>NC_092287.1:10882796-10987796 GCF_036320965.1 Panulirus ornatus
GATCAAACCACCTCACACCACATATTGACCTCAAACATCTCATTTCCAGCACAATCCATGTTATCGACTTCCACACATTCTTCAAGGTTCCCAGGATTTTCGCCCCCTCCCCCACCCTATGATTTACTTCCGCTTCCATGGTTCCATCCGCTGCCAGATCCACTCCCAGATATCTAAAACACTTTACTTCCTCCAGTTTTTCTCCATTCAAACTTACCTCCCAATTAACTTGACCCTCAACCCTAATGTACCTAATAACCTTGCTCTTATTCACATTTACTCTTAACTTTCTTCTTTCACACACTTTACCAAACTCAGTTACCAGCTTCTGCAGTTTCTCACATGAATCAGCCACCAGCGCTGTATCAGCGAACAACAACTGACTCACTTCCCAAGCTCTCTCATCCACAACAGACTTCATACTTGCCCCTCTTTCCAAAACTCTTGCATTCACCTCCCTAACAACCCCATCATAAACAAATTAAACAACCATGGAGACATCACACACCCCTGCCGCAAACCTACATTCACTGAGAACGAATCACTTTCCTCTCTTCCTACACGTACATATGCCTTACATCCTCGATAAAAACTTTTCACTGCTTCTAACAACTTGCCTCCCACACCATATATTGTTAGTACCTTCCACAGAGCATCTCTATCAACTCTGTCATATGCCTTCTCCAGATCCATAAATGCTACATACAAATCCATTTCCTTTCTAAGTATTTCTCACATACATTCTTCAAAGCAAACACCAGATCCACACATCCTCTACCACTTCTGAAACCACACTGCTCTTCCCCAATCTGATGCTCTGTACATGCCTTCACCCTCTCAATCAATACCCTCCCATATAATTTACCAGGAATACTCAACAAACTTATACCTCTGTAATTTGAGCACTCACTCTTATCCCGTTTGCCTTTGTACAATGGCACTATGCACGCATTCCGCCAATCCTCAGGCACCTCACCATGAATCATACATACTTTAAATAACCTTACCAACCAGTCAACAATACAGTCACCCCCTTTTTTTAATAAATTCCACTGCAATATCATCCAAACCTGCTGCCTTGCCGGCTTTCATCTTCCGCAAAGCTTTTACTACCTCTTCTCTGTTTACCAAATCATTTTCCCTAACCCTCTCACTTTGCACACCACCTCGACCAAAATACCCTATATCTGCCACTCTATCATCAAACACATTCAACAGACCTTCAAAATACTCACTCCATCTCCTTCTCACATAACCACTACTTGTTATCACCTCCCCATTAGCCCCCTTCACTAAAGTTCCCATTTGCTCACTTGTCTTACGCACTTTATTCACCTCCTTCCAGAACATCTTTTTATTCTCCCTAAAATTTAATGATACTGTCTCACCCCAACTCATTTGCCCTCTTTTTCACCTCTTGCACCTTTCTCTTGACCTCCTGTCTCTTATATATATATATGTATATATATATATATATATATATATATATATATATATATATATATATATATATATATATATATACCTCCTTCCAGAGGGAGGTAAATAGGGTGCGTAAGACAAAGGAGCAAATGGGAACTTCAGTGAAGGGCGTAAATGGGGAGGTGATAACAAGTAGCGGTGATGTGAGAAGGATATGGAATGAGTATTTTGAAGGTTTGTTGAATGTGTCTGATGACAGAGTGGCAGATATAGGGTGTTTTGGTCGAGGTGGTGTGCAAAGTGAGAGGGTTAGGGAAAATGATTTGGTAAACAGAGAAGAGGTAGTAAAAGCTTTGCGGAAGATGAAAGCCGGCAAGGCAGCAGGTTTGGATGGTATTGCAGTGGAATTTATAAAAAAGGGGGGTGACTGTATTGTTGACTGGTTGGTAAGGTTATTTAATGTATGTATGACTCATGGTGAGGTGCCTGAGGATTGGCGGAATGCGTGCATAGTGCCACTGTACAAAGGCAAAGGGGATAAGAGTGAGTGCTCAAATTACAGAGGTATAAGTTTGTTGAGTATTCCTGGTAAATTATATGGGAGGGTATTGATTGAGAGGGTGAAGGCATGTACAGAGCATCAGATTGGGGAAGAGCAGTGCGGTTTCAGAAGTGGTAGAGGATGTGTGGATCAGGTGTTTGCTTTGAAGAATGTATGTGAGAAATACTTAGAAAAGCAAATGGATTTGTATGTAGCATTTATGGATCTGGAGAAGGCATATGATAGAGTTGATAGAGATGCTCTGTGGAAGGTATTAAGAATATATGGTGTGGGAGGCAAGTTGTTAGAAGCAGTGAAAAGTTTTTATCGAGGATGTAAGGCATGTGTACGTGTAGGAAGAGAGGAAAGTGATTCGTTCTCAGTGAATGTAGGTTTGCGGCAGGGGTGTGTGATGTCTCCATGGTTGTTTAATTTGTTTATGGATGGGGTTGTTAGGGAGGTAAATGCAAGAGTCCTGGAAAGAGGGGCAAGTATGAAGTCTGTTGGGGATGAGAGAGCTTGGGAAGTGAGTCAGTTGTTGTTCGCTGATGATACAGCGCTGGTGGCTGATTCATGTGAGAAACTGCAGAAGCTGGTGACTGAGTTTGGTAAAGTGTGTGGAAGAAGAAAGTTAAGAGTAAATGTGAATAAGAGCAAGGTTATTAGGTACAGTAGGGGTGAGGGTCAAGTCAATTGGGAGGTGAGTTTGAATGGAGAAAAACTGGAGGAAGTGAAGTGTTTTAGATATCTGGGAGTGGATCTGTCAGCGGATGGAACCATGGAAGCGGAAGTGGATCATAGGGTGGGGGAGGGGGCGAAAATTTTGGGAGCCTTGAAGAATGTGTGGAAGTCGAGAACATTATCTCGGAAAGCAAAAATGGGTATGTTTGAAGGAATAGTGGTTCCAACAATGTTGTATGGTTGCGAGGCGTGGGCTATGGATAAAGATGTGCGCAGGAGGATGGATGTGCTGGAAATGAGATGTTTGAGGACAATGTGTGGTGTGAGGTGGTTTGATCGAGTAAGTAACGTAAGGGTAAGAGAGATGTGTGGAAATAAAAAGAGCGTGGTTGAGAGAGCAGAAGAGGGTGTTTTGAAATGGTTTGGGCACATGGAGAGAATGAGTGAGGAAAGATTGACCAAGAGGATATATGTGTCGGAGGTGGAGGGAACGAGAAGTGGGAGACGAAATTGGAGGTGGAAAGATGGAGTGAAAAAGATTTTGAGTGATCGGGGCCTGAGCATGCAGGAGGGTGAAAGGCGGGCAAGGAATAGAGTGAATTGGATCGATGTGGTATACCGGGGTCGACGTGCTGTCAATGGATTGAATCAGGGCATGTGAAGCGTCTGGGGTAAACCATGGAAAGTTGTGTGGGTCCTGGATGTGGAAAGGGAGTTGTGGTTTCGGGCATTATTGCATGACAGCTGGAGACTGAGTGTGAGCGAATGGGGCCTTTGTTGTCTTTTCCTAGCGCTACCTCGCACACATGAGGGGGATGTTATTCCGTGTGTGGCGGGGTGGCGATGGGGGTGAGTAGGGGCAGACAGTGTGAATTGTGTGCATGTGTGTATATGTGTGTGTCTGTGTGTGTATATATGTGTGTACGTTGGGATGTGTGGGTGTGTATGTTTGCGTGTGTGGACGTGTGTGTGTATGCATGTGTGTGGGGGTGGGTTGGGCCATTTCTTTCGTCTGTTTCCTTGCGCTACCTCGCAGGAGCGGGAGACAGCGACAAAGCAAAATGAAATATATAAATATATATATCAGTGTGTGTGTGTGTGTGTGTGTGTGTGTTTGTGTGTGTGTGTGTGTGCAGATAAAAGCACAGGAGAAATGAATATGTAGCTGCAAGATCTTTCGTTTATCACATCGCAGGCAAGCTGACAGAAAGGTAAGGTAACAAGTAATATAAACATTAGAAACTCAGGTCAGCGTCGGACTGATTAAGCAAAATCGAAGTGCCAGGTCATGACAGGTCGACCGACTGACACGTCAGGTCAGAACTGTTCAATTAGGCAGAAAAAGTGGATACAGAACATATACCAGATTCTATAATCTTTCTTTCTAAAGGTGTAAGTTCGGCAAGGTAGCAAGATCTATTCCAGTCAGTGTGATGGTCCTCTTCAACTTTATGTTGAAACACTTGTCACTATTTTCTTGACCTCTCCTAACACTATGATTATGCTGCTGAATCTAGTGTTAAAGCTTATTCTAGTTTGACCAGCTTAATGCATTTTACAATCTCTACGTTTAACCTTACATACACATCCACAACCATCTACGTTTAACTTTATATACATATCCGCAATCTCTACGTTTAACCTTTTATACACATATCCACAATCTCTACGTTTAACTTTATATACATATCCACAATCTCTACGTTTAACCTTATATACACATATCCACAATCTCTACGTTTAACTTTATATACATAATCACAATCTCTACGTTTAACCTTATATACACATATCCACAATCTCTACGTTTAACTTTATATACATAATCACAATCTCTACGTTTAACCTTATATACACATCCACAATCTCTACGTTTAACTTTATATACATAATCACAATCTCTACGTTTAACCTTATATACACATCCACAATCTCTACGTTTAACTTTATATACATAATCACAATCTCTACGTTTAACCTTATATACACATCCACAATCTCTACGTTTAACTTTATATACATAATCACAATCTCTACTTTTAACCTTATATACACATCCAGGCATGTCTTTAGAGTTGTACCTTGATAAAAACTTTTCACTGCTTCTAGCAACTTACCTCATACACCATATACTCTTAATACCTTCCAAAAAGCATCTCCATCAACTCTAACATATGCCTTCTCCACATTCATGAATGCTACATAAAAAATCCATCTGTTTTACTAAGTATTTCTCACATACATTCTTCAAAGCAAGCACCTGAGCCACACATCCTCTACCACTTCTGAAACCACACTGCTCTTCCCCAATCTGATGTTCCATACATGCCTTTACCGTCTCAATCAATACCCTCCCATATAATTTCCCAGGAATACTCAACAAACTTATACCTATGTAATTTGAGCACTCACTCTTATCCCGTTTGCCTTTGTACAATGGCACTATGCACGCATTCCGCCAATCCTCAGGCACCTCACCATGAATCATACATACTTTAAATAACCTTACCAACCAGTCAACAATACAGTCACCCCCTTTTTTTAATAAATTCCACTGCAATATCATCCAAACCTGCTGCCTTGCCGGCTTTCATCTTCCGCAAAGCTTTTACTACCTCTTCTCTGTTTACCAAATCATTTTCCCTAACCCTCTCACTTTGCACACCACCTCGACCAAAATACCCTATATCTGCCACTCTATCATCAAACACATTCAACAGACCTTCAAAATACTCACTCCATCTCCTTCTCACATAACCACTACTTGTTATCACCTCCCCATTAGCCCCCTTCACTAAAGTTCCCATTTGCTCACTTGTCTTACGCACTTTATTCACCTCCTTCCAGAACATCTTTTTATTCTCCCTAAAATTTAATGATACTGTCTCACCCCAACTCATTTGCCCTCTTTTTCACCTCTTGCACCTTTCTCTTGACCTCCTGTCTCTTATATATATATATGTATATATATATATATATATATATATATATATATATATATTATATATATATATATATATATATACCTCCTTCCAGAGGGAGGTAAATAGGGTGCGTAAGACAAAGGAGCAAATGGGAACTTCAGTGAAGGGCGTAAATGGGGAGGTGATAACAAGTAGCGGTGATGTGAGAAGGATATGGAATGAGTATTTTGAAGGTTTGTTGAATGTGTCTGATGACAGAGTGGCAGATATAGGGTGTTTTGGTCGAGGTGGTGTGCAAAGTGAGAGGGTTAGGGAAAATGATTTGGTAAACAGAGAAGAGGTAGTAAAAGCTTTGCGGAAGATGAAAGCCGGCAAGGCAGCAGGTTTGGATGGTATTGCAGTGGAATTTATAAAAAAGGGGGGTGACTGTATTGTTGACTGGTTGGTAAGGTTATTTAATGTATGTATGACTCATGGTGAGGTGCCTGAGGATTGGCGGAATGCGTGCATAGTGCCACTGTACAAAGGCAAAGGGGATAAGAGTGAGTGCTCAAATTACAGAGGTATAAGTTTGTTGAGTATTCCTGGTAAATTATATGGGAGGGTATTGATTGAGAGGGTGAAGGCATGTACAGAGCATCAGATTGGGGAAGAGCAGTGCGGTTTCAGAAGTGGTAGAGGATGTGTGGATCAGGTGTTTGCTTTGAAGAATGTATGTGAGAAATACTTAGAAAAGCAAATGGATTTGTATGTAGCATTTATGGATCTGGAGAAGGCATATGATAGAGTTGATAGAGATGCTCTGTGGAAGGTATTAAGAATATATGGTGTGGGAGGCAAGTTGTTAGAAGCAGTGAAAAGTTTTTATCGAGGATGTAAGGCATGTGTACGTGTAGGAAGAGAGGAAAGTGATTCGTTCTCAGTGAATGTAGGTTTGCGGCAGGGGTGTGTGATGTCTCCATGGTTGTTTAATTTGTTTATGGATGGGGTTGTTAGGGAGGTAAATGCAAGAGTCCTGGAAAGAGGGGCAAGTATGAAGTCTGTTGGGGATGAGAGAGCTTGGGAAGTGAGTCAGTTGTTGTTCGCTGATGATACAGCGCTGGTGGCTGATTCATGTGAGAAACTGCAGAAGCTGGTGACTGAGTTTGGTAAAGTGTGTGGAAGAAGAAAGTTAAGAGTAAATGTGAATAAGAGCAAGGTTATTAGGTACAGTAGGGGTGAGGGTCAAGTCAATTGGGAGGTGAGTTTGAATGGAGAAAAACTGGAGGAAGTGAAGTGTTTTAGATATCTGGGAGTGGATCTGTCAGCGGATGGAACCATGGAAGCGGAAGTGGATCATAGGGTGGGGGAGGGGGCGAAAATTTTGGGAGCCTTGAAAAATGTGTGGAAGTCGAGAACATTATCTCGGAAAGCAAAAATGGGTATGTTTGAAGGAATAGTGGTTCCAACAATGTTGTATGGTTGCGAGGCGTGGGCTATGGATAAAGATGTGCGCAGGAGGATGGATGTGCTGGAAATGAATGTTTGAGGACAATGTGTGGTGTGAGGTGGTTTGATCGAGTAAGTAACGTAAGGGTAAGAGAGATGTGTGGAAATAAAAAGAGCGTGGTTGAGAGAGCAGAAGAGGGTGTTTTGAAATGGTTTGGGCACATGGAGAGAATGAGTGAGGAAAGATTGACCAAGAGGATATATGTGTCGGAGGTGGAGGGAACGAGGAGAAGAGGGAGACCAAATTGGAGGTGGAAAGATGGAGTGAAAAAGATTTTGTGTGATCGGGGCCTGAACATGCAGGAGGGTGAAAGGAGGGCAAGGAATAGAGTGAATTGGAGCGATGTGGTATACAGGGGTTGACGTGCTGTCAGTGGATTGAATCAAGGCATGTGAAGCGTCTGGGGTAAACCATGGAAAGCTGTGTAGGTATGTATTTTTGCGTGTGGGGACGTATGTACATGTGTATGGGGGGGGGGGGGGGTTGGGCCATTTCTTTCGTCTGTTTCCTTGCGCTACCTCGCAAACGCGGGAGACAGCGACAAAGTATAAAAAAAAAAAAAAAAAAAAATATATATATATATATATATATATATAATATATATATATATATATATATATATATATATATATAAAGTAAAGTGTTTTAGATATCCGGGAGTGGATCTGGCAGCGGATGGAACCATGGAAGCGGAAGTGAATCATAGGGTGGGGGAGGGGGCGAAAATCCTGGGAGCCTTGAAGAATGTGTGGAAGTCGAGAACATTATCTCGGAAAGCAAAAATGTGTCTGTTTGAAGGAATAGTGGTTCCAACAATGTTGTATGGTTGCGAGGCGTAGGCTATGGATAGAGTTGTGCGCAGGAGGGTGGATGTGCTGGAAATGAGATGTTTGAGGACAATGTTTGGTGTGAGGTGGTTTGATCGAGTAAGTAATGTAAGGGTAAGAGAGATGTGTGGAAATAAAAAGAGCGTGGTTGAGAGAGCAGAAGAGGGTGTTTCGAAATTGTTTGGGCACATGGAGAGAATGAGTGAGGAAAGATTGACCAAGAGGATATATGTGTCGGAGGTGGAGGGAACGAGAAGTGGGAGACGAAATTGGAGGTGGAAAGATGGAGTGAAAAAGATTTTGAGTGATCGGGGCCTGAGCATGCAGGAGGGTGAAAGGCGGGCAAGGAATAGAGTGAATTGGATCGATGTGGTATACCGGGGTCGACGTGCTGTCAATGGATTGAATCAGGGCATGTGAAGCGTCTGGGGTAAACCATGGAAAGTTGTGTGGGTCCTGGATGTGGAAAGGGAGTTGTGGTTTCGGGCATTATTGCATGACAGCTGGAGACTGAGTGTGAGCGAATGGGGCCTTTGTTGTCTTTTCCTAGCGCTACCTCGCACACATGAGGGGGATGTTATTCCGTGTGTGGCGGGGTGGCGATGGGGGTGAGTAGGGGCAGACAGTGTGAATTGTGTGCATGTGTGTATATGTGTGTGTCTGTGTGTGTATATATGTGAGTACGTTGGGATGTGTGGGTGCGTATGTTTGCGTGTGTGGACGTGTGTGTGTGTGCATGTGTGTGGGGGTGGGTTGGGCCATTTCTTTCGTCTGATTCCTTGCGCTACCTCGCAGGAGCGGGAGACAGCGACAAAGCAAAATAAAATATATAAATATATATATCAGTGTGTGTGTGTGTGTGTGTGTGTGTGTGTGTGTGTGTGTGTGTGTGTGTGCAGATAAAAGCACAGGAGAAATGAATATGTAGCTGCAAGATCTTTCGTTTATCACATCGCAGGCAAGCTGACAGAAAGGTAAGGTAACAAGTAATATAAACATTAGAAACTCAGGTCAGCGTCGGACTGATTAAGCAAAATCGAAGTGCCAGGTCATGACAGGTCGACCGACTGACACGTCAGGTCAGAACTGTTCAATTAGGCAGAAAAAGTGGATACAGAACATATACCAGATTCTATAATCTTTCTTTCTAAAGGTGTAAGTTCGGCAAGGTAGCAAGATCTATTCCAGTCAGTGTGATGGTCCTCTTCAACTTTATGTTGAAACACTAGGAACTATTTTCTTGACCTCTCCTAATACTATGATTATGCTGCTGAATCTAGTGTTAAAGCTTATTCTAGTTTGACCAGCTTAATGCATTTTACAATCTCTACGTTTAACCTTATATACACATCCACAACCATCTACGTTTAACTTTATATACATATCCGCAATCTCTACGTTTAACCTTTTATACACATATCCACAATCTCTACGTTTAACTTTATATACATATCCACAATCTCTACGTTTAACCTTATATACACATATCCACAATCTCTACGTTTAACTTTATATACATAATCACAATTTCTACGTTTAACCTTATATACACATCCACAATCTCTACGTTTAACTTTATATACATAATCACAATCTCTACGTTTAACCTTATATACACATCCACAATCTCTACGTTTAACTTTATATACATAATCACAATCTCTACGTTTAACCTTATATACACATCCACAATCTCTACGTTTAACTTTATATACATAATCACAATCTCTACTTTTAACCTTATATACACATCCAGGCATGTCTTTAGAGTTGTACCTTGATAAAAACTTTTCACTGCTTCTAGCAACTTACCTCATACACCATATACTCTTAATACCTTCCAAAAAGCATCTCCATCAACTCTAACATATGCCTTCTCCACATTCATGAATGCTACATAAAAAATCCATCTGTTTTACTAAGTATTTCTCACATACATTCTTCAAAGCAAGCACCTGAGCCACACATCCTCTACCACTTCTGAAACCACACTGCTCTTCCCCAATCTGATGTTCCATACATGCCTTTACCGTCTCAATCAATACCCTCCCATATAATTTCCCAGGAATACTCAACAAACTTATACCTATGTAATATATATATATATATACATATATATATATATATATATATATATATATATATATATATATATATATATATATATATATATATATATATGTGTGTGTGTGTGTGTGTGTGTGTGTGTGTGTGTGTGTGTGTGTGTGTGTGTGTTTGTAAAGAATGATGAAACAAGGTATTCCAAGTTTTCGTATGTATTCCAACATCTCGTCAGGGATATGGTATTAAAACAAACGGTGAAAGCTTGGTGTATCTCGTTTCATCTCTCCTGCAAGATGAAGGAATATTCCCTCCACGGCATCAGTGTGGATACAGGTAAATATATACATGTGCCAAATGGGATTCGTGGTCTTTGAGATCTGCTCTGGAATCGAAAAACGAAAATCTCCATTTGTTCGCTGAAGCATTGGACACGAGTGAGGGGGTGGGAATAACACGAGTGAGGGGGGTGGGAATAACACGAGTGAGGGGGTGGGAATAACACGAGTGAGGGGGGTGGGAATAACACGAGTGAGGGGGTGGGAATAACACGAGTGAGGGGGGTGGGAATAACACGAGTGAGGGGGGTGGGAATAACACGAGTGAGGGGGGTGGGAATAACACGAGTGAGGGGGGTGGGAATAACACGAGTGAGGGGGGTGGGAATAACACGAGTGAGGGGGGTGGGAATAACACGAGTGAGGGGGGTGGGAATAACACGAGTGAGGGGGGTGGGAATAACACGAGGGAGGGGGGTGGGAATAACACGAGTGAGGGGGGTGGGAATAACACGAGTGAGGGGGGGTGGGAATAACACGAGTGAGGGGGGTGGGAATAACACGAGTGAGGGGGGTGGGAATAACACGAGTGAGGGGGGTGGGAATAACACGAGTGAGGGGGGTGGGAATAACCAACACTTGGAAATCTATCGTTCCAGGATCTTCGTGTCTGCCTTGTATCTCCAGGATCTTGAAACACAGAAGTCCAAGACTTCTATCCTGCGTTTCATCAGCTTCAGCTCTTGACAGCTCTAGGAACGCCTTTTCCCAGTTAAGGACTGACCAAATCCCCCCCCCTGACTAATCCCTTTATTTATTAAGGTACTAAGAATACCCGAGAATGAGTGACAGTCTTATCTGTATTCCTCTTTAGTGTGAGACTATTCATGGCGACCAGGTCCAAAGCTAACGACCCCAAGTCCCCTTACTCTCTCTCTCTCTCTCTCTCTCTCTCTCTCTCTCTCTCTCTCTCTCTCTCTCTCTCTCTCTCTCTCTCTCACTTCCCCGTTATCAGGGTCCTAGGAAGCAGGTAGATAGATGGTCAGTACCAATGCTGTATCGAGAGCTGTCAGCAGTGAGGACCCAGAGATGTTAACCGCAGTTTAAGCTTCCCCGAAGTATCGTCCAACACCAGGACCCACAGACAGTAAACGACCTCCTTAAATGAACTCTTTTTGGGTTGTTCCCCCACCAGTTAAGAACTTTCAAGGATTCAAAGGCTTTCAACGTAGACTCATACATCCCTACTGAGTAAGCAGAAGGTTTCAGCGATGTACACTTGGTGAAAAAAAAAAGTATACTGTCACTTTTACGTGAAACAATATGGAATCATGGACGAAGTGTATTGAAAAATGCCCATTGAGCTCACACTGGGAGTCTTGTCTTCCTGATTATGTTATACAGGGATTGCTAGCGACATTTTCCTGTGATGTGCCACCATAATTTCATATTTCGATGGAAATAACTAACTACAAAACGGGTCTACCATACGTAATTATAAGGAGATTTGTCTCACATTCACGCTTACCAACCCTACCGAGACAACACGAGTCGTATTGATCATTTCGAAATTTAGCGGAACCATCCGGTAAGATATTTTTTTTTCCCCTTGTGCATAAAGCCCAGGCATATCAAGAGAAGGGGTAATCTCGCTCTAAGCGCTGTTGCCAAGAGCTTATATTTTTTTCTTTATAAAGCAAGTGTCGACAAGATTCTAACCTTCATCGTAACAATTTTTCCTCTATTCTCCATCTTCTTGAATATTAAGATTTTTCCATCCTACTACCTTTACTTCTGAGACGTAGATCCTCTTTGTCAGTATCTCTTCGCTCATCCTCTCCATATGTCCAGACCATTTCAACACACCCTGGGCAGCTCTTTTGATCGAATTTCGCTTACTACCACACCTCACTCATACATTCTCATTCCTTAAACGACGTACCCTCTCCACACCACACATCATCCTTGGGCACTTCAGTTTCACCACATCCTCTCTCTTTCACACTCGGGGCCCCAAACCCATATTCATACAACACCCTTGAGACAACTACGTTTTCAAACACACTCATCTTTTTCCCCGTTTAACCAATTTCGTAGTGGAAAATATCAGGTTTCTGTGTCTCCAACACACCAGCTGTGACCAGAGCTCACTCTACACACCGGAGATTACCTTTAGGCAAACAGAGTTTAACTTATACAGAAATTATCAGTAATTCTATTTAGAAATACCTTCCGGAAAACTGGACCAGACCTCCTATCAAAGGTTTAGGAGAGTAAAAGCAATTTATCCTCGTTTGTGGAGGCTGTCCAGCAACCAGTAACACACAGACTCATGTTGCGTTATAATAAACAATTATATTCCAGTCCCCAACACATGGTCTGACTTGTGTATACATTTTCCTCTTTCGTGATTATTCCAGTCACCCTATATTTACTTGTTCCATTCCTTACTATACGCATTCTTGAGAGCCAACAAAGTACACATCACACAGGAGTTTCATCCAAAACTTTGTTAAATAAATAGAAATTTAACTAAAATCTCAAGATCTATTGAAGCTTCACTTGCAGATGGGTAGAAAATATAGTCTGCAGAACACTTGCAGTTAAAAAGATCATCTGCTTTCGAGTGCAAATATTCATTTATAATCATCTACGTTAGCTGGTACTTGCGTTAACAGTATTTCCACAACGCAGTTGTAAGTAACTGTTCTATGAATCAATCTTCGTCCATGGCCGATCATCAGACCACTTAAAGCCAAGGGTTGGCTCTCACGACACTCTCTACGAGAACAATGATGATGTCGGAAAAACATAATTGTGCCAACACCTTACTGATGTCCCTAGTACTACACCATACACAGTCGTATCCACTCCTGGCAATGCCATGTTTGTGCAACCCATTTCTGTTCGCTGCAAGAGCTTTGATCTCAACCCCGACTGGTTGCAGTAGTGGGTCCTAAGTCCTAAGTCAACTTAGCTGTTCATCCACCCTAAGGGGTTGGTATATAAAATGGGTAAATGGTTCAGGCTAGAGAATAAAAAAGTAATAATACACACACACACACACACACACATATATATATATATTTTTTTTTTAAACTATTCGCCATTTCCCGCATTAGCGAGGTAGCGCTAAGAACAGAGGACTGGGCCTTTTTTGGAATATCCTCACCTGGCCCCCCTCTGTTCCTTCTTCTGGAAAATTAAAAAAAAAAAAAACGAGAGGGGAGGAATTCCAGCCCCCCCGCTCCCTCCCCTTTTAGTCGCCTTCTACGACACGCAGGGAATACGTGGGAAGTATTCTTAAACCCCTATCCCCAGGGATATATATATATATATATATATATATATATATATATATATATATATATATATATATATATGTGTGTGTGTGTGTGTGTGTGTGTGTGTGTGTGTGTGTGTGTGGTAATAAAAAGAGTGTGGTTGAGACAGAAGAAGAGGGTGTTTTGAAATGGTTTGGTCACATGGGGAGAATGAGTGAGGAAAGATTGACAAAGAGGATATATGTGTCAGAGGTGGAGGGAACGAGGAGAAGTGGGAGACCAAACTGGAGGTGGAAAGATGGAGTGAAAAAGATTTTGAGTGATCGGGGCCTGAACATGCAGGTAGGTGAAAGGCGTGCAAGAAATAGAGTGAATTGGAACGATGTAGTATACCGGGGTCGACGTGCTGTCAATGGGCTTAACCAGGGCATGTGAAGCGTCTGGGGTAAACCATAGAAAATTTTGTGGGGCCTGGATGTGGAAAGGAAGCTATGGTTTCGATGCATTATACATGACAGCTAGAGACTGAGTGTGAACGAATGTGGCCTTTGTTGTCTTTTCCTAGCACTACCTCGCGCACATGAGGGGGGAGGGGGCTGTCATTTCATGTGAGGCGGGGTGGCGACGAGACAGTATGAATTATGTACATGTGTATATATGTATATGTCTGTGTGTGTATATATATGTATACGTTGAGATGTATAGGTATGTATATGTGCGTGTGTGGACGTGTATGTATATACATGTGTATGTGGGTGGGCTGGGCCATTCTTTCGTCTGATTTCTTGCGCTACCTCGCTAACGCGGGAGATAGCGACAAAGTATAATAAATAGATAAATAAATAAATATATATATATATATATATATATATATATATATATATATATATATATATCTATTTATTATACTTTGTCGCTATCTCCCGCGTTAGCGAGGTAGAGCATATATATATATATATATATATATATATATATATATATATATATATATATATATATATATATATATATATGCAGAGTTTATGAGATGGTCTTAAGGTTTCAGTTGCCTTGAACTGTCTGGCACTCCACATACTTTCACCAACCAGCAACCCTGTGGAGGGTGACTTGTGCAGACGACAAATTGTTTTAAACTCTTCTACCGACTGTGTCTCGACACGACTCTTACCCTAATAAAGAATCCTGTGCATATTTCTCTCTCTAAAAGCATTGCCTAGTACCTACAGAATCTCTGCCATTACTACTAACTTGATAGCCAATATTACATCGTATTTAACTTCCATTATGTTGCTTTATGGTACTCGGTAACTGTTTCTACCTAAACTAATCAATTTCGTTTAGTTCTTCTTGAGAAAAGTCATGCCGGTAGAACGCCAGATCTAAATCTAGATATGGTTAATTGCGGTTTGTCTCGTTTTTTAAGCACAGCTGACAATGCTTGTCCTGGGAAGAGAATTACTTAAAACTGTGAAAGACAACAGACCCGTCTACCAGTCAATGGGAGACAAGGCCATGCGAGCCTCTAGCGATTTGTCTCTGGCGTCGACATCTCTTACCTGACCGGGAGAATTGTATGGGATTACCCACAGTCTGCTAACTAACCAGTGCCGAGATTGGAGCTTTGGAAGGCGGGGTGAGCGGTAGATGAGGATGGTGAGCAATACACAAAGTGACCGAGAAAAGGCTCCGAAATTTTCGTTGGTGATATCAAAACAGTTAACATGCAATGTTTTCCATTTTAGATCTTTAGAAAATGTTTTTAAAATCTTAGTACCATCCGGTGGAATTCAATATGAGCCTCCGTTAAAGCTCTGAATTATTCCACAAACAAACAACACACATTACACTCTCTGCAGCGACGTCATGCTTAAATGGTGTAACTGAGTATTGCGCATGCGCAGGCTGTTACTAGTAGTGTCATCTAGTGGCAGCCCAGGACACTAAATTTCTGAGAGATTTCGCGCCGAATTTTGAAATGAAAGTAACATAGTATATCAACACTTAATTGTATCTAATTACTAAATCTCCTGGGATCTTTCCCGGGCACTCTGTACTTTGTTGACGAAGTCTTCAAAATAATTGCATTCAAAAGGAATTAGAGTTCAGATTAAAGAAAAGAGAACATGTATGCTCCACAGACTCACACTACGTCCGGCAACAACACATCCTCTGTTGTACACTCCGTCAGTAGAGGACCTACGATTCTGGCCACCAAGTAACACTGGCCCTCCTACAGCATCACGCTGAAGGACGTGTGGATTCCAGTCACCAGGAAATTCTGGCCCTCCTCCTCCTCCTCCCTGACACTGGAGTATTCATAGCTCGACCTATGAACGTGAAAGGCGTGTATGCTAGACCAATTTTTCCCCAGTAGTGAATGGCAATGTTTGCCGTACGATTGCAATAACTCATTTTTCTCCCAAGTCAGTATGAAAAATCTTTTTTCTTCATATTTTTTTTTTCACAGTAGCCAACAAGGCCGGTCAAAAACCTCGGATGAAAGAAAATTTGAAAAACATGAGAAAGATTTTCTTAAAAATCAATAAAAGCTTCTCGGTTATTTCTAGACTCGACTCACAGAGGTGGAAAGGTTATGGTCATACGGGAGGGGGAAAAAAAAAGAAAGAAGTAAAATCCAACACCTTTGGTGTGTGAGGAAAGAAGTTGGATACCATAACGATCAAGCCTCGTCTGGCTTATCTCCACACGGGAAATCTATAGACGAAAGCAGCAGCCGAGCGGGTACCGTGGTTCCAGGAATCAGTGAGATTAGTAGAATTGGTATAGACTTCTTACGATGGGAGGTGGCCGAGCCAATGCCTCTAGACACATTAAGGTCGACGGAAAATGGAGGATGAACTGGGAATAGCAGGAATCTTTTGATTCTACTCTGGCTAAGAGAGAAGAGGAAGGGGGATAACCCACCACCACAAGTACGCAAAGCAGTATTCTGATGAGACTTTTCAGATGTGAATTAATGTCGGCACCAGTTCATCACCCCTCTCCTCACCCCACAACCTTCTGTGACATAGATGATATGATTTCATGAAGGTTGGGTTCCCAGATGATGTTAGACGATACAGCTGTGCCTCACTTGTTTTAGTTATTACAGGCATGGACTACGTAACTTCAACGTCTAATTTCACGAAAGAAATGAGATATAGAAATGGCTCTTTTGGAATGTTGAATTTAACCAGGCTAGTGCTTTCCCATTCCCAAATACTACTGCACACGTTCGAATCAACTTGAGGAAACATGTTCAGTGCGAGAAAGAGAACGGGTACTGATGTCAGGACAGGGGGTGGAGGGGGACTGAAATGGTAAATATAAAGTGGAATCACAGACGAACAAGTGAACAGAGTTAAAGAATTAAAAAGAATATCATTTATGGTGACAAGAAAGAGGAAAGACGATAGGACAGAGCCCTGTGGCACCTCTCTGTTGACACGATGAGGGAGGGATGGGGGAGGAGGGAGATCTCGCTACACCAACAACTACCACAGTGGAACGACTACAAAGGGAAATATGCATAAGAGAACAAAGAGAAGCAGAGAAACCAAGGAAGGAAGGTTAGAAAGCAATAACATTCCGGACCCAGAGAAGTGCTTTGGAGATTTCGAGGACCATGATCAAAGACTGGCCAGAAGTGAATCACAAAGGAAAGATCACCACTGGACCTTGCACCGTGAAAGCAGTATTGGTAAACTGAAAAAAAAAAAGAGATATCAATTTTCAAGAAAATTGAGAGTTAAGGAGAGTTTCAGAGGACAGAAGTGAGAGTACAAGGGCGATAGTTAGATGGGTTAGAACGACTTCATTTCATAAGGACGGGCTGCACAAAAAAACATACTTCAAAAAGTAGGGAAGTTTGGGTTCATATGTAAGAGACGAAACGGGAAAACGAGGATCAGAGTTAGTTCAGGGGCATAAATACTTAACGCACTTGGATCTTGGAGATTTTTCGGAAACCCTTTCACGTGGAAGGTACACGAGAAGGCAGAGGTTTGGAGGGAGGAGATGGTGGAGAGACTGAATGTGGAGTCATGCAAGGGAGAAATAGCGGAAAGTAATGTGTCGAAGAGAGTGGGTTTGATCAGCTGGAGAATCTGGTCGAAAAAAATAGAGAATAAAATGGGGTAGACTTAAGGAAATGGAGGTGACTAGGGTAGAAATCTAGTCAGAAGATCCCAATAAGGGCAAAAACAATGTTTATGTAATGGGAAGGTTTACTGGGATAATAGAAAAGGTCGGCTGTACTGCAAGGGTGGTCATGGTATTCAGAAACTCGTGTTGGGTGTTTGATTATTCGTTCCAGGTCGTCACAAAAGGCAAACAAAGGGACTTAACTCCACTGGGATCATCACAAAAGGGTAAGCAGACATTACTTTTTTTTTGTATACAATGAAATCCCCCACATAAAGGGTTTTCGGCACGTGGAGGTGAAGAGAGCAACGCCTTGTAGGATGGGGCGAAAATTCGAAGATTATTACATATCTAAAGGAAATGGGGGAGGAGGAAGGGTGAGAGAGAGAGAGGGGGTGTTATATGAATATAAAAGCAAAGGTAAAGAAGATAAAGAAAATTTCGAGCTAAACGTCTCAAAGTTGGGAGACTCAAGATCCCAGAGGCCCGTCTCTAAGTGTTTCTGTTGCATTAAGTTCAGCTGAACCACCGCCCTTGGATCGCGTATGATGGTAGAGATCATAGATAGAGCTTTGATAGTGGAGAGACAGCCCTTAGAGACATGGATTTTCGGGATAAGATCAGTTGAGGTGGTAAATGAAAACAAGTGCAGTACAGGCTGGATTTGAGACCGCAAACGTTACAGAAACGGATATAGAATGAACCAAGTCTTAGCAGCCAGTGTTGGTAGAGGTGAGCAAGGTTTCCACATCCTTCAAGTTGGCCATGGGGACCACAGGAACGAACCGTGACGGTGTTCCGTCTCAGTGCTGGGGAGATGTTGTTTGGATGTGTGTGTGTGTGTGTGTGTGTGTGTGTGTAAGCTACCCAAGGAAGTTTTTAGTTTAGACTAATGTATTGTGTTAGTTATATGTTGTCAAGAATAGTGTGCGATGTATACGTATAGAGAGTACTGTGGTCACGTGTAGGTATGGTAGAAAGGAAGGACACTAATATAGGCCATGGAGGGGAATATGATAGCTACGGCTAAGCTAAGAACACTGCGCTGCTGGCGGCGCTAATTCTAATCGCTAGTTGCCAACCACCTGATACATCCTTTTCTGGGCGGGGAAACAGGATTTAATCTCACCTGAAGAAATGGTTTTGTGCATCAGCAACACAAGAAAGGCATTCCTTATTACCATAGTACTAACGTGTCCATCCACCCTACAAGTCATTCGTCTATGGCCCAAAGAGGTTCTTTTTTTATGGCGGACTTCATTAAATTATTCCCCAAAAGAAGAGAAATGTTTTAGTCTTCCAAGACCAGAAATCATTCTTAAAATCCCTCCTCCACCCACACTGCCTCCCCCAGAGTTCTAATGGGAGCGATGTTCAATAATTCATTCCTTAAGTGAAGAGTTCTGCCTGGTTAGGTTAGTAAGGTTCTGTCATGTGGAGAGGCGCTAACCCAGGCTGCTTATGTGCCAACTATCCACCCACACTGCCTCTCCCAGCTTCCTCTCACGGACCAACAGGTGGCGTCAGAACCATCCATCTACCCTGCCTTTCATTTGCTTCCTCTCACGAACCAAGAGGAGGCATCAGAACCATCTATCCACCGTGCCTGTCACTGCTTCCTCTTACGAACCAAGAGGAGGCATCAGCACCATCCATCTACCCTGCCTCTCACTTCTTCCTCTCACGAACCAAGATAAGGCATCAGAACCATCTATCTACCGTGCCTCTCACTGCTTCCTCTCACGGACCAAGAGGAGGCATCAGAACCATCTATCCACCGTGCCTCTCACTGCTTCCTCTCACGAACCAAGTGGAGGCATCAGAACCATCCATCTACCCTGCCTCTCACTGCTTCCTCTCACGAACCAAGAGGAGGCATCAGAACCATCTATCTACCGTGCCTCTCACTGCTTCCTCTCACGAACCAACAGGAGGCATCAGAACCAACTATCTACCGTGCCTTTCATCGCTTCCACTCACGGACCAAGAGGAGGCATCAGAACTATCCATCCACCGTGCCTCTCACTGCTTCCTCTCACGAACCAACTCTGAATACAATAAACTCTGTGACACACAATGAAAAGTAAGCTGATTCGCATCTGCCTCTGTCTTTTTTATGATGCCACTCCGGTATGTGTTTGTGTTGCAGTGGGCGTTGATATTCTTCTTATCTCTGTTCCTACTTTTGCTCACCGTGTCGCTGTTTTTCCTTTTGTACTGTTGCTGGTCTGTGGTTGTGTTTATTGCTTTTGTTCATTGTGTGACTGTTGTTGTTTGTTGATGTTGCTGCTTTTGTTACTCTCGTTGTTGGTGCTTTTGTTGATGCTGCTGTTCCTTGGTTTTTTATGTTGTTGTTTTTTGTTATGTGGATGAATGTTAGAGTTCCTAGTCTGAGTGGTGACCTCTTCTGTCTCTGATCAAGTGGTAGTGTGTCTAATTGGTTTTGTCGCCACCGAGGGAAAGACAATTATTGGTTTCAAGTCAACACACTGAACCTAGTCTTGATCACACGAGTCACTTGCCAATGATCAGAGAGTCTTGATTACACGAGTCACTTGCCAGTGATCAGAGAGAGTCTTGATTACACGAGTCACTTGCCAATGATCAGAGAGAGTCTTGATTACACGAGTCACTTGCCAATGATCAGAGAGAGTCTTGATCACACGAGTCACTTGCCAATGATCAGAGAGGAGCATTAAGACCTTTTTTTTTTGTTCATACTGCTAAGAAAACTGCTAAGAAAGTGCAAGTATTATCAGTCGTAGTTTCGAAGGGAAATATCTATCAACTCTTTGCTTACAAGTATCTACGGTACTGCCTTCAACTAATTATTAAATCGTTTCATATGGTGACAATCCTATGAAAGAAAACGTACCCCGCCTTCCATCATCACCATTTTCTTTCATACGCCCCCCCCCCCCCCCATCCATCAACGGCAAACACTTTTCCAGTCATTCTTTTCCCCAGTCCTGCTCTCCTTTGGACCCTTCCATCTCAGAATCCTTTTCTTCTCCATCACCTCTCCTTATCCCCTCTGCATTTCACGCATCATCATCGTATTGGAGAGGAAGAAGCGTCGGTATGCCAAACAGAAATTGCAGAATCATTGTTTACACTCTCAAGTAAATCAGACTGATTGGAGGTGCAAGTCCCTTGAGGAAGGAGAGGGGAGGTGGAACGCTGTGATGGCTTGCCTGGTTATGAATCAGGTGATGATCCTCAACTCCAGTGTTATCATGAGTAATAGGCGTCTTAAGTTATGAGATGTGGGCCACTGCGTATTCCAGTGGTGATGTACGCTCGTGAAATATGATCCCTATCTCTTCTAGTCTTGTGGGTGACGTATGCGCCATCTTCAGGCAGCAGATGTTATTGCTCTTGGTCTCTGAAAGTCGACTTAACCAGGTTTCTAGAGGTTGAGTTAACCAGATTTCTGAAAGTTGACTTAACCAGGTTTCTAGAGGTTGAGCTAACCAGGTTTCTGAAAGTCGACTTAACCAGGTTTCTGGAAGTCGATTTAATCACTACGTTCACAGGGATTGTTATAAACAACCCAATTCACGAAGAAATGAATCTAGTACCGACAGATACTTAAACTTTAATACGACTTTAAAACCCCTAAAATTCCTAAAGAGGATATACAATGTCTTAAAAGATGAAAATCCAGGATGTCTTACCCAATGAGTATCAAAGATCGTGTCATAGCCAAGGGTATCGAACAGGTTCGTACAGTCGTGCTTCGGGTTTCGTACCCTGGTGCTCAAGGCTTGTGCCGTCGTGTACAAAAAGGTGTGGGAAATAGTCACGACAGAAACACGACAACCAAATATCATTTTCCTCCCATCCAGAACACATTAGAGTTTAATTAAATTTGTGATTCAACTTTTTTTTTTGGCAAAGACTTCGGTATGGTGGCCCACAGGTTGGGGGGAGTGTAGACCAGACAGCCCAACCGATATATTCCACCAGGATAGACAAAAAAAAACAAAAGACAAATCAAAACAGCTAGCTACCCATCACCCACGTCCACCACTCACTGAGTTGTTTCCAGAGTTACGATTGTTGTCTATTACCAACCTGACCACCTGGTCTCATTCCCCTCCTCCCCACACACACACACACACCGCCCCGGCAACGATGTTCTTGCTACTCTCAAAGTCACCAAAGTCACCATCACACCACCGCCGCTCCTCTAAAACTCGTGAATGTTGTTGTCTCCCTTTGCGATCGAATGTTGACTTTCCTTAAACACGACGTGACGTTCCTCGACCACGGTGGTATGACGCTTGAGTATGACTCTGCGTGCCTCTATGGCAGTTGCATCGTAGGCATGAAGGGTCTTGGGATGTGATGAAGCGGTGTTTGTAGCGTGGCAGTGGTGGGTGATGTCCAGAGCGTGTAGACGGGAGAGTGTGACTCGTGCTTGTCTAGGGAATGTGGTTTCTGATGGGTGTATGTTTCGTGGGCTGGAGTTTAAAGGCAGAGTTGGGGAGGTCCGTGGATCAGTGCCTGTCAGGTCATTTTAGTGCGTATGTGTTCTTTTAATGTTATACTCATGGGGATGAGAGGATCTATAAGTAAAGGTTACTGAAGTGTGAGACAGGAGTAAAATCTTTATGTCTAGTTTGGGGTTGATGGTTAGTCATGAAATGGTTTGTGTGAGAGGAGGTCTAGCGCTGCTATAGAGAACAGAGTGCTGAGATGTTAACTGGGACTGTGTTAGGAAGATCTTTGTTTCAATGTATAAATGTTGATGGTATGTGATTGCTAAGCAGCCAGTGATTGTTCTGAGTGCACTGTATTGTATGGCTTGAAGCTTTGTTACATTTGCTTTTGAGAGGGTGGATGACCAGCTCTCGCACTGTAAGATTTTAACAAAGGGGACAGTAGGATGATATGGCTTTGGGCAAGAGGTCCTGCGGTATCTTCTTCCTCAAATCAAATGAATCAAGAATATATACGACATTACTTACTCTACCAGTGAGAGTGGAACCGTTATCAAAATGTGCATTATCTTGAAACCGTTTCCTTTTGTGCATCTAGAAATATATGAGCTTCATTGTTTACTATCCATTTTCTTTATAATAAGTTACCATCACAATCTTCGTTTACTGGTGTATTCTATCTTTGGTATCATATGTACAACTTCATATTTCTATTTTTCATTTTTTTCTTTTCTGAAATTTTTCGTCTTTTCTTTCTCTATTAAATTTGGGAAAATGGAAAAAATATAATCATAAGCGTTTTGTGGACATCATTTCGAGGCTTAATCACGCCTAGTGTTTCTGTGCTGTTCAATATTACCATAAGCGTGAAGGTGTGCACACAAAGAGAAATCCATGTGTCGAAACAATTTCTTTCTCTAGAAACATTAGATGAATAGAACTCTCATGTTTATTAACCGATATATAATTAATCATGCATCATTAAAATCACAGTTTAATCACTTCGTCGAGGTAAAAGTATTACAAATTCAAAATTCTTTTTCTCTAACTTATTTTCTTTACTTTTATATATTCTTTTTTTTGATAATGCAACGCTTTTAGAATATCTACCACAAAAATATGAAAGCCATCCCATTGATGCACATCTATCAGTGAAGGATGATTCTGTGTTATATAATTAGATCTTCTTCGCTTTCTGAATAGGTTGTGGCACGACAGAAAACATCTGATGGAAATACATGATATTTTGTACTTAACCAATATGACTACGTGGCTATCAACCATGATGTTACTTACAATGGATCTTTGAGTGATGCGTTACGCAATCTGGACCCCTTGGTACCGTCGAAGTGTTTAAAGACAGACATACGAAAGACAGACATACGGTGTAGTGTTTTAGGACATAGCCAGTCAGCCAGTTAACTGTATATAGTGGTACACAGTCAAGCCGGTCAGCTGATACTGTGACTGTACATACACAGAGAGATTATCGTACATCTTTGTCAACGGACATGAGTATCAGGCTTGAATACCTGTTTGTATGTAGCTAGGAAAATTCTCTGCACACGTTGCCTGGGATGGAATGACTCATACGTGTGTGGCGGATCACGCCAACCAATGATGACTGATTGTGTGTGTGGTAGATCCCGTCAACCAATGATGACTGATTAAGAGTGTGTGGTGGATCACGTCAACCATTGATGACTGATTGAGAGTGTGTAGTGGATCCCGTCAACCACTGATGACTGATTAAGTGTGTGTAGTGGCTCATGACCTCCACTGATGACTGATGTATGGGGTGGATCATGACCTCCAGTGATGACTGATGTATGTGGTGGATCACGACCTCCAGTGATGACTGTTCCAAGTGTGTTGTAGTGGATCACAACCTCTATTGACGACTATGCAATGCGTACAGTGGATCACAACCTCCCATAATGAACGTTTCCCTCTTCACTCCTACTCTTCCATTCCTCCCTCGTCCAGCCTCTACTCAGCGTTCTCACTAAAGCAATGCTTCCACTCCACACCCAGTGCGTCATCTTCCCGTTCTTCACTTCATCTTCTTCCATTTCTCTTTCGTTTTATCTCTTCTATCCACTCATCTGGGAGCCGGTCCCTCTACCTCCGTCGCGTGAAGAGGAACTCTGTCAGCAAGACTGGCGGAACTCGGCCAGGAACTTTGCCAGTAACACCACAGGAACTCCGTCAGCAGCACCGGAGGAACTCAACCAGCAACAGAAGAGGAACTCAACCAGCAACACAAGAGCAACTCAACCAGTAACGCAGAAAGAACACGGCCAGTAACACAGGAGGAACTTGGCGAGCAACAAATGGTGATCTAAGCCAGAAGCACAGGAGGAACTCGTCCAGCAACACAGGAGTAACTCAGCCAGCAAAACAGAAGGAACTCAGACAGTAACACATGGTGATCAAGGCTAGAAACACAGGAGGAATTCGTCCAACAACACAGGAAGAACTCGGCTTGAGCAACACTGGAGGAACTAAACCAGAAAAGACCAGCAACACAGGAGAAAACTCGTCCAGCGACACAGGAGGAACTTGGCTAGTAACACTGGAGGAACTAAACCAGAAAAGACCAGCAACACAGGAGAAAACTCGTCCAGCGACACAGGAGGAACTCGGCCAGTAACACTGGAGGAACTAAACCAAAAAAAAACCAAAAAAAAAACAGGCCAGTAACACAGGAGGAACTTGGCCAGCAACACAGAAGGAACTCCACCAGAACCTACACATAACTCTAGGGTAATACACAGTTATACTTCACACTGCTGCTATTGTGTGAACACATGATGAAACAGTTGTTTGCTTTATCCCTTTCATTATGGCAATGTTTGCGTGATACATATTTACACACGCTGCCATGTTTACGAGTCTCCAGCGATACAAGAATGATTAAACTCCCTTCCAATATTTACCGCAAACTTTACACAGAAATCCGACAGCCTAAAGAATGGTTATTCTTGCTCTTTCTCGTCTCGCCGAAAGTCATTCTCTTTTTCCTAAAAGAGTTTATGGGGCTTCCAGATCATCAAATATCCAGCCAAGGGCTGACGACGGCGTACAAACTCCGCAAAAAAAAAAAATAAAAGCCACATTCCTCGGTAACAAATGAAGCCGAAAGACTTAAGTGGACCAATTTATGTGGAGGGGATTTTTTTAAACACTGAACAACTAACATGTCGGTCTTTTGGTTCAGCGACCTCCTCCCACCCACGGCCCGTCGCTCGGTGATCCCAGGATCGAGCAACTCCACCATTTTCAAATTCTTTTTACGTACACAAACCAGAATCGTCACGAGTAACCAGTGAAGGTTAGTTGTGACACGTCCCGGGAAAGACGCTCGAGCCTTTCCGGGGGAAAAGACACTCAGGGTTTTCCCTGGGAAACCTTACGCCCTAGTCCATCCCCTTTGATATCTCTGGCAACCCACACGAAGAGATAAAACTTGGTCTCTCCTGATAATTATCATCAAAGGCCTTGCTAGGGCCTTGAGTGACCCACCCCAAAAAGGCTTAGACTGACCTTGGCGATGGTGGTAGGGAGGTGGGCGTCCTCCTCCTCGACGACGGTCACCTGGAGGTCCTTCTCGAGGAAGTGAGGCTCGTTGTCGTTGACGTCAGCGATGGTGACGTGCACGATGGCGTGCGCTGTGTGGCCCTCCGCCTCCGCCGCCACCACCAGCTCGTGCTGCCACACACACAGAGGGAGATAATGACGGGTTAGTGACTGGTCTCCACACACACACGCAGAGATAATGACGGGTTAGTGACTGGTCTCCACACACACACACACAGGGAGAGATAATGACGGGTTAGTGACTGGTCTCCACACACACACGCAGAGGGAGAGAATGACGGGTTATTGACTGGTCTCCACACACACACACTGATGATGAATGTAGGTGTAATATACACACCCGCTGACCTCACACACCTGACGGTGAACTCATATATGCAACCCCACACACCTGAAGATTACTACAGGTATTACATGTAATCCTACACACCTGATGATAAAGACAGATGTTATATATAACCCTACACACCTGCTGACCGTACACACCTGACTATGAACTCATACATGCACCCCCACACACTTGAAGATAACTACAGGTATTGCATATAATCCTACACACCTGATGATAAAGACAGATGTTATATACAACCCTACACACCTGCTGACCGTACACACCTGATGATGAACACAGCGGTATTTCACACAACCCTACACATTCGGTAAAGAACATTATATCACACTTATCACCAAATATTTATTTATGATAACTGTAATTATCACCTGCAGCCCCAGAAACCTGCTAATGGCCTCCATCATCATTACCGGCATTCCCCTCTACACACACACCCACACACACACACACACACACACACACAGCAAAATCTTGCACCCACTCTCCATCTTGGATATTGCCTTCTAGTATTTTCAGTAAGTTCGTCACCTGCATCATGTACCTCACAACATGGTGGATATACACTTCGTGTCGTAAATGTTTCTATCTTCAGCGTGGCGGAGTTCTGTGTACAAGGAGGGGGGTGGGCGGGCGCATGGCACAGAGATAAGAGCTGGTTCATTTCATGGCTCGCTACTGCTCCAACGAACCACTGCCTCTTAAGATATTCCTCTGACTCACTGGGTGAACGGGAATCAATATCTAGAAAAACCGTGTAGGATATACGGTATATAATATTCAAGAAAAGTATATAATTTATGTCGAGTATAAGGACTCTATATATCAGGTTGAAAAATGACCACGTCTTCGTTCAAAATGCGCCTTGATGGTTTACTACATGATCAATTCCATTCCAAAAGGCTGCAATTACTGGTGCGGTCATGATCATTAGTACAAGCAATGGACAATACCAAAAAAAAAAAAAAAAAAAAATAGGCGCACGGAGGTAAAAATCTGACTAAGGGATTTCTTGAAGACTGAATGTAGTGTCTCGCCACACAGCTCTGAGTTGACAAATACCAGTGACCATCAGGTATGTATGTCTGTATTCCTCCCTCCGCTAACGAGTTGAAAACGGGATCCCTAGGAACCACCTGTTACCCTCAAATGTCCATACATACTGCACTCACTGTACAGCTCCTGGACTCGGGTTTTGTCTCCATTTTGCCTCCGAGCTGTCGACTCGTCATCAGAAATATCATCGGAACGTTTTACTTACATATACACCAAAAAAAAAAGGCTTGTAATTATGACATAAAAAAGCCTTTTAAATCAATCTTAATCAAGTGATTATAACATACACTCTATGAGATTGCACAAGTAAAGTCTTTTGATTCAGCCATAACGAAGTGATTGTAACACACTATATATGATTACACAAGTTAAGCCTTACGAATGAGTCATAGTTAGGTGATTAAACACACTCTATGAGGTTAAACAACCCCGTTCACGTCTGAAATGATTAAGTGATTATAACACACTCTACGAGATTACACAAGTAATGCCTTTTGAAATCAGTTATAAAAAAGTGAATATAACCAAAAAGATATAGCCCTTTGAGTTAATTATAACATACAATCTATGAGATTACACACGTAATGCCTTTTTAAAGCATTTATGATAAAGTGATTATAACAAAAAGACATTAGCCCTTTGAGTTAGATTATAACATACAATCTATGAGATTACACAAGTAATGCCTTTTTAAAGCAGTTATGATAAAGTGATTATAACAAAAATATACAGCCCTCTGAGTTAGATTATAACATACAATTTATGAGATTACACACGTAATGCCTTTTTAAATCAGCCATATTCAAGAGATTACAACATATACACTCACTGAGATAGTCATGGCCAGGATGGTACAACGGCACAAGAACATCTGTGGCTTGACCATGTGTGCAAGAACTCTTGACCTCATGGATGGTGTCAGTCACGTGTTGTCAAAAGTCCGGACTTTCACAGTTAGACAGTGCTGGAAAGAAATGGCTGGATGTTGTCACGAGTGCTTGTGGCCATGGGTGGATGTTGTCACTGGTCATTGTGGCCATGGGTGGATGTTGTCACGAGTGCTTGTGGCCATGGGTGGATGTTGTCACTGGTCATTGTGGCCATGGGTGGATGTTGTCACGACTCCTTGAGGCCATGGGTGGATGTTGTCACGAGTGCTTGTGGCCATGGGTGGATGTTGTCACGAGTGCTTGTGGCCATGGGTGGATGTTGTCACGAGTGCTTGTGGCCATGGGTGGATGTTGTCACGGGTCCTTGTGGTCATGGGTGGATATTGTCATGACTCCTTGAGGCCATGGGTGGATGTTGTCACTAGTCATTGTGGCCATGGGTGGATGTTGTCACGACTCCTTTTGGCCATGGGTGGATGATGTCACGACTCCTTGTGGCCATGGGTGGATGTGTTCACGAGTGCTTGTGGCCATGGGTGGATGTTGTCACGACTCCTTTTGGCCATGGGTGGATGATGTCACGACTCCTTGTGGCCATGGGTGAATGTTGTCACATGCCTTTATTGCCACGTGTGGATGTTGTCACATATCTTTACTGTCACGTGTGGATGTTGTCACATGTCTTCACTGCCACGTGTGGATGTTGTCACATGTGTTTACTGCCACGTGTGGATGTTGTCACACGTGTTTACTGCCACGTGTGGATGTTGTCACACGTCTTTACTGCCACGTGTGGATGTTGTCACACGTCTTTACTGCCACGTGTGGATGTTATATGACAGGTCACGATTATGGCAATATGACAGGTCACGATTATGGCAATGTGACAGGTCACGATTATGGCAATATGACAGGTCACGATTATGGCAATATGACAGGTCACGATTATGGCAATGTGACAGGTCACGATTATGGCAATATGACAGGTCACGATTATGGCAATGTGACAGGTCACGATTATGGCAATGTGACAGGTCACGATTATGGCAATATGACAGGTCACGATTATGGCAATATGACAGGTCACGATTATGGCAATATGACAGGTCACGATTATGGCAATATGACAGGTCACGATTATGACAATATGACAGGTCACGATTATGGCAATATGACAGGTAACAATCATGGCAATATGACAGGTAAGAGAGGTCAAGGGAACGAGGAGGGTGTACATAACGAGATGGTGTGGAGAGGGAGGCAAGCATCCGGGCTAGAGAGGGCAAGTGTGGGTGGGAGGATGAACAGGCAGACAAGGGGAAGGTGACCAGTTATGGACGGAGAAGGTGAGAGGAAGATCAAGGGAAGGCGACAGGTGGAGAAGAGGTGAAGGAGACGGGTAGAGATGGGGAAAATGACAGGTAGAGAATAAGAGACGGAGACAGACAGACAAGGGGAAGGTGACCAGTTATGGACGGAGAAGGTGAGAGGAAGATCAAGGGAAGGTGACAGGTGGAGAAGAGGTGAAGGAGACGGGTAGAGATGGGGAAAATGACAGGTAGAGAATAAGGGACGGAGACAGACAGATTGTTTTAGGGAAGGGTGACGAACAAACAGTGTGGAATGGATCAGGTGAGAGACGGGAAAAAAAAGGAAAAGAGGGAAGGTGTGGAAAGCGGATGATCAGAAGGAGAGAGAGAGAGAGAGAGAGAGAGAGAGAGAGAGAGAGAGAGAGAGAGAGAGAGAGAGAGAGACAGAGAGAGAGAGAGAAGAGAGAGAGAGAGAAGAGAGAGAGAGAGAGGAGAGAGAGAGAGAGAGGAGAGAGAGAGAGAGAAGAGAGAGAGAGAGAGAAGAGAGAGAGAGAGAAGAGAGAGAGAGAGAGAGAGAGGAGAGAGAGAGAGAGATGAGAGAGAGAGAGAGAGAAGAGAGAGAGAGAGAGATGAGAGAGAGAGAGAGAGAAGAGAGAGAGAGAGAAGAGAGAGAGAGAGAAGAGAGAGAGAGAGACAGAAGAGGGTGTATTGAAATGATTTGGTCACATGGAGAGAATGAGTGAGGAAAGATTGACCAAGAGGATATATGTGTCGGAGGTGGAGGGAACGAGGAGAAGTGGGAGACCAAATTGGAGGTGGAAGGATGGAGTGAAAAAGATTTTGAGCAATCGGGGCCTGAACATACAGGAAGGTGAAAGGAGGGCAAGGAATAGAGTGAATTGGATCGATGTGGTATACCGGGGTTGACGTGCTGTCAGTGGGTTGAATCAGGGCATGTGAAGCGTCTTGGGTAAACCATGGAAAGCTGTGTAGGTATGTATATTTGCGTGTGTGGACGTATGTATATACATGTGTATGGGCGCGCTGGGTTGGGCCATTTCTTTCGTCTGTTTCCTTGCGCTACCTCGCAAACGCGGAGACAACGACAAAGCAAAAAAAAAAAAAAATATATATATATATACTTAGAAAAGCAAATTGATTTGTATGTAGCATTTATGGATCTGGAGAAGGCATATGATAGAGTTGATAGAGATGCTCTTTGGAAGGTATTAAGAATATATGGTGTGGGAGGCAAGTTGTTAGAAGCAGTGAAAAGTTTTTATCGAGGATGTAAGGCATGTGTACGAGTGGCAAGAGAGGAAAGTGATTGGTTCTCAGTGAATGTAGGTTTGCGGCAGGGGTGTATGATGTCTCCATGGTTGTTTAATTTGTTTATGGATGGGGTTGTTAGGGAGGTAAATGCAAGAGTTTTGGAAAGAGGGGCAAGTATGAAGTCTGTTGGGGATGAGAGAGCTTGGGAAGTGAGTCAGTTGTTGTTCGCTGATGATGAAACAGCAGAAGTTGGTGACTGAGTTTGGTAAAGTGTGTGAAAGAAGAAAGTTAAGAGTAAATGTGAATAGGAGCAAGGTTATTAGGTACAGTAGGGTTGAGGGTCAAGTCAATTGGGAGGTAAGTTTGAATGGAGAAAAACTGGAGGAAGTGATGTGTTTTTGATAACTGGGAGTGGATCTGGCAGCGGATGGAACCATGGAAGCGGAAGTGGATCATAGGGTGGGGGAAGGGGCGAAAATCCTGGGAGCCTTGAAGAATGTGTGGAAGTCGAGAACATTATCTCGGAAAGCAAAAAAGGGTATGTTTGAAGGAATAGTGGTTCCAACAATGTTGTATGGTTGCGAGGCGTGGGCTATGGATAGAGTTGTGCGCAGGAGGATGGATGTGCTGGAAATGAGATGTTTGAGGACAATATGTGGTGCGAGGTGGTTTGATTAAGTAATGAAAGAGTAAGATAAAGTGATTATAACATACAATCTATGAGATTACACACGTAATGCCTTTTTAAAGCAGTTATGATAAAGTGATTATAACAAAAAGACATTAGCCCTTTGAGTTAGATTATAACATACAATTTATGAGATTACACACGTAATGCCTTTTTAAAGCAGTTATGATAAAGTGATTATAACAAAAAGACATTAGCCCTTTGAGTTAGATTATAACATACAATTTATGAGATTACACACGTAATGCCTTTTTAAAGCAGTTATGATAAAGTGATTATAACATACAATTTATGAGATTACACACGTAATGCCTTTTTAAAGCAGTTATGATAAAGTGATTATAACATACAATCTATGAGATTACACACGTAATGCCTTTTTAAAGCAGTTATGATAAAGTGATTATAACATACAATCTATGAGATTACACACGTAATGCCTTTTTAAAGCAGTTATGATAAAGTGATTATAACATACAATCTATGAGATTACACAAGTAATGCCTTTTTAAAGCAGTTATGATAAAGTGATTATAACATACAATTTATGAGATTACACACGTAATGCCTTTTTAAAGCAGTTATGATAAAGTGATTATAACATACAATCTATGAGATTACACACGTAATGCCTTTTTAAAGCAGTTATGATAAAGTGATTATAACAAAAAGACATTAGCCCTTTGAGTTAGATTATAACATACAATTTATGAGATTACACACGTAATGCCTTTTTAAAGCAGTTATGATAAAGTGATTATAACATACAATTTATGAGATTACACACGTAATGCCTTTTTAAAGCAGTTATGATAAAGTGATTATAACAAAAAGACATTAGCCCTTTGAGTTAGATTATAACATACAATCTATGAGATTACACAAGTAATGCCTTTTTAAAGCAGTTATGATAAAGTGATTATAACAAAAATATACAGCCCTCTGAGTTAGATTATAACATACAATCTATGAGATTACACAAGTAATGCCTTTTTAAAGCAGTTATGATAAAGTGATTATAACATACAATCTATGAGATTACACACGTAATGCCTTTTTAAAGCAGTTATGATAAAGTGATTATAACATACAATCTATGAGATTACACACGTAATGCCTTTTTAAAGCAGTTATGATAAAGTGATTATAACAAAAAGACATTAGCCCTTTGAGTTAGATTATAACATACAATCTATGAGATTACACAAGTAATGCCTTTTTAAAGCAGTTATGATAAAGTGATTATAACATACAATCTATGAGATTACACACGTAATGCCTTTTTAAAGCAGTTATGATAAAGTGATTATAACATACAATCTATGAGATTACACAAGTAATGCCTTTTTAAAGCAGTTATGATAAAGTGATTATAACATACAATCTATGAGATTACACACGTAATGCCTTTTTAAAGCAGTTATGATAAAGTGATTATAACATACAATCTATGAGATTACACACGTAATGCCTTTTTAAAGCAGTTATGATAAAGTGATTATAACAAAAAGACATTAGCCCTTTGAGTTAGATTATAACATACAATCTATGAGATTACACACGTAATGCCTTTTTAAAGCAGTTATGATAAAGTGATTATAACATACAATTTATGAGATTACACACGTAATGCCTTTTTAAAGCAGTTATGATAAAGTGATTATAACATACAATCTATGAGATTACACAAGTAATGCCTTTTTAAAGCAGTTATGATAAAGTGATTATAACATACAATCTATGAGATTACACACGTAATGCCTTTTTAAAGCAGTTATGATAAAGTGATTATAACATACAATCTATGAGATTACACACGTAATGCCTTTTTAAAGCAGTTATGATAAAGTGATTATAACATACAATTTATGAGATTACACACGTAATGCCTTTTTAAAGCAGTTATGATAAAGTGATTATAACATACAATTTATGAGATTACACACGTAATGCCTTTTTAAAGCAGTTATGATAAAGTGATTATAACATACAATCTATGAGATTACACACGTAATGCCTTTTTAAAGCAGTTATGATAAAGTGATTATAACATACAATTTATGAGATTACACACGTAATGCCTTTTTAAAGCAGTTATGATAAAGTGATTATAACATACAATTTATGAGATTACACACGTAATGCCTTTTTAAAGCAGTTATGATAAAGTGATTATAACAAAAAGACATTAGCCCTTTGAGTTAGATTATAACATACAATTTATGAGATTACACACGTAATGCCTTTTTAAAGCAGTTATGATAAAGTGATTATAACATACAATCTATGAGATTACACAAGTAATGCCTTTTTAAAGCAGTTATGATAAAGTGATTATAACAAAAATATACAGCCCTCTGAGTTAGATTATAACATACAATTTATGAGATTACACAAGTAATGCCTTTTTAAAGCAGTTATGATAAAGTGATTATAACAAAAAGACATTAGCCCTTTGAGTTAGATTATAACATACAATTTATGAGATTACACACGTAATGCCTTTTTAAAGCAGTTATGATAAAGTGATTATAACATACAATCTATGAGATTACACAAGTAATGCCTTTTTAAAGCAGTTATGATAAAGTGATTATAACATACAATTTATGAGATTACACACGTAATGCCTTTTTAAAGCAGTTATGATAAAGTGATTATAACATACAATCTATGAGATTACACAAGTAATGCCTTTTTAAAGCAGTTATGATAAAGTGATTATAACAAAAATATACAGCCCTCTGAGTTAGATTATAACATACAATTTATGAGATTACACACGTAATGCCTTTTTAAAGCAGTTATGATAAAGTGATTATAACAAAAATATACAGCCCTCTGAGTTAGATTATAACATACAATTTATGAGATTACACACGTAATGCCTTTTTAAAGCAGTTATGATAAAGTGATTATAACATACAATCTATGAGATTACACACGTAATGCCTTTTTAAAGCAGTTATGATAAAGTGATTATAACAAAAATATACAGCCCTCTGAGTTAGATTATAACATACAATCTATGAGATTACACAAGTAATGCCTTTTTAAAGCAGTTATGATAAAGTGATTATAACATACAATTTATGAGATTACACACGTAATGCCTTTTTAAAGCAGTTATGATAAAGTGATTATAACATACAATTTATGAGATTACACACGTAATGCCTTTTTAAAGCAGTTATGATAAAGTGATTATAACAAAAATATACAGCCCTCTGAGTTAGATTATAACATACAATTTATGAGATTACACACGTAATGCCTTTTTAAAGCAGTTATGATAAAGTGATTATAACATACAATCTATGAGATTACACACGTAATGCCTTTTTAAAGCAGTTATGATAAAGTGATTATAACAAAAAGACATTAGCCCTTTGAGTTAGATTATAACATACAATCTATGAGATTACACAAGTAATGCCTTTTTAAAGCAGTTATGATAAAGTGATTATAACAAAAAGACATTAGCCCTTTGAGTTAGATTATAACATACAATCTATGAGATTACACAAGTAATGCCTTTTTAAAGCAGTTATGATAAAGTGATTATAACAAAAATATCAGTTTGTTGAGTATTCCTGGGAAATTATATGAGAGGGTATTGAGTGAGAGGATAAAGGCATGTAAGGAGCAGCAGACTGATGAAGAGCAGTGTGGTTTCAGAAGTGGTAGAGGATGTGTGGATCAGGTGTTTGCTTGGAAGAATGTATAAGAAATATTTAGAAAACCAGATGGATTTGTATGCAGCATTTATGGACCTGGAGACGGCATATGATAGAGTTGATAGAGATGCTTTGAGGAAGGTATTAAAAGTATATGGTGTGGGAGGTAAGTTGCTAGAAGAAGTGAAACGTTTTTATCAAGGATGTAAGGCATGTGTACGAGTGGGAAGAGAGGAAAGTGATTGGTACCAGTGAATGCCGGTTTGCGGCAGGTGTGCGTGATGTCTCCATAGTTGTTTAATTTGTTTATGGATGGGGTTGTTGGGGAGGTGAATGCAAGAGTTTTGGAAAGAGGGGCAAGTATGCAGTCTGTTGTGGATGAGAGAGCTTGGGTAGTGAGTCAGTTGTTGTTCGCTGATGATGAAACAGCAGAAGTTGGTGACTGAGTTTGGTAAAGTGTGTGAAAGAAGAAAGCTGAGAGTAAATGTGAATAACAGCAAGGTAATTAGGTTCAATAGGGCTGAGGGACAAGTTAACTGGGAGGTAAGTTTGAATAGAGGAAAACTGGAGGAAGTGATGTGTTTTTGATAACTGGGAGTGGGTTTAGCAGCGGATGAAACCATGGAAGCGGAAGTGAGTCAAAGGGTGGGAGAGGGGGCGAAGGTTCTGGGAGCGTTGAAAAATGTGTGGAAGGCGAGAGCGTTGTCTCGGAGAGCAAAAATTGGTATGTTTGAAGGAATAGTGGTTCCAACAATGTTATATGGTTGCGAGGCATGGGCTATAGATAGGGTTGTGCGGAGGAAATGAAATGTTTGAGGACAATATGTGGTGCGAGGTGGTTTGATTAAGTAATGAAAGAGTAAGATAGATGTGAGGTAATAAAAAAGAGTGTGGTAGAGAGAGCAGAAGAGGGTGTATTGAAATGATTTGGTCACATGGAGAGAATGAGTGAGGAAAGATTGACAAAAAGGATATATGTGTCAGATGTGGAGGGAACGAGAGAAGTGGGAGACCAAATTGGAGGTGGAAGGATGGAGTGAAAAAGATTTTGAGCAATCGGGGCCTGAACATAGAGGAGGGAGAAAGGCGTGCAAGGAATGGAGTGAAATGGAACGATGTGGTATACCGTGGTCGACGTGCTGTCAATGGATTGAACCATTGGATTGTGAAACGTCTAGGGTAAACCATAAAAGTCTTGTGGGGCCTAGATGTGGAAAGGGAGCTGTGGTTTCAATGCATTACACATGACAGCCAGAGACTGAATGTGAACGAATGTGGCCTATATATATATATATAAAACATCATATCAAGTTGTACAATGAACGAATGTGGCCTATATATATAAAACATCATGTCAAGATGTACAATAAATACAACCTAAAAGACGTTTCAGCAGCTTATCTACAGACCTCCTGGGAAAGCTGGTGGCGAGGTGATGTAACGCGACAACTCCGACTTAAGTGACACCTAGATAATGATACTGTTAAGAGGAACTATTGCAGGAAGATATACACGAAATCATTCTTACTGAAAACTTGATCCATTCAGGAATGACTTTGTAGCTGTACTCGTCATTAGCTTGAGATGCTGAAAGATTTCTCACCGTATTCCTGTCTTGGAAAAATGAGTACCTGTGATCAACGGCAAAATTATAAGTTTGATGAAAACCTTCTCCACATTTAGACCTCAAGGTCTCAAATCATGAATGTATATTCTTATAGTGTTGTTACTGAAAGACGTTATGAATCTAATTTTTCTTCAAGGTTAGGCTGGGTTGTCAGATAGCGTCAACCAACCCCCTCCACACAACCTCCAGGGGGTTACTGGTCATCCTAGCTAGTAGTTTTCCACCACCATCACAACTCCAGAAAACATGTCATCAAAACATTCTCATTCTTTTAGTTTGTCATGAGCAGTGTCATTAAGGTACTGAAGTCCGGTAAGACATGGAGGGGAGAAGAATTCTACGTTAAGATACGAAGGGTTATGGATTCTGGGTGACGACAAAGAGGAGCAATCGATTCTGGATTACGACAAGGGAGAAAATAGATCGTGCATTAAGAGACAAAAGAGGGGATTGGATTGTGCATTAAGGCAGAGCTTAGAAGAGGAATCTAAGATTACTGATTGGTTAATAGTCAGTTATCGCTTTCGAACATTCAGAATGGACCCCAATTAACATATGGTGCGTTATATCTAAAAGGATCTTCTTTCTAAAAAGAAAACTGGAGATAGAATGATGAGGAGAAAATCATTTTAGGTGTTCGAGGCCTGAACATGCAGGAGGGTGAAAAGCGTGCACGAGATGAAGTAAATTTGAGTGATGTGGTATAATGGGGGCTACGTGCTGTTAATGGACTGAACCAGGGTATGTGAAGCGTCGGGGAGAAACCACGGAAAAATCAGTAAGGCCTGGACGTGGCCAGGAAGGTGAGGTTCCGATACATTGTACATGACAGACAGAGAATGTATGTGAAGGAATGCGGACTTTCTCAAGTCCGTTCCTGGCGCTACATCACTAACGCGTGAAACGGCGAACAAGCATGGAAGAAGAGAAAAGACAAAATCACTTACTCGACTTGAAAACCTCTATGTTTTAGTCTACAATACAGCCAGCCGATGGTAAACCAGTATTCCATATAGTGTAGCGCTTTACATGTATAATAACCAATGTATTACGTCATACTGGGGCGGGATTGATCACACAACGTCAACCTACATTCCCTTCCAACGTGGAATCACTCTCACGTCACGTTTGATTGCTTGGGCTGGCTTGTGAACTTGGGCTTTAAAGTCTATCAACTAAACAAGGGTCATCAAAGGCCGTCAACGTCAGGTTGTTACAAATCCACGTAGGGATGAGTCTTCCAACACCTCCATCAGATGCTGTGGATAACTCTCACTGTACAAGGGGCTCTTGCGATGTCAAAAGGGAGGGATTCTGAAATCTCGTGTCGAGAGGGGAAACACTCGCTCCTCACAGCCAACCTCCTCCTCCTCCGCCACCAGGAACGGTGCTTTACCATACTGTTGGATATTACCTCGCACCTGCCATCATTACTCGGAGGGTAACGACGGTAGCGACCTGAAACTCACGCCATAAACTGCGACAGGAGAAATACTGTCGTACAGAGGGGCCGAGTGCTCGCGTCCCTGGGTCCTGGGTAACGTGTGGCCAACATTACTTGTACACTTGAAGTATTCCAGGCTTTTGAGGGTCAACATGGAATTGTTTACGGAGGGAGTTTGGCACAGTTTTAATGTGTGTGTGTGTGTATATAGGGATTGCTGCTTGTGCTTCTTGTTTGTGTCCAACGAGACAGAAATACTCTTTTAACATTCGTGTCGCCCCGTCTCTTTTGTTTATATATGATGCCCTTATTCCTATGAGTGTTTGTTACACGCTAACACATCCCATCTTAAGACGTACATATTTATCAACCAGCTTCGAGGGGAGGAGGAACACCTGGATTGGGTGTGGGCCGACTGCCAGGCTCAGGATTCGAACCCGTGGGGTTCCGACCCCGGGTGGGTTCGTATTGACTGATATATGTTTAGATTCTTCTTTTAATACAGTGACATTGTCACTGCAAAATCATTCTCACTAGTAATCGGAGAAGGAGAATAAAAAGGCTCCTGAGTTACATTAACTTGTGTATAATAAGACTTAGGTCATGTATAATAAGACTCTCGGGGTCTTACATTAACCGATGTGGATCATTCTTACGCAAAACGAGAATGTGGTGCAGGGCGAACTTCTACCCTGTGCTGTGTGAAATTGATCGCGTAGGTGAGTGCATGTGTCATTACCCCGTGACTGAATCCTCTATTCTATAGTGGCGTGATCGGGAGAACGCAGGAACGTCTACTTGAGCGATGGGCCGAAGATCGAGTCTTTTTACAAAGGGAGTTGCAAAAGTCTAGGATGGTATATTATTACAGGTTGTGTGGCCCTCTTACATAGTACGTTGATTGGTAACCTGAGCAAGGACAAAGTGTCGCTCAGAGGGAACAAAACACGAGTTATAGAGATAATGAATACTTTAAGCTACCGAGAGTCCAAAGACATAATTGCAAACTGTAAATCATATTTATAGAACGTTGGTATAAACGTGTTGATGAGGCAGTTCAACGAACACATCCAAAGCTCATTCAACCAACGGTCTGCTCGTTCGTTGAGCCCCTGTTTGGCTCTTAAGGGCAGAGTGTCCTTGAAGAGTAATATACTAATACAAATCAAGCGTTCGAGGGTTTAAGTTAACAAAAAAAAAAAAATGCTTTGTCGCTCATGTTCCTTTTTGATGCTACCAGTGAGTAGAAAAGTTCTTTGGGAAACAAAAGAGCTTTGAGAACCTTGTTGACAAAATGCGCATTATCTTTTCACCACTAAGCTTGGCTGCCAGGGGCGCTTGGAAACCATAACTCTCTCTCTCTCTCTCTCTCTCTCTCTCTCTCTCTCTCTCTCTCTCTCTCTCTCTCTCTCTCTCTCTCTCCTGCGCCAACACTGTCGAGTCAGACACGACGCCGTCGCTGGCCCTGTAGAGAGAGGCCTGTGATGTGCCACCTTTAGGTCGGCTTCTCAAGCCTTACCTTACCCCTCACTGAGGCCTCACTGATTGACCTCATTAACCAGTGTCTACTGGGGGCACCAAAACCAGAGCTCACCTCACCATCACTTCCTGATGGTCTTGTCTCCCGAAACTACGCCAACTTTGTCTGTATCACGTATCCGTTGATGGCTAAAACCTGGTCTCCTTAACCCTCGTGTTACAGGAAATGTAGACTAAACAACATAAATGTCACACACACACACACACACACACACACACACACACACACACTAACCATCTCTATTCCCTGGGCCAGTTATACAAATATACGAAGACAGGTACACATCCACACCTTGGACACAGCTACTGCACGGGTTATACTAAGCTCACGGCTACTATGGTCCGTAGCCAAACAACCCAAACTTTCCAAACAAATGTCTCCTTTGCCGACAAATCGGTCTTGACACTGTATAGCTCACTAGTGCTGTGGTTGTCATATATCCTGACCCTAAGGCCCTCGAATATAGCGCACGCCCTCTGAACCAAACAGGATCCAAGGATCGAGGCGTCCTTCTTACATCCGATCCTTCCTTCTGCAAGATGGAGATGAATTCTCGTGGATTTGATTCATGCTTATTACTGCGACACATTGATCCATGCTGAGGCTGCACCTCCGGCATACTGCACACACTACCCGTCCACACACGAGTTCCGATGTTACATTTAAATACGAAGGTTAACTGACCTTTGTACTAAGAAATACCCTTCCCATAACTGGGGGATGATAAACACATTATTATCATTAATACTATTATTATCATTATTATTACTATCATTATTATTATTACTATTATCATTATTATCATTACTATCATTATTATTATTATTATTATTATTATTATTATTATTATCATTATTATTATTACTGTTACTACTACTACTACTACTACACTACTACTGCTACTATTATTGGTATTACTATTATCATTATTATTATTATTATCATTATCATTATTATTATTATTGCTACTACTACTACTACTACTACTACTACTATTACTACAGTACTATTATTATCATTACTACTATTATAATTATCATTATTATCATTATTATTATCCTGGAGGATTATTATTATTATTATCATTACTATTACTACTACCATTATTATTATCATTATCATTATCATTATTATTTTCATTATCACTGTCATTATTATCAACACTGGCCGACACCGGCCAAAGCCTTAACCTGGAGTTCTGTAAAGCCAGCAGAGCCAACACCCACACGAACTGCTGGTATAGAAAGGTTTCTAGTGCTCACAACAGGCAACTTTGTCAGGAAGTACCTCCCACTGTGAAACATACAGAGGACTGAGGCAGGAACGTTCCCTGGTGAACCTTGTTATAAAAGACCAATGTTCACACACTTATTACATCTGTGTTGCACAACGACAGACACAACGAGGAAATTAAAAGATAAAAGACAACGAACGTCAACAACTAATGAGGAAGTGAACCCTACATCCTGGCACTTCACAAGTGAGATGGTAATACTCACATTATATATAAACTTTTGATAAAGGATGAGGAAAAAGGAATTGAGAGTATAGGTTCGAATCTTGGTCGCGGCAGTCGGTACACAGTGAATCCAGCTGTTCATCCTCCCTAGAAGGTTGGTTGATAAATGGGTTATCTTGCTTAGGCTAGGGTATCTCTCTCTCTCTCTCACTCTCTCTCTCTCTCTCTCTCTCTCTCTCTCTCTCTCTCTCTATATATATATATATATATATATATATATATTCTTTTTTATTATTATTTTGCTTTGTCGCTGTCTCCAGCGTTAGCGAGGTAGCGCAAGGAAACTGACGAAAGAATGGCCCAACCCACCCACATACACATGTATATACATACACGTCCACACACGCAAATATACATACCTATACATCTCAACGTATACATATATATACACTTTTTTTTTTTTTATACTTTGTCGCTGTCTCCCGCGTTTGCGAGGTAGCGCAAGGAAACAGACGAAAGAAATGGCCCAACCCCCCCCATACACATGTACATACACACGTCCACACACGCAAATATACATACCTACACAGCTTTCCATGGTTTACCCCGGACGCTTCACATGCCTTGATTCAATCCACTGACAGCACGTCAACCCCTGTATACCACATCGCTCCAATTCACTCTATTCCTTGCCCTCCTTTCACCCTCCTGCATGTTCAGGCCCCGATCACACAAAATCCTTTTCACTCCATCTTTCCACCTCCAATTTGGTCTCCCTCTTCTCCTCGTTCCCTCCACCTCCGACACATATATACTCTTGGTCAATCTTTCCTCACTCATTCTCTCCATGTGCCCAAACCATTTCAAAACACCCTCTTCTGCTCTCTCAACCACGCTCTTTTTATTTCCACACATCCCTCTTACCCTTACGTTACTTACTCGATCAAACCACCTCACACCACACATTGTCCTCAAACATCTCATTTCCAGCACATCCATCCTCCTGCGCACAACTCTATCCATAGCCCACGCCTCGCAACCATACAACATTGTTGGAACTACTATTCCTTCAAACATACCCATTTTTGCTTTCCGGGATAATGTTCTCGACTTCCACACATTTTTCAAGGCTCCCAAAATTTTCGCCCCCTCCCCCACCCTATGATCCACTTCCGCTTCCATGGTTCCATCCGCTGACAGATCCACTCCCAGATATCTAAAACACTTCACTTCCTCCAGTTTTGCTCCATTCAAACTCACCTCCCAATTGACTTGATCCTCAACCCTACTGTACCTAATAACCTTGCTCTTATTCACATTTACTCTTAACTTTCTTCTTCCACACACTTTACCAAACTCAGTCACCAGCTTCTGCAGTTTCTCACATGAATCCGCCACCAGCGCTGTATCATCAGCGAACAACAACTGACTCACTTCCCAAGCTCTCTCATCCCCAACAGACTTCATACTTGCCCCTCTTTCCAAGACTCTTGCATTTACCTCCCTAACAACCCCATCCATAAACAAATTAAACAACCATGGAGACATCACACACCCCTGCCGCAAACCTACATTCACTGAGAACCAATCACTTTCCTCTCTTCCTACACGTACACACGCCTTACATCCTCGATAAAAACTTTTCACTGCTTCTAACAACTTGCCTCCCACACCATATATTCTTAATACCTTCCACAGAGCATCTCTATCAACTCTATCATATGCCTTCTCCAGATCCATAAATGCTACATACAAATCCATTTGCTTTTCTAAGTATTTCTCACATACATTCTTCAAAGCAAACACCTGATCCACACATCCTCTACCACTTCTGAAACCACACTGCTCTTCCCCAATCTGATGCTCTGTGCATGCCTTCACCCTCTCAATCAATACCCTCCCATATAATTTACCGGGAATACTCAACAAACTTATACCTCTGTAATTTGAGCACTCACTCTTATCCCCTTTGCCTTTGTACAATGGCACTATGCACGCATTCCGCCAATCCTCAAGCACCTCACCATGAGTCATACATACATTAAATAATCTTACCAACCAGTCAACAATACAGTCACCCCCTTTTTTAATAAATTCCACTGCAATACCATCCAAACCTGCTGCCTTGCCGGCTTTCATCTTCCGCAAAGCTTTTACTACCTTTTCTCTGTTTACCAAATCATTTTCCCTAACCCTCTCACTTTGCACACCACCTCGACCCAAACACCCTATATCTGCCACTCTGTCATCTGACACATTCAACAAACCTTCAAAATACTCATTCCATCTCCTTCTCACATCACCACTACTTGTTATCACCTCCCCATTTACGCCCTTCACTGAAGTTCCCATTTGCTCCCTTGTCTTACGCACCCTATTTACCTCCTTCCAGAACATCTTTTTATTCTCCCTAAAATTTACTGATAGTCTCTCACCCCAACTCTCATTTGCTCTTGCACCTTTCTCTTGACCTCCTGTCTCTTTCTTTTATACTTCTCCCACTCAATTGCATTTTTTCCCTGCAAAAATCGTCCAAATGCCTCTCTCTTCTCTTTCACTAATACTCTTACTTCTTCATCCCACCACTCACTACCCTTTCTAAACAGCCCACCTCCCACTCTTCTCATGCCACAAGTATCTTTTGCGCAATTCATCACTGATTCCCTAAATACATCCCCTTCCTCCCCCACTCCCCTTACTTCCATTGTTCTCACCTTTTTCCATTCTGTACACAGTCTCTCCTGATACTTCTTCACACAGGTCTCCTTCCCAAGCTCACTTACTCTCACCACCTTCTTCACCCCAACATTCACTCTTCTTTTCTGAAAACCCATACTAATCTTCACCTTAGCCTCCACAAGATAATGATCACACATCCCTCCAGTTGCACCTCTCAGCACATTGACATCCAAAAGTCTCTCTTTCGCACGCCTGTCAATTAACACGTAATCCAATAACGCTCTCTGGCCATCTCTCCTACTTACATAAGTATACTTATGTATATCTCGCTTTTTAAACCAGGTATTCCCAATCATCAGTCCTTTTTCAGCACATAAATCTACAAGCTCTTCACCATTTCCATTTACAACACTGAACACCCCATGCATACCAATTATTCCCTCAACTGTCACATTACTCACCTTTGCATTCAAATCACCCATCACTATAACCCGGTCTCGTGCATCAAAACCGCTAACACACTCATTTAGCTGCTCCCAAAACACTTGCCTCTCATGATCTTTCTTCTCATGCCCAGGTGCATATGCACCAATAATCACCCACCTCTCTCCATCAACTTTCAATTTTACCCATATTAATCGAGAATTTACTTTCTTACATTCTATCACATACTCCCACAACTCCTGTTTCAGGAGTATTGCTACTCCTTCCCTTGCTCTTGTCCTCTCACTAACCCCTGACTTCACTCCCCAGACATTTCCAAACCACTCTTCCCCTTTACCCTTGAGCTTCGTTTCACTCAGAGCCAAAACATCCAGGTTCCTTTCCTCAAACATACTACCTATCTCTCCTTTTTTCACATCTTGGTTACATCCACACACATTTAGGCACCCCACTCTGAGCCTTCGAGGAGGATGAGCACTCCCCGCGTGACTCCTTCTTCTGCTTCCCATTTTATAAAGTTAATACAAGGAGGGGAGGATTTCCGGCCCCCCGCTCCCGTCCCCTCTAGTCGCTTTCTACGACACGCGAGGAATACGTGGGAAGTATTCTTTCACCCCTATCCCCAGGGATAATATACATATATGTATACACACACACACACACACACACACACACACACGCACACACACACACACACACACATATATATACATATGAAAAATGTAAGAAACAATTTAGAAAACAAACTTTTAGCTTGAAATGAATGAAAAAATGAACGTCACATAATGGTTCAACCTCTGGCTATGGAAAAGGAAATGTACAATTTATTCACACAAACGTCAATAGCAGTTCTCATCAATTTCACCACTGAATCAATAAGCTTCAATGTCTAAGCTACATTTTTCTCCAACTTCACTATTTTCTTGTCAAAACACCATGCATGAAAACTATCACTCCAGTAACACAACTATAAACATTTACTTCCCCTTTAAAAAGTTCTGGGGAAGTCTGTCTCGATACACTGCGGCGAGGCGACGCGACGCTGACACAATCACTGTCACAATATCACTTCTGCCTCCTTCCAAGCGTTGTTTCAGGGAATAATACACACACAGACATATACATATATACCCATGCACACAATTCACACTCTCTGCCTTTATTCATTCCCATCGCCACCTCGCCACATATGGAATACCATCCCCCTCCCCCCTCATGTGTGCGAGGTAGCACTAGGAAAAGACAACAAAGGCCCCATTCGTTCACACTCAGTCTCTAGCTGTCATGCAATAATGCCCGAAACCACAGCTCCCTTTCCACATCCAGGCCCCACACAACTTTCCAGGGTTTACCCCAGACGCTTCACATGCCCTGATTCAATCCACTGACAGCACGTCAACCCCGGTATACCACATCGCTCCAATTCACTCTATTCCTTGCCCTCCTTTCACCCTCCTGCATGTTCAGGCCCCGATCACACAAAATCTTTTTCACTCCATCTTTCCACCTCCAATTTGGTCTCCCACTTCTCCTCGTTCCCTCCACCTCCGACACATATATCCTCTTGGTCAATCTTTCCTCACTCATTCTCTCCATGTGCCCAAACCATTTCAAAACACCCTCTTCTGCTCTCTCAACCACGCTCTTTTTATTTCCACACATCTCTCTTACCCTTACATTACTTACTCGATGAAACCACCTCACACCACACATTGTCCTCAAACATCTCATTTCCAGCACATCCACCCTCCTGCGCACAACTCTATCCATAGCCCACGCCTCGCAGCCATACAACATTGTTGGAACCACTATTCCTTCAAACATACCCACCTTTGCTTTCCGAGATAATGTTCTCGACTTCCACACATTCTTCAAGGCTCCCAGGATTTTCGCCCCCTCCCCCACCGTATGATTCACTTCCGCTTCCATGGTTCCATCCGCTGCCAGATCCACTCCCAGATATCTAAAACACTTTACTTCCTCCAGTTTTTCTCCATTCAAACTTACCTCCCAATTGACTTGATCCTCAACCCTACTGTACCTAATAACCTTGCTCTTATTCACATTTACTCTTAACTTTCTTCTTTCACACACTTTACCAAACTCAGTCACCAGCTTCTGCAGTTTCTTACATGAATCAGCCACCAGCGCTGTATCATCAGCGAACAACAACTGACTCACTTCCCAAGCTCCCTCATCCACAACAGACTTCATACTTGCCCCTCTTTCCAAAACTCTTGCATTCACCTCCCTAACAACCCCATCCATAAACAAATTAAACAACCATGGAGACACCACACACCCCTACCGCAAACCTACATTCACTGAGAACCAATCACTTTCCTTTCTTCCTACACGTACACATGCCTTACATCCTCGATAAAAACTTTTCACTGCATCTAACAACTTGCCTCCTACACCATATATTCTTAATACCTTCCACAGAGCATCTCTATCAACTCTATCATATGCCTTCTCCAGATCCATAAATGCTACATACAAATCCATTTGCTTTTCTAAGTATTTCTCACATACATTCTTCAAAGCAAACACCTGATCCACACATCCTCTACCACTTCTGAAACCACACTGCTCTTCACCAATCTGATGCTCTGTACATGCCTTCACCCTCTCAATCAATACCCTCCCATATAATCATCCAGGAATACTCAACAAACTTATACCTCTGTAATTTGAGCACTCACTCTTATCCCCTTTGTCTTTGTACAATGGCACTATGCACGCATTCCGCCAATCCTCAGGCACCTCACCATGAGTAATACATACATTAAATAACCTTACCAACCAGTCAACAATACAGTCACCCCCTTTTTTAATAAATTCCACTGCAATACCATCTAAACCTGCTGCCTTGCCGGCTTTCATCTTCCGCAAAGCTTTTACTACCTCTTCTCTGTTTACCAAAATCATTTTCCCTAACCCTCTCACTTTGCACACCACCTCGACCAAAACACCCTATATCTGCCACTCTATCATCAAACACATTTAACAAACCTTCAAAATACTCACTCCATCTCCTTCTCACATCACCACTACTTGTTATCACCTCCCCATTTGCGCCCTTCACTGAAGTTCCCATTTGCTCCCTTGTCTTACGCACTTTATTTACCTCCTTCCAGAACATCTTTTTATTCTCCCTAAAATTTAATGATACTCTCTCACCCCAACTCTCATTTGCCCTCTTTTTCACCTCTTGCACCTTTTGCTTGACCTCCTGTCTCTTTATTTTATACATCTCCCACTCAATTGCATTTTTTCCCTGCAAAAATCGTCCAAATGCCTCTCTCTCTTTCACTAATAATCTTACTTCTTCATCCCACCACTCACTACCCGTTCTAATCAACCCACCTCACACTCTTCTCATGCCACAAGCATCTTTTGCGCAATCCATCACTGATTCCCTAAATACATCCCATTCCTACCCCACTCCCCTTACTTCCATTGTTCTCACCTTTTTCCATTCTGTACTCAGTCTCTCCTGGTACTTCCTCACACAAGTCTCCTTCCCAAGCTCACTTACTCTCACCACCCTCTTCACCCCAACATTATATATATATATATATATATATATATATATATATATATATATATATATATACATAATTTGGATAGTTTTATTGTTGATAAAATTTGTAAACCATTACCCTTTTTGTTCACATAATAAGTTTAAGATACGCTCGTTGTCTGTCTTGGACAATCGCATGCTTATCAAATGGCGTCCTAGCTACGTCTCTTCGTTGTATATCAACTGGCTGTTATATTTCTCTCTTGTGTCTCCCCTGATGATGTGATTATTACACGAAAGTGCACTTGGGAACTTATCGTGCGCCTATCAATTAACACGTAATTCAGTAACGCTCTCTGGCCATCTCTCCTACTTACATACGTATACTTACGTATATCTCTCTTTTTAAACCAGGTATTCCCAATCACCAGTTCTTTTTCAGCACATAAATCTACAAGCTCTTCACCATTTCCATTTACAACACTGAACATCCCATGTATACCAATTATTCCCTCAACTGCCACATTACTCACCTTTGCATTCAAATCACCCATCACTATAATCTGATCTCGTGCATCAAAACTACTAACACACTCACTTAGCTGCTCCCAAAGCGCTTGCCTCTCATGATGTTTCTTCTCATGCCCAGGTGCATATGCACCAATAATCACCCATCTCTCTCTATCCACTTTCAGTTTTACCCATATCAATCTAGAGTTTACTTTCTTACACTCTATCACATACTACCACCACTCCTGTTTCAGGAGTAGTGCCACTCCTTCCCTTCCTCTTGTCCTTTCACTAACCCCTGACTTTACTCAGAAGACATTCCCAAACCACTCTTCCCCTTTACCCTTGAGCCTCGTTTCACTCAAAGCCAAAACATCCAGGTTCCTTTCCTCAAACATACTACCTATCTCTCCTTTTTTTCTCATCTTGGTTACATCCACACACATTTAGACACCCCAATCTGAGCCTTCGAGGAGGATGAGCACTCCCCGCGTGACTCCTTCTGTTTCCCCTTTTAGAAAGTTAAAATACGAGAGGAGAGTTTCTAATCCCCCGCTCCCGTCCCCTTTAGTCGCTTTCTACGACACGTGAGGAATGCGTGGGAAGTATTCTTTCTCCCCTATCCCTATATATGGGGATAGGGGAGAAAGAATACTTCCCACGCATTCCCCTCAGAAAAAGCTAGGAGTAAATGTGAATACGAGCAAGGTTATTAGGTTCAGTAGGGTTGAGGGACAAGTAAATTGGGAGGTAAGTTTGAATGGAGAAAAACTGGAGGAAGTCAAATGCTTTAGATATCCCGGAGTGGATTTAGCAGCGGATGAAACCATGGAAGCGGAAGTGAGTCACAGGGTGGGGAGGGGGAGAAGGTTCTGGGAGGGTTGAAGAATGTGTGGAGGACGAGACCCTTATCTTGGAAAGCAAAATTTGGTTCAAACAATGTTATATGGTTGCGAGGCATGGGCTATAGATAGGGTTGTTCGGAGGAGGGTGGATGTGTTGGAAATGAGATGTTTGAGGACAATATGTGGTGTGAGGTGGTTTGATCGAGTAAGTAATAATAGGGTAAGAGAGATGTGTGGCAATAAAAAGAGTGTGGTTGAGAGAGCAGAAGAGGGTGTATTGAAATGGTCTGGTCTCATGGCGAGAATGAGTGAGGAAAGATTGACAAAAGAGGATATATGTGTCAGAGTTAGAGAACGAGGAGAAGTGGGAGACCAAATTGGAGGTGGAAGGATGGAGTGAAAAAGATTTTGAGTGATCGGGTCCTGAACATACAGAAGGGCGAAAGGCGTGCAAGGAATAAAGTGAATTGGAACGATGTGGTATACCGGGGTCGACGTGCTGTCAATGGATTGAAGCAGGGCATGTGAAGCGTCTGGGGTAAACCATGGAAAGTTTTGTGGGGCCTGGATGTGGAGGGGGAGCTAAAATTTCGATGCATTACACATGACGGCTAGAGACTGAGTGTGAACGAATGTGGCCTTTGTTGCCTTTTCCATGAGGTACCTCGCGCGCGCTGGGTGGATGGGTGGGTTGTTTGGTGGGTGAGGCGGTTGGGGGAGGTGCCATTTCATGTGTGGCGGGGTGGCGACGAGATGGATGAAGGTAGCAAGTATGAACATGTACATGGATATATATGTATGTCTCTATATGTATATGTATGTATACTTTGAAATGTATAGGTATGTATAATTTGAAATGTATAGGTATGTATATGTGCGTGTGTGGGCGTTTATGTATATACATGTGTATGTAGGTCGGTTGGGCCATTCTTTCGTCTGTTTCCTTGCGCAACCTCGCTAACACGGGAGACAGCAACTAAGTATAATGAATGAATAAATATATGAATATATATATATATATATATATATATATATATATATATATATATATATATATATATATATATATATAATTATATATATATATATATATATATATATATATATATATATATATATATATATATATATATATATATATATATATATAATGAAATATGAAAATGGTAAATAAGTATGAAATCCACAGCGAGAAATAAAAGAAGATATTTGGAATCTCAATATTTCAGTATAAACACTAGAACCCTCTTCAGGAGAATCAAGTCTCCCGATAAAATCAATGTGCTTGGACCAAAATATAGAACTCCCAGAAATCCAGTCTTATTCCTCCAATGGAGATCTGAGTTTCAAAGGAATTTATCTTTTTTTTCTTTCTTACTTGCTGGCAGTTTCCCGTGTTAGCACTAGGAAGAGGCGAAGAATGGCCCGATTTCTTCACATCCACCTTCTTGTTGTCATGTGTAATGTACCGAAAGAAGAGACTCCTAATCACAGCCAAGACCCTTACAGACCTCTCCGTGGTTTCTGCTGACCGTTTCATTGGTACTGGTTGAGCTCATTGACAGCAAGCGTTCCCATGGATACCACGTAGCTCCAACTCGCTCAATCTCGTGCATGTCTACCTACACCCTTGCATGTTTAAGCCCCAATCACTCAAAGCATCTTTCTGTCCAAAGCGTTTCAGCACACCGGCTTTACATCTTTCGTACGTATTCCTCTACCTACCACACCTTTCTCTTATTATTTCTTAATCAACTCTCCTCACACCACATATTGGCCCTCAGGCATTTCATTTCCAAAATATCTAACGTCTACCGTACGTTTTTATCTTAAAGCCCAAGCCTCGCATCCATACAACGCGGTCGGGACTCGTATCTTTTACCTTACAGAATGCACTCATTCCACACACTCCTTAACGTTCGCCCCCTTACCCACCCAATGACTTATTTCAGCTCGTACGGTTTCATGCACTACCATGTCCACTCTCAGGCATCGAAAACATTTTACCAAATCAATATTTTCCTCAAAATTAACATTCCAATAAACCTCTCTCTCTCTCTCTCTCTCTCTCTCTCTCTCTCTCTCTCTCTCTCTCTCTCTCTCTCTCTCCCCCTCTCGGATGTACTTAAATAAACCTATCCTTATTCTCAGTAACTCGCAGCTTTCTCACAGTACATAATCTCAGAAACTGCGGCTTTATTTTCAATTACGAAGGGAGGTAGAGCGGGAGATAAGTGATGAAATGAACCTTATATACATAAGGCAGAAGGATCCATATAATCAAATCGTGTGATTTTCTTTTATCATCTAGGATGATACTTAAGAGGATTTCTTGGCCTACTGGAAAACAAATGGCAAAATCCAGCGTCAGTGATATCATACTGCATTACCACCGTGTTTAATTCATGCTTTAAAGAGGCATGCAAACCAAATTTAGAAAGAATGTAACACAACGACAAATATGCACAGGTTCATTATGCTCCATTAGTCTAACTTCACAAAATCGTCTGAAACGATCATGCAAATTGACTCGAAGCCCAATCATTTTTCCTGTGAAAAAATGATGTGGACTAATTTCCTGTCGATCGTTCACCACTGGATAGACGTAATAATACGTGGCTCAGACTAGGGTATATATATATATATATATATATATATATATATATATATATATATATATATATATATATATATATATATATATTTTTTTTTATTTATTTATCTATCTATTATACTTTGTCGCTGTCTCCCGCGTTAGCGAGGTAGCGCAAGGAAACAGACGAAAGAATGGCCCAACCAACCCACATACAAATGTATATACATACACGTCCACACACCTACATATAAGAAAAGACAACAAAGGCCACTCTCGTTCACACTCGGTCTCTAACTGTCATGTGTAATGCATCGAAACCACAGCTCCCTTTCCACATCCAGGCCCCACAAAACTTTCCTTAGTTTACCCCAGACGCTTCACATGCCCTGGTTCAATCCACCTCTGACACATATATCCTCTTTGTCAATCTCTCCTCACTCATTCTGTCCATGTGACCAAACCATTTCAACACACCTTCTTCTGCTCTCTCAACCACACTCTTTTTACTACCACGCATTTCTCTTACCCTTTCATTACTTACTCGATCAAACCACCTTACACCACATATTGTCCTCAAACATCTCATTTACAACATATCCACCCTCATCCGAACAACCCTATCTATAGCCTACGCCTCGCAACCATAAAACGTAGTTGGAGCTACTATCCCTTCAAACATAAACATTTTTGTTTTAGGAGATAATGTTATCGCCTTTCACAAATTCTTCAACGCTCCCAGAACCTCCGCCCCCTCCCCCACCCTGTGACTCACTTCAACTTCCATGGTTCCATCCGCTGCCAAATCCACTCGCAGATATCTAAAACACTTCACTTCCTCCAGTTTTTCTCCATTCAAACTTACTTCCGAATTGAATTGTCCTTCAACCCTACTGTACCTAATAACCTTGCTCTTATTCAAATTTACTCTCAGCTTTTTTCTTTCACACACACACACACACACACACACACATATTTCTTTATTTCTTTATTTTGCTTTGTCGCTGTCTCCCGGGGTTAGCGAGGTAGCGCAAAGAAACAGACGAAAGAATGGCCCAACCCACCTACATACATATGTATATACATACACGTCCACACACGCAAATATACATACTTATACATCTCAACGTATACATATATATACACACACAGACATATACATATATACACATGTACACAATTCATAGTCTGCCTTTATTCATTCCCATCGCCATCCCGCCACACATGAAATAACAGCCCCCTCCCCCCGCATGTGCGCGAGGTAGCGCTAGGAAAAGACAACAAAGGCCACATTCATTCACACTCAGTCTCTAGCTGTCATGTATAACGCACTGAAACCACAGCTTCCTTTCCACATCCAGGTCCCACAGAACTTTCCATGGTTTACCCCAGACGCTTCACATGCCCTGGTTCAATCCACTGAAAGCACGTCGACCCCCGTATACCACATCGTTCCAATTCACTCTATTCCTTGCACGCCTTTCAACCTCCTGCATGATCACTCAAAATCTTTTTCACTCCATCTTTCCACCTCCAATTTGGTCTCCCACTTCTCGTTCCCTCCACCACTAACACATATATCCTCTTTGTCAATCTTTCCTCACTCATTCTCTCCATGAGACCAAACCATTTCAATACACCCTCTTCTGCTCTCTCAACTACACTCTTTTCATTACCACACATCTCTCTTACCCTATTATTACTTACTCGATCAAACCACCTCACACCACATATTGTCCTCAAACATCTCATTTCCAGCACACCCACTCTCCTCCGCACAACCCTATCTATAGCCCATGACTCGCAACCATATATCATTGTTGGAACCACTGTTCCTTCAAACATACCCATTTTTGCTTTCCAAGATAACGTTCTCAACTTCCACACATTTTTCAACGCTCCCAGAACTATCGCCCCCCCCCCCTCCTCCACCCTATGATTCACTTCCGCTTCCATGGTTCCATCCGCTGCCAAATCCACTCCCAGATATCTAAAATACTTCACTTCCTCCAGTTTTTCTCCATTCAAACTTACCTCCCAAATGACTTGTCCCTCAACCCTACTGTACCTAATAACCTTTCTCTTATTCAACCAGGTATTCCCAATCACCAGTTCTTTTTCAGCACATGAAACTACAAGCTATTCACTATTTCCATTTACAACACTGAACACCCCATGTATACCAATTATTCCCTCAACTGCCACATTACTCACCTTTGCATTCAAATCACCCATCACTATAACCCGGTCTCGTGCATCAAAACCACTCACACACTCATTCAGCTGCTCCCAAAACACTTGCCTCTCATGATCTTTCTTCTCATGCCCAGGTGCATATGCACCAATAATCAACCGCTATGTCCCGCATTAGCGAGGTAGCGTTAAGAACAGAGGACTGAGCCTTTAAGGGAATATCTTCACTCGGCCCCCTTCTCTGTTCCTTTTTTGGAAAAATAAAAAACGTGAGGGAAGGATTTACAGCCCCCCCCTCCCCCGCTCCCTCCCCTTCCAGTCGCCTTCTACGACACACAGGGAATACGTGGGAAGTATTCTTTCTCCCCTATCCCCAGGGATATATATATATATATATATATATATATATATATATATATATATATATATATATATATATATATATATACACAGTATATATATAGGAGAGAGAGAGAGAGAGAGAGAGAGAGAGAGAGAGAGAGAGAGAGAGAGAGAGAGAGAGAGAGAGAGAGAGAGAGAGAGAGAGAGAGAACCATCGTTAATGATGTGGTAGTGATTAGTGCATTCTCTTGCCCGCGCCGTCTCAGCCAATATTATAAAAAGAAAAAATGAACACCGCAAAAGGGGGAATAGAATATGTACAGCTGGATTCTCATCTGTCTGTCTGTCTGTCTGTCTGTCTCTCTCTCTCTCTCTCTCTCTCTCTCAGGCTCTCTCTCTTCTGTGTTTTGGGTATAAGTTCTTCCACATGAAGTCACCTGCAGGTGAGTATTGTGGGTGTAAGTAAGTACACCTACCTACAATAGACTGCAGGTGTGTATCGAAGGTGTCAGTTCACCCACTTACAAAGACTTCAGGTGTGTATTGATGGAGGAAGTTCACCTACTTAAAAAGACTGCAGGAGTGTATCGAGGGAGTAAGTTCACCCACTTACAAAAACTGCAGGTGTGTATCGAAGGCGTAAGTTCATTCACTTATAATAGACTGCAGGTGTTTATCGAAGGTGTAGGTTCGCCCACTTACAAAGACTGCAGGTGTGTATCGAAGGTGTAGGTTCACCCACTTACAAAGACTGCAGGTGTGTATCGAAGGTGTAGGTTCACCCACTTACAAAGACTGCAGGAGTGTATCGAAGGTGTAGGTTCACCCCCTTACAAAGACTGCAGGAGTGTATCGAAGGTGTAGGTTCACCCACTTACAAAGACTGCAGGTGTGTATCGAAGGTGTAGGTTCACCCACTTAAAAAGACTGCAGGTGTGTATCGAAGGTGTAGGTTCACCCACTTACAAAGACTGCTTAGATGTCAGGTTAGAATATTTTCTGTTTTCTGTTCATCTTTTCTTGGACATTATCGGATGATCGACAGGTCATGAATAAAGGCGTTGAAGAGAGAGCCTACTGGAAAATCCATGGACGGAAAAAGACAGAGGACAGGTGGAAATGAAAGGTAGTATGCAAGGTTAATTAGGTTTCAATAAAGGGAGAAAAGAGCGCCCTTAACTAAGATTTTGCACAGTGAGTCTATTTCTGTCCGGCTTCACAATATGGCAGTATACCGTCAGATGGAGAATCCATGGAAAGGTTTGAAGGGTCTGGGGGTGGATGGGGAGCTGTGGTTTCGTAATATTACGCAATCATCTTGGTTCTTTTTACTAATAACAGCAAACACCTCACTCCCCCCCTACACCGCCACAATTACACTACTAGGGACGAAGGATAAAAGATACAATCACACCAGCACTGGTCGGCAAGAGTATCGAGTAAACTCACCAGGTGGGAACCATGGCAAAACCCACCGTGTTGTCGAAGATGCAACGCGCAGACTGTCGTATTAAAGAATCAAACAACACGAGAGCGGCGTGGAAGGAGGAGCACCTCAGCCATAAGGGAAGAGACGACGTAACAAGAGGAGGGAATACTGGAGTTGGGGGGAGGCAGTGAGCGGTTGAGTAAGTCATCATAACAACAAACCATTTGAACTTTTCTCAGAATTTTCCAGTGTAGGTATATTCCTTACTCTGTCTTGTGTTTCTACGTATGAATGACCTGTGTGCTTCTTTACACATATGTATATCTCTCTCTCTACTTTATCTCTTCTCCATCTAGGTATCATTTTACCATCAGCGACTTAGTGTCCACTTTGGGAGAGACGAAGTTCAGCAGCACTCGTAGCTCAAGGAGGGAGTGGGGTCATGTGAGGAGGGCGTGAGACGATGGTTTCCCCCCTCCGCCTTGTACGGATAACAACATATCACTCGACAACAACTTGGCACCAGAAAAGACCTTCCTGAGGAAGACGCTGCTGGGACGCCGTACTGGAGGAACGCTAGTCGTCATTACCTCGACCCCAGGGATCGCCTGCCTGTAAGCCTCGTTCGAGGTCCATCTTGTTTCTTAACGCTCTTAAGAGAAGCTGTCTGTAGACACGGTTGTTATCCTCTGGAACACGAAGGTTATGCCCTTGACTACGGTAGTAATAAGCTTACGTATGATGGTCGATTCTCCAACCTGACCTTTTTTTGTGAGGTTCAGGTCTCAGGTCTTTCCCTCCTGCTCCAAAAAGGTCGAGATACGTTCAGCGCGAGGTGAATCATCAAATCGGAAGGCCATATAAACTAACCCAATCACGGCGTAGACCATAACGGAAATATTTTCATATTTCATGATTTACGAATGATATTACTTTTTTTTTTTCTATTCATTGGTTGAATTATTGGTCGAATTTGTGTGCCATCAAAATCATCCAGCCGACCAGTTACTGTTGTAAATGTTGTTTCTCTACTAAATGACAGATTACGCCTCGTAGAATGATTCAGACTTGTTATTCTTGAAATGCTGACTTGTTTACGTCCATCCTAGTGAGGCCAGATGTGTTGGCAGATTGGCTAGCTATACGTGCGTATATATATATATATATATATATATATATATATATATATATATATATATATATATATATATATATTCCTATGAGTCCACGGGGAAAATGAAACACGATAAGTTCCCAAGTGCACTTTCGTGTAATAATCACATCGTCATTGGAGAACAAGAGAGAATATAAGTCAGTTGATATACATCGATGAGACGAAGCTAGGACGCCATTTGGTAAACATGCGATTTATACATATATATATATATATATATATATATATATATATATATATATATATATATATATATATATATATATATATATATATATTTCCAATGAAATGTGTGATAGATCATGATTTATATCAGCCCCTAACACAGTCTGTTGCCTGGAATAGAAAGATCTATAGTGTCAGGCTCCCCTCGCCTGACTAGAAGGGTGAGTGTGGATTTGTGTGTATGTCTGTCCCCGTGAGTGTCAGCAAGAGTACTCACGGTACTCTCTGATGTCAGCAAGAGAACTTACTACATTGCCTGATGTCAGCACCTTAACTCGCTATATTGTCTGATGTCAGCACCGGCCCTTACTATACTGTCTGATATCAGCACCGAAACTCGCAATACTGTCTGAGGTCAGCACCATAACTCACTATGCTGTCTGGTGTCAGCACCGTAACTCACTATATTGTCTGATGTCAACACCGTCATTTACTATACTGTCTGATGTCAGTACCGGCGCTCACTATACTGTCTGATGTCAGTACCGTCACTCACTATACTGTCTGATGTCAGCACTGGCACTCACTATACTGTCTGATGTCAGTACCGTCACATACTATACTGTCTGATGTCAGCACCGGCACTCACTATACTGTCTGATGTCATCACCAGCAACCACTATACTGTCTGATGTCAGCACCGTCACTCACTATACTGTATGATGTCAGCACTGTCACTCACTATACTGTCTGATGTCAGCACCGTAACTCGCTAAACTGTCTTATGTTAGCACCGTCACTCACTATACTGTATGATGTCAGCACTGTCACTCACTATACTGTCTGATGTCAGCACCGTAACTCGCTATACTGTCTTATGTCAGCACTGTCATTCACTATGCTGTCTGATGTCAGCACCGTCACTCACTATACTGTCTGATGTCAGCATCGGCACTCACTATACTGTTTGATGTCAGCACTGTCACTCACTATACTGTCTGATGTCAGTACCGTCACTCACTATACTGTCTGATGTCAGCACCGTCACTCACTATACTGTCTGATGTCAGCACCGTCACTCACTATACTGTTGATGTCAGTACCGTCACTCACTATACTGTTGATGTCAGTACCGTCACTCACTATACTGTTGATGTCAGCACTGTCACTCACTATACTGTCTGATGTCAGTACCGTCACTCACTATACTGTCTGATGTCAGTACCGTCACTCACTATACTGTTGATGTCAGCACTGTCACTCACTATACTGTTGATGTCAGTACCGTCACTCACTATACTGTCTGATGTCAGCACCGTCACTCACTATACTGTTGATGTCAGCACTGTCACTCACTATACTGTTGATGTCAGCACTGTCACTCACTATACTGTCTGATGTCAGCACCGTCACTCACTATACTGTCTGATGTCAGCACCGTCACTCACTATACTGTCTGATGTCAGCACCGTCACTCACTATACTGTCTGATGTCAGTACCGTCACTCACTATACTGTCTGATGTCAGTACCGTCACTCACTATACTGTCTGATGTCAGTACCGTCACTCACTATACTGTCTGATGTCAGTACCGTCACTCACTATACTGTCTGATGTCAGTACCGTCACTCACTATACTGTCTGATGTCAGTACCGTCACTCACTATACTGTTGATGTCAGTACCGTCACTCACTATACTGTTGATGTCAGCACTGTCACTCACTATACTGTCTGATGTCAGCACCGTCACTCACTATACTGTTGATGTCAGTACCGTCACTCACTATACTGTCTGATGTCAGTACCGTCACTCACTATACTGTTGATGTCAGCACTGTCACTCACTATACTGTTGATGTCAGCACTGTCACTCACTATACTGTCTGATGTCAGTACCGTCACTCACTATACTGTCTGATGTCAGTACCGTCACTCACTATACTGTCTGATGTCAGCACCGTCACTCACTATACTGTTGATGTCAGCACTGTCACTCACTATACTGTTGATGTCAGCACTGTCACTCACTATACTGTCTGATGTCAGTACCGTCACTCACTATACTGTCTGATGTCAGCACCGTCACTCACTATACTGTTGATGTCAGCACTGTCACTCACTATACTGTCTGATGTCAGCACCGTCACTCACTATACTGTCTGATGTCAGTACCGTCACTCACTATACTGTCTGATGTCAGCACCGTCACTCACTATACTGTCTGATGTCAGCACCGTCACTCACTATACTGTTGATGTCAGTACCGTCACTCACTATACTGTTGATGTCAGCACTGTCACTCACTATACTGTCTGATGTCAGCACCGTCACTCACTATACTGTTGATGTCAGTACCGTCACTCACTATACTGTTGATGTCAGCACTGTCACTCACTATACTGTTGATGTCAGCACTGTCACTCACTATACTGTCTGATGTCAGCACCTTAACTCGCTATATTGTCTGATGTCAGCACCGTCACTCACTATACTGTTGATGTCAGCACTGTCACTCACTATACTGTTGATGTCAGCACTGTCACTCACTATACTGTCTGATGTCAGCACCTTAACTCGCTATATTGTCTGATGTCAGCACCTTAACTCGCTATATTGTCTGATGTCAGCACCTTAACTCGCTATATTGTCTGATGTCAGCACTGGCACTCACTATACTGTTGATGTCAGCACTGTCACTCACTATACTGTCTGATGTCAGCACCGTCACTCACTATACTGTCTGATGTCAGCACCGTCACTCACTATACTGTCTGATGTCAGCACCGTCACTCACTATACTGTCTGATGTCAGTACCGTCACTCACTATACTGTTGATGTCAGCACTGTCACTCACTATACTGTTGATGTCAGCACTGTCACTCACTATACTGTCTGATGTCAGCACCGTCACTCACTATACTGTCTGATGTCAGCACCGTCACTCACTATACTGTCTGATGTCAGCACCGTCACTCACTATACTGTCTGATGTCAGCACCGTCACTCACTATACTGTCTGATGTCAGTACCGTCACTCACTATACTGTCTGATGTCAGCACCGTCACTCACTATACTGTCTGATGTCAGTACCGTCACTCACTATACTGTCTGATGTCAGCACCTTAACTCGCTATATTGTCTGATGTCAGCACCGTCACTCACTATACTGTCTGATGTCAGCACCGTCACTCACTATACTGTCTGATGTCAGTACCGTCACTCACTATACTGTCTGATGTCAGCACCGTCACTCACTATACTGTCTGATGTCAGCACCGTCACTCACTATACTGTTGATGTCAGCACTGTCACTCACTATACTGTTGATGTCAGCACTGTCACTCACTATACTGTTGATGTCAGTACCGTCACTCACTATACTGTCTGATGTCAGCACCGTCACTCACTATACTGTCTGATGTCAGCACCTTAACTCGCTATATTGTCTGATGTCAGCACCGTCACTCACTATACTGTTGATGTCAGCACTGTCACTCACTATACTGTCTGATGTCAGCACCGTCACTCACTATACTGTCTGATGTCAGTACCGTCACTCACTATACTGTTGATGTCAGCACTGTCACTCACTATACTGTTGATGTCAGCACTGTCACTCACTATACTGTCTGATGTCAGCACCGTCACTCACTATACTGTCTGATGTCAGTACCGTCACTCACTATACTGTTGATGTCAGTACCGTCACTCACTATACTGTCTGATGTCAGTACCGTCACTCACTATACTGTCTGATGTCAGTACCGTCACTCACTATACTGTTGATGTCAGTACCGTCACTCACTATACTGTCTGATGTCAGCACCTTAACTCGCTATATTGTCTGATGTCAGCACCGTCACTCACTATACTGTTGATGTCAGCACTGTCACTCACTATACTGTCTGATGTCAGTACCGTCACTCACTATACTGTTGATGTCAGCACTGTCACTCACTATACTGTCTGATGTCAGCACCTTAACTCGCTATATTGTCTGATGTCAGCACCGTCACTCACTATACTGTTGATGTCAGCACTGTCACTCACTATACTGTCTGATGTCAGCACCGTCACTCACTATACTGTTGATGTCAGCACTGTCACTCACTATACTGTCTGATGTCAGTACCGTCACTCACTATACTGTTGATGTCAGCACTGTCACTCACTATACTGTTGATGTCAGCACTGTCACTCACTATACTGTTGATGTCAGCACTGTCACTCACTATACTGTCTGATGTCAGTACCGTCACTCACTATACTGTCTGATGTCAGCACCTTAACTCGCTATATTGTCTGATGTCAGCACCGTCACTCACTATACTGTCTGATGTCAGCACCGTCACTCACTATACTGTCTGATGTCAGCACCGTCACTCACTATACTGTTGATGTCAGTACCGTCACTCACTATACTGTTGATGTCAGCACTGTCACTCACTATACTGTCTGATGTCAGCACCGTCACTCACTATACTGTTGATGTCAGCACTGTCACTCACTATACTGTCTGATGTCAGCACCGTCACTCACTATACTGTCTGATGTCAGTACCGTCACTCACTATACTGTCTGATGTCAGCACCGTCACTCACTATACTGTCTGATGTCAGCACCTTAACTCGCTATATTGTCTGATGTCAGCACCGTCACTCACTATACTGTCTGATGTCAGCACCGTCACTCACTATACTGTTGATGTCAGCACTGTCACTCACTATACTGTTGATGTCAGCACTGTCACTCACTATACTGTTGATGTCAGCACTGTCACTCACTATACTGTTGATGTCAGCACTGTCACTCACTATACTGTTGATGTCAGCACTGTCACTCACTATACTGTTGATGTCAGCACTGTCACTCACTATACTGTTGATGTCAGCACTGTCACTCACTATACTGTTGATGTCAGCACTGTCACTCACTATACTGTTGATGTCAGTACCGTCACTCACTATACTGTTGATGTCAGCACTGTCACTCACTATACTGTTGATGTCAGCACTGTCACTCACTATACTGTTGATGTCAGCACTGTCACTCACTATACTGTTGATGTCAGTACCGTCACTCACTATACTGTCTGATGTCAGCACCGTCACTCACTATACTGTTGATGTCAGTACCGTCACTCACTATACTGTCTGATGTCAGTACCGTCACTCACTATACTGTCTGATGTCAGCACCTTAACTCGCTATATTGTCTGATGTCAGCACCGTCACTCACTATACTGTTGATGTCAGTACCGTCACTCACTATACTGTCTGATGTCAGCACCGTCACTCACTATACTGTCTGATGTCAGCACCGTCACTCACTATACTGTTGATGTCAGCACTGTCACTCACTATACTGTCTGATGTCAGCACCGTCACTCACTATACTGTTGATGTCAGCACTGTCACTCACTATACTGTCTGATGTCAGTACCGTCACTCACTATACTGTCTGATGTCAGCACCTTAACTCGCTATATTGTCTGATGTCAGCACCGTCACTCACTATACTGTTGATGTCAGTACCGTCACTCACTATACTGTCTGATGTCAGTACCGTCACTCACTATACTGTTGATGTCAGCACTGTCACTCACTATACTGTTGATGTCAGCACTGTCACTCACTATACTGTTGATGTCAGTACCGTCACTCACTATACTGTCTGATGTCAGCACCTTAACTCGCTATATTGTCTGATGTCAGCACCGTCACTCACTATACTGTTGATGTCAGCACTGTCACTCACTATACTGTTGATGTCAGCACTGTCACTCACTATACTGTTGATGTCAGTACCGTCACTCACTATACTGTTGATGTCAGTACCGTCACTCACTATACTGTTGATGTCAGCACTGTCACTCACTATACTGTTGATGTCAGTACCGTCACTCACTATACTGTCTGATGTCAGCACCGTCACTCACTATACTGTTGATGTCAGCACTGTCACTCACTATACTGTCTGATGTCAGCACCGTCACTCACTATACTGTTGATGTCAGCACTGTCACTCACTATACTGTTGATGTCAGCACTGTCACTCACTATACTGTTGATGTCAGTACCGTCACTCACTATACTGTCTGATGTCAGCACCGTCACTCACTATACTGTTGATGTCAGCACTGTCACTCACTATACTGTTGATGTCAGTACCGTCACTCACTATACTGTCTGATGTCAGTACCGTCACTCACTATACTGTTGATGTCAGTACCGTCACTCACTATACTGTTGATGTCAGTACCGTCACTCACTATACTGTCTGATGTCAGCACCGTCACTCACTATACTGTCTGATGTCAGTACCGTCACTCACTATACTGTTGATGTCAGCACTGTCACTCACTATACTGTTGATGTCAGCACTGTCACTCACTATACTGTTGATGTCAGCACTGTCACTCACTATACTGTTGATGTCAGCACTGTCACTCACTATACTGTTGATGTCAGCACTGTCACTCACTATACTGTTGATGTCAGTACCGTCACTCACTATACTGTTGATGTCAGCACTGTCACTCACTATACTGTCTGATGTCAGCACCTTAACTCGCTATATTGTCTGATGTCAGCACCTTAACTCGCTATATTGTCTGATGTCAGCACCGTCACTCACTATACTGTCTGATGTCAGCACCGTCACTCACTATACTGTCTGATGTCAGTACCGTCACTCACTATACTGTCTGATGTCAGTACCGTCACTCACTATACTGTTGATGTCAGCACTGTCACTCACTATACTGTTGATGTCAGCACTGTCACTCACTATACTGTCTGATGTCAGTACCGTCACTCACTATACTGTTGATGTCAGCACTGTCACTCACTATACTGTTGATGTCAGCACTGTCACTCACTATACTGTCTGATGTCAGCACCGTCACTCACTATACTGTTGATGTCAGCACTGTCACTCACTATACTGTCTGATGTCAGTACCGTCACTCACTATACTGTCTGATGTCAGCACCGTCACTCACTATACTGTTGATGTCAGCACTGTCACTCACTATACTGTTGATGTCAGCACTGTCACTCACTATACTGTTGATGTCAGCACTGTCACTCACTATACTGTCTGATGTCAGTACCGTCACTCACTATACTGTCTGATGTCAGCACCGTCACTCACTATACTGTTGATGTCAGCACTGTCACTCACTATACTGTCTGATGTCAGCACCTTAACTCGCTATATTGTCTGATGTCAGCACCGTCACTCACTATACTGTTGATGTCAGCACTGTCACTCACTATACTGTTGATGTCAGCACTGTCACTCACTATACTGTTGATGTCAGCACTGTCACTCACTATACTGTCTGATGTCAGCACCTTAACTCGCTATATTGTTGATGTCAGTACCGTCACTCACTATACTGTCTGATGTCAGCACCGTCACTCACTATACTGTCTGATGTCAGTACCGTCACTCACTATACTGTTGATGTCAGCACTGTCACTCACTATACTGTCTGATGTCAGTACCGTCACTCACTATACTGTCTGATGTCAGTACCGTCACTCACTATACTGTCTGATGTCAGCACCGTCACTCACTATACTGTCTGATGTCAGTACCGTCACTCACTATACTGTCTGATGTCAGCACCGTCACTCACTATACTGTTGATGTCAGTACCGTCACTCACTATACTGTCTGATGTCAGCACCTTAACTCGCTATATTGTCTGATGTCAGCACCTTAACTCGCTATATTGTCTGATGTCAGCACCGTCACTCACTATACTGTCTGATGTCAGCACCGTCACTCACTATACTGTCTGATGTCAGTACCGTCACTCACTATACTGTCTGATGTCAGCACCGTCACTCACTATACTGTCTGATGTCAGTACCGTCACTCACTATACTGTCTGATGTCAGTACCGTCACTCACTATACTGTTGATGTCAGTACCGTCACTCACTATACTGTCTGATGTCAGTACCGTCACTCACTATACTGTCTGATGTCAGCACCGTCACTCACTATACTGTCTGATGTCAGCACCGTCACTCACTATACTGTTGATGTCAGTACCGTCACTCACTATACTGTCTGATGTCAGCACCGTCACTCACTATACTGTTGATGTCAGCACTGTCACTCACTATACTGTCTGATGTCAGCACCGTCACTCACTATACTGTCTGATGTCAGCACCGTCACTCACTATACTGTTGATGTCAGCACTGTCACTCACTATACTGTCTGATGTCAGCACCGTCACTCACTATACTGTTGATGTCAGCACTGTCACTCACTATACTGTTGATGTCAGCACTGTCACTCACTATACTGTCTGATGTCAGCACCGTCACTCACTATACTGTTGATGTCAGCACTGTCACTCACTATACTGTCTGATGTCAGCACCGTCACTCACTATACTGTCTGATGTCAGCACCGTCACTCACTATACTGTCTGATGTCAGCACCGTCACTCACTATACTGTTGATGTCAGCACTGTCACTCACTATACTGTCTGATGTCAGCACCGTCACTCACTATACTGTCTGATGTCAGCACCGTCACTCACTATACTGTTGATGTCAGTACCGTCACTCACTATACTGTCTGATGTCAGTACCGTCACTCACTATACTGTCTGATGTCAGCACCGTCACTCACTATACTGTTGATGTCAGCACTGTCACTCACTATACTGTCTGATGTCAGCACCGTCACTCACTATACTGTCTGATGTCAGCACCGTCACTCACTATACTGTTGATGTCAGCACTGTCACTCACTATACTGTTGATGTCAGTACCGTCACTCACTATACTGTCTGATGTCAGCACCTTAACTCGCTATATTGTCTGATGTCAGCACCGTCACTCACTATACTGTCTGATGTCAGTACCGTCACTCACTATACTGTTGATGTCAGCACTGTCACTCACTATACTGTTGATGTCAGCACTGTCACTCACTATACTGTTGATGTCAGCACTGTCACTCACTATACTGTCTGATGTCAGCACCTTAACTCGCTATATTGTCTGATGTCAGCACCGTCACTCACTATACTGTCTGATGTCAGCACCGTCACTCACTATACTGTCTGATGTCAGCACCGTCACTCACTATACTGTCTGATGTCAGCACCGTCACTCACTATACTGTCTGATGTCAGTACCGTCACTCACTATACTGTCTGATGTCAGCACCGTCACTCACTATACTGTCTGATGTCAGTACCGTCACTCACTATACTGTCTGATGTCAGTACCGTCACTCACTATACTGTCTGATGTCAGCACCGTCACTCACTATACTGTCTGATGTCAGCACCGTCACTCACTATACTGTTGATGTCAGCACTGTCACTCACTATACTGTTGATGTCAGCACTGTCACTCACTATACTGTCTGATGTCAGCACCGTCACTCACTATACTGTTGATGTCAGCACTGTCACTCACTATACTGTCTGATGTCAGCACCGTCACTCACTATACTGTCTGATGTCAGTACCGTCACTCACTATACTGTTGATGTCAGCACTGTCACTCACTATACTGTCTGATGTCAGTACCGTCACTCACTATACTGTCTGATGTCAGTACCGTCACTCACTATACTGTCTGATGTCAGCACTGGCACTCACTATACTGTCTGATGTCATCACCAGCAACCACTATACTGTCTGATGTCAGCACCGTCACTCACTATACTGTATGATGTCAGCACTGTCACTCACTATACTGTCTGATGTCAGCACCGTAACTCGCTAAATTGTCTGATGTCAGCACCGTCACTCACTATACTGTTGATGTCAGCACTGTCACTCACTATACTGTCTGATGTCAGCACCGTCACTCACTATACTGTTGATGTCAGCACTGTCACTCACTATACTGTTGATGTCAGCACTGTCACTCACTATACTGTTGATGTCAGCACTGTCACTCACTATACTGTCTGATGTCAGTACCGTCACTCACTATACTGTTGATGTCAGTACCGTCACTCACTATACTGTCTGATGTCAGTACCGTCACTCACTATACTGTTGATGTCAGCACTGTCACTCACTATACTGTCTGATGTCAGCACCGTCACTCACTATACTGTCTGATGTCAGCACCGTCACTCACTATACTGTCTGATGTCAGCACCGTCACTCACTATACTGTCTGATGTCAGCACCGTCACTCACTATACTGTTGATGTCAGCACTGTCACTCACTATACTGTCTGATGTCAGCACCGTCACTCACTATACTGTCTGATGTCAGCACCGTCACTCACTATACTGTCTGATGTCAGCACCTTAACTCGCTATATTGTCTGATGTCAGCACCTTAACTCGCTATATTGTCTGATGTCAGCACCGTCACTCACTATACTGTCTGATGTCAGTACCGTCACTCACTATACTGTTGATGTCAGCACTGTCACTCACTATACTGTTGATGTCAGTACCGTCACTCACTATACTGTCTGATGTCAGTACCGTCACTCACTATACTGTTGATGTCAGCACTGTCACTCACTATACTGTTGATGTCAGCACTGTCACTCACTATACTGTTGATGTCAGTACCGTCACTCACTATACTGTCTGATGTCAGCACCGTCACTCACTATACTGTCTGATGTCAGTACCGTCACTCACTATACTGTCTGATGTCAGCACCGTCACTCACTATACTGTCTGATGTCAGCACCGTCACTCACTATACTGTCTGATGTCAGCACCGTCACTCACTATACTGTCTGATGTCAGCACCGTCACTCACTATACTGTCTGATGTCAGCACCGTCACTCACTATACTGTTGATGTCAGCACTGTCACTCACTATACTGTCTGATGTCAGCACCGTCACTCACTATACTGTTGATGTCAGTACCGTCACTCACTATACTGTCTGATGTCAGCACCGTCACTCACTATACTGTCTGATGTCAGTACCGTCACTCACTATACTGTCTGATGTCAGCACCGTCACTCACTATACTGTCTGATGTCAGCACCGTCACTCACTATACTGTCTGATGTCAGCACCGTCACTCACTATACTGTTGATGTCAGCACTGTCACTCACTATACTGTCTGATGTCAGCACCGTCACTCACTATACTGTTGATGTCAGCACTGTCACTCACTATACTGTTGATGTCAGCACTGTCACTCACTATACTGTCTGATGTCAGCACCGTCACTCACTATACTGTTGATGTCAGCACTGTCACTCACTATACTGTCTGATGTCAGCACCGTCACTCACTATACTGTCTGATGTCAGCACCGTCACTCACTATACTGTCTGATGTCAGCACCGTCACTCACTATACTGTTGATGTCAGCACTGTCACTCACTATACTGTCTGATGTCAGTACCGTCACTCACTATACTGTCTGATGTCAGCACCGTCACTCACTATACTGTCTGATGTCAGCACCGTCACTCACTATACTGTCTGATGTCAGCACCGTCACTCACTATACTGTCTGATGTCAGCACCGTCACTCACTATACTGTTGATGTCAGCACTGTCACTCACTATACTGTTGATGTCAGCACTGTCACTCACTATACTGTCTGATGTCAGCACCTTAACTCGCTATATTGTCTGATGTCAGCACCGTCACTCACTATACTGTCTGATGTCAGTACCGTCACTCACTATACTGTCTGATGTCAGCACCGTCACTCACTATACTGTTGATGTCAGCACTGTCACTCACTATACTGTCTGATGTCAGCACCTTAACTCGCTATATTGTCTGATGTCAGCACCGTCACTCACTATACTGTCTGATGTCAGCACCGTCACTCACTATACTGTCTGATGTCAGCACCGTCACTCACTATACTGTCTGATGTCAGCACCGTCACTCACTATACTGTCTGATGTCAGTACCGTCACTCACTATACTGTCTGATGTCAGCACCTTAACTCGCTATATTGTCTGATGTCAGCACCGTCACTCACTATACTGTCTGATGTCAGCACCGTCACTCACTATACTGTTGATGTCAGCACTGTCACTCACTATACTGTTGATGTCAGCACTGTCACTCACTATACTGTCTGATGTCAGCACCGTCACTCACTATACTGTTGATGTCAGCACTGTCACTCACTATACTGTCTGATGTCAGCACCGTCACTCACTATACTGTTGATGTCAGCACTGTCACTCACTATACTGTTGATGTCAGCACTGTCACTCACTATACTGTCTGATGTCAGTACCGTCACTCACTATACTGTCTGATGTCAGCACCGTCACTCACTATACTGTCTGATGTCAGTACCGTCACTCACTATACTGTCTGATGTCAGCACCGTCACTCACTATACTGTTGATGTCAGCACTGTCACTCACTATACTGTCTGATGTCAGCACCGTCACTCACTATACTGTCTGATGTCAGTACCGTCACTCACTATACTGTTGATGTCAGCACTGTCACTCACTATACTGTCTGATGTCAGCACCGTCACTCACTATACTGTTGATGTCAGCACTGTCACTCACTATACTGTCTGATGTCAGCACCGTCACTCACTATACTGTCTGATGTCAGTACCGTCACTCACTATACTGTCTGATGTCAGCACCGTCACTCACTATACTGTCTGATGTCAGCACCTTAACTCGCTATATTGTCTGATGTCAGCACTGGCACTCACTATACTGTTGATGTCAGCACTGTCACTCACTATACTGTCTGATGTCAGTACCGTCACTCACTATACTGTCTGATGTCAGCACCGTCACTCACTATACTGTCTGATGTCAGCACCGTCACTCACTATACTGTCTGATGTCAGTACCGTCACTCACTATACTGTCTGATGTCAGCACCGTCACTCACTATACTGTTGATGTCAGCACTGTCACTCACTATACTGTCTGATGTCAGCACCGTCACTCACTATACTGTCTGATGTCAGCACCGTCACTCACTATACTGTTGATGTCAGCACTGTCACTCACTATACTGTCTGATGTCAGTACCGTCACTCACTATACTGTCTGATGTCAGTACCGTCACTCACTATACTGTCTGATGTCAGTACCGTCACTCACTATACTGTTGATGTCAGCACTGTCACTCACTATACTGTCTGATGTCAGTACCGTCACTCACTATACTGTTGATGTCAGTACCGTCACTCACTATACTGTCTGATGTCAGCACCGTCACTCACTATACTGTTGATGTCAGTACCGTCACTCACTATACTGTTGATGTCAGCACTGTCACTCACTATACTGTCTGATGTCAGTACCGTCACTCACTATACTGTCTGATGTCAGTACCGTCACTCACTATACTGTCTGATGTCAGTACCGTCACTCACTATACTGTCTGATGTCAGTACCGTCACTCACTATACTGTCTGATGTCAGCACCGTCACTCACTATACTGTTGATGTCAGCACTGTCACTCACTATACTGTTGATGTCAGCACTGTCACTCACTATACTGTTGATGTCAGCACTGTCACTCACTATACTGTTGATGTCAGCACTGTCACTCACTATACTGTTGATGTCAGTACCGTCACTCACTATACTGTCTGATGTCAGTACCGTCACTCACTATACTGTTGATGTCAGCACTGTCACTCACTATACTGTCTGATGTCAGCACCGTCACTCACTATACTGTCTGATGTCAGCACCTTAACTCGCTATATTGTCTGATGTCAGCACCGTCACTCACTATACTGTCTGATGTCAGCACCGTCACTCACTATACTGTCTGATGTCAGCACCGTCACTCACTATACTGTCTGATGTCAGCACCGTCACTCACTATACTGTCTGATGTCAGTACCGTCACTCACTATACTGTCTGATGTCAGCACCGTCACTCACTATACTGTCTGATGTCAGTACCGTCACTCACTATACTGTTGATGTCAGCACTGTCACTCACTATACTGTCTGATGTCAGCACCGTCACTCACTATACTGTTGATGTCAGCACTGTCACTCACTATACTGTCTGATGTCAGCACCGTCACTCACTATACTGTCTGATGTCAGCACCGTCACTCACTATACTGTTGATGTCAGTACCGTCACTCACTATACTGTCTGATGTCAGCACCTTAACTCGCTATATTGTCTGATGTCAGCACCTTAACTCGCTATATTGTCTGATGTCAGCACCGTCACTCACTATACTGTCTGATGTCAGCACCGTCACTCACTATACTGTCTGATGTCAGCACCGTCACTCACTATACTGTCTGATGTCAGTACCGTCACTCACTATACTGTCTGATGTCAGTACCGTCACTCACTATACTGTCTGATGTCAGCACCGTCACTCACTATACTGTTGATGTCAGCACTGTCACTCACTATACTGTCTGATGTCAGTACCGTCACTCACTATACTGTTGATGTCAGCACTGTCACTCACTATACTGTCTGATGTCAGTACCGTCACTCACTATACTGTCTGATGTCAGTACCGTCACTCACTATACTGTCTGATGTCAGCACCTTAACTCGCTATATTGTCTGATGTCAGCACCGTCACTCACTATACTGTCTGATGTCAGCACCGTCACTCACTATACTGTCTGATGTCAGCACCGTCACTCACTATACTGTCTGATGTCAGCACCGTCACTCACTATACTGTTGATGTCAGCACTGTCACTCACTATACTGTCTGATGTCAGCACCGTCACTCACTATTCTGCCTGACGTCAGCACCGTCACTCACTATACTGTCTGATGTCAGCACCGTCACTCACTATACTGTCTGATGTCAGCACCGTCACTCACTATACTGTCTGATGTCAGCACCTTAACTCGCTATATTGTCTGATGTCAGCACCGTCACTCACTATACTGTCTGATGTCAGCACCGTCACTCACTATACTGTCTGATGTCAGCACCGTCACTCACTATACTGTCTGATGTCAGCACCGTCACTCACTATACTGTCTGATGTCAGCATCGGCACTCACTATACTGTTTGATGTCAGCACTGTCACTCACTATACTGTCTGATGTCAGCACCGTCACTCACTATACTGTCTGATGTCAGCACCGTCACTCACTATACTGTCTGATGTCAGCACCGTCACTCACTATACTGTCTGATGTCAGCACCGTCACTCACTATACTGTCTGATGTCAGCACCGTCACTCACTATACTGTCTGATGTCAGCACCTTAACTCGCTATATTGTCTGATGTCAGCACCGTCACTCACTATACTGTCTGATGTCAGCACCGTCACTCACTATACTGTCTGATGTCAGCACCGTCACTCACTATACTGTCTGATGTCAGCACCGTCACTCACTATACTGTCTGATGTCAGCACCGTCACTCACTATACTGTCTGATGTCAGCACCGTCACTCACTATACTGTTGATGTCAGCACTGTCACTCACTATACTGTCTGATGTCAGCACCGTCACTCACTATACTGTCTGATGTCAGCACCGTCACTCACTATACTGTCTGATGTCAGTACCGTCACTCACTATACTGTTGATGTCAGCACTGTCACTCACTATACTGTTGATGTCAGCACTGTCACTCACTATACTGTTGATGTCAGCACTGTCACTCACTATACTGTCTGATGTCAGCACCGTCACTCACTATACTGTTGATGTCAGCACTGTCACTCACTATACTGTCTGATGTCAGCACCGTCACTCACTATACTGTCTGATGTCAGTACCGTCACTCACTATACTGTCTGATGTCAGCACCGTCACTCACTATACTGTCTGATGTCAGCACCGTCACTCACTATACTGTTGATGTCAGCACTGTCACTCACTATACTGTCTGATGTCAGCACCGTCACTCACTATACTGTCTGATGTCAGCACCGTCACTCACTATACTGTTGATGTCAGCACTGTCACTCACTATACTGTCTGATGTCAGCACCGTCACTCACTATACTGTTGATGTCAGTACCGTCACTCACTATACTGTCTGATGTCAGCACCGTCACTCACTATACTGTTGATGTCAGCACTGTCACTCACTATACTCGGATCACAGGGTCTTGAGGCTCCTCTTCCTGGATCACACGGGTCTTGAGGCTTCCTCTCCTGGATCACACGGGTCTTGAGCTTCAAATTTTCCTGATCACACGGGTCTTGAGCTTCCTCTTCCTGGATCACACAGGTCTTGAGGCTCCCTCTTCCTGATCACACAGGTCTTGAGGCTTCCTCTCCTGGATCACACGGGTCTTGAGCTTCCTCTTCCTGGATCACACGGGTCTTGAGGCTTCCTCTTCCTGATCACACGGGTCTTGAGGCTTCCTCTTCTCGGATCACACGGGTCTTGAGGCTTCCTTCTTCCTGGATCACATGGGTCGTGAGCTTCAAATTTTCCTGGATCACACGGTCTTGAGGCTTCCTTCTTCCTGGATCACACGGTCTTGAGGCTTCCTTCTTCCTGGATCACATGGGTCTTGAGCTTCAAATTTTCCTGGATCACACGGGTCTTGAGGCTCCCTCTTCCTGGATCACACAGGTCTTGAGGCTTCCTCTTCCTGGATCACACGGGTCTTGAGGCTTCCTCTTCCTGGATCACACGGGTCTTGAGGCTTCCTCTTCCTGGATCACACGGGTCTTGAGCTTCAAATTTTCCTGGATCACACGGGTCTTGAGCTTCAAATTTTCCTGGATCACACGGGTCTTGAGCTTCAAATTTTCCTGATCACACGGGTCTTGAGGCTTCCTCTTCCTGGATCACATGGGTCTTGAGCTTCAAATTTTCCTGGATCACACAGGTCTTGAGGCTTCCTCTTCCTGGATCACATGGGTCTTGAGCTTCAAATTTTCCTGATCACACGGGTCTTGAGGCTTCCTTCTTCCTGGATCACATGGGTCGTGAGCTTCAAATTTTCCTGGATCACACGGGTCTTGAGGCTTCCTCTTCCTGGATCACACGGGTCTTGAGGCTCCCTCTTCCTGGATCCACAGGTCTTGAGGCTTCCTATTCCTGGATCACACGGGTCTTGAGCTTCAAATTTTCCTGATCACACGGTCTTGAGGCTCCCTCTTCCTGGATCCACAGGTCTTGAGGCTTCCTCTTCCTGGATCCACAGGTCTTGAGGCTTCCTATTCCTGGATCACACGGTCTTGAGGCTCCCTCTTCCTGGATCACACAGGTCTTGAGGCTCCCTCTTCCTGGATCACACAGGTCTTGAGGCTCCCTCTTCCTGGATCACACGGGTCTTGAGGCTCCCTCTTCCTGGATCACACAGGTCTTGAGGCTCCCTCTTCCTGGATCACATGGGTCTTGAGCTTCAAATTTTCCTGATCACACGGTCTTGAGGCTTCCTATTCCTGGATCACACGAGTCTTGAGGCTTCCTCTTCCTGGATCACACGGGTCTTGAGGCTCCCTCTTCTGGATCACACGGGTCTTGAGGCTCCCTCTTCTCGGATCACACGGGTCTTGAGGCTTCCTCTTCCTGGATCACACGAGTCTTGAGGCTTCCTCTCCTGGATCACACGGTCTTGAGGCTTCCTATTCCTGGATCACACGAGTCTTGAGGCTTCCTATTCCTGGATCACACGGTCTTGAGGCTCCCTCTTCTGGATCACACGGGTCTTGAGGCTCCCTCTTCTGGATCACACGAGTCTTGAGGCTTCCTTCTTCCTGGATCACATGGGTCTTGAGCTTCAAATTTTCCTGATCACACGGGTCTTGAGGCTTCCTCTCCTGGATCACACGGGTCTTGAGCTTCAAATTTTCCTGATCACACGGGTCTTGAGCTTCAAATTTTCCTGATCACACGGTCTTGAGGCTTCCTATTCCTGGATCACATGGGTCTTGAGCTTCAAATTTTCCTGGATCACACGGGTCTTGAGGCTTCCTCTTCCTGGATCACACGGGTCTTGAGGCTTCCCTCTTCCTGGATCACACGGGTCTTGAGGCTTCCTATTCCTGGATCACACGGGTCTTGAGGCTCCCTCTTCCTGATCACACAGGTCTTGAGGCTCCCTCTTCCTGATCACACAGGTCTTGAGGCTCCTCTTCCTGGATCACACGAGTCTTGAGGCTCCCTCTTCCTGATCACACGGGTCTTGAGCTTCAAATTTTCCTGATCACACGGTCTTGAGGCTTCCTATTCCTGGATCACACGAGTCTTGAGGCTTCCTATTCCTGGATCACACGGGTCTTGAGGCTTCCTTCTTCCTGGATCACACGGGTCTTGAGGCTTCCTTCTTCCTGGATCACACGGGTCTTGAGGCTTCCTCTTCCTGGATCACATGGGTCTTGAGCTTCAAATTTTCCTGATCACACGGGTCTTGAGCTTCAAATTTTCCTGATCACACGGTCTTGAGGCTTCCTATTCCTGGATCACACGAGTCTTGAGGCTTCCTATTCCTGGATCACACGAGTCTTGAGGCTTCCTCTTCCTGATCACACGGTCTTGAGGCTTCCTATTCCTGGATCACACGGGTCTTGAGGCTTCCTCTTCCTGATCACACGGTCTTGAGGCTTCCTTCTTCCTGGATCACACGGGTCTTGAGCTTCAAATTTTCCTGGATCACACGAGTCTTGAGGCTTCCTATTCCTGGATCACACGGGTCTTGAGCTTCAAATTTTCCTGATCACACGGGTCTTGAGCTTCAAATTTTCCTGATCACACGGTCTTGAGGCTCCCTCTTCCTGGATCCACAGGTCTTGAGGCTTCCTATTCCTGGATCACACGGTCTTGAGGCTTCCTATTCCTGGATCACACGGGTCTTGAGGCTTCCTTCTTCCTGGATCACATGGGTCTTGAGCTTCAAATTTTCCTGGATCACACGGGTCTTGAGGCTTCCTCTTCCTGGATCACACGAGTCTTGAGGCTCCCTCTTCCTGGATCACACGGGTCTTGAGGCTCCCTCTTCCTGGATCACACAGGTCTTGAGGCTTCCTCTTCCTGGATCACACGAGTCTTGAGGCTCCCTCTTCCTGGATCACACGGGTCTTGAGGCTTCCTCTTCCTGGATCACATGGGTCTTGAGCTTCAAATTTTCCTGGATCACACGGGTCTTGAGCTTCAAATTTTCCTGGATCACACGGGTTTGAGGCTTCCTCTTCTGGATCACACGAGTCTTGAGGCTCCCTCTTCCTGATCACACAGGTCTTGAGGCTTCCTATTCCTGGATCACACGAGTCTTGAGGCTTCCTTCTTCCTGGATCACACAGGTCTTGAGGCTTCCTATTCCTGGATCACACGTGTCTTGAGGCTCCCTCTTCCTGGATCACACGGGTCTTGAGGCTCCCTCTTCTGGATCACACGGGTCTTGAGGCTTCCTCTTCCTGGATCACACGGGTCTTGAGGCTTCCTCTTCCTGGATCACACGAGTCTTGAGGCTTCCTCTTCCTGGATCACATGGGTCTTGAGCTTCAAATTTTCCTGGATCACACGGGTTTGAGGCTTCCTCTTCCTGGATCACATGGGTCTTGAGCTTCAAATTTTCCTGATCACACGGTCTTGAGGCTTCCTTCTTCCTGGATCACATGGGTCTTGAGCTTCAAATTTTCCTGATCACACGGGTCTTGAGCTTCAAATTTTCCTGGATCACACGAGTCTTGAGGCTCCCTCTTCCTGGATCACATGGGTCTTGAGCTTCAAATTTTCCTGGATCACACGAGTCTTGAGGCTTCCTATTCCTGGATCACACGGGTCTTGAGGCTCCTCTTCCTGGATCACAACGGGTCTTGAGGCTCCTCTTCCTGGATCACAACGGGTCTTGAGGCTCCTCTTCCTGGATCACACGAGTCTTGAGGCTTCCTATTCCTGGATCACACGGGTCTTGAGCTTCAAATTTTCCTGATCACACGGGTCTTGAGCTTCCTCTTCCTGGATCACATGGGTCTTGAGCTTCAAATTTTCCTGGATCACACGGGTCTTGAGCTTCAAATTTTCCTGGATCACACGAGTCTTGAGGCTTCCTATTCCTGGATCACACGGGTCTTGAGCTTCCTCTTCCTGGATCACATGGGTCTTGAGCTTCAAATTTTCCTGATCACACGGGTCTTGAGGCTCCTCTTCCTGGATCACATGGGTCTTGAGCTTCAATTTTCCTGGATCACACGGTCTTGAGGCTTCCTCTCCTGGATCACACGGTCTTGAGGCTTCCTTCTTCCTGGATCACATGGGTCTTGAGCTTCAAATTTTCCTGGATCACACAGGTCTTGAGGCTTCCTATTCCTGGATTCCTTTGACCTTTGACTCCATACTAATTGACCTGAATGGTGACCCGACACTACAGAGCTGTGCTGACCCCCTAAACCTTACAGCGAATAACTGTCTTCACCGTCCATAACCAATGACCCAACACTGTAGGCTTTGCTGACTACTGAACTCAACGCAATGTGGCTGGGGTCTACCTCCGACCTCACCTTGGGTTGTGGTCGTGGTGTTGGGTCACCTAGGGGGATGGCTGACCTTGGCTGACCTTACAGAGTGCAGTGGAGTGCCACTCTGTATTGATTTACTTATCTCTTGGGAATATCACGATCATATTAATATTCCTGTACAGACCTAACCCCTATGGTAAATTGTGATCCATTCTTTTTAACTGCATACACGCAGCCCCTGATAGCCCTTAACCTTACCATTATAGAGAAGACTAAATTTAAGAATAGGGCGATTAGACCACTCCAATTCAAACATTAGCTATGTTTCCTCTTTGAAATATTCTGATATAACAGCCCTATCGACGGTAGTCGCTGTATGGGAAAAGAAAGAAAGAAGAAAGAAGATCGACAGAGATGGACTCAAGAGCTAATGTTACTGTCAGAACTGCTAAAGTGAGGTACTTGGTTTATACGAGGTGTTTGATGGCATATCATGCACCAGCTTTAGTCTCCCCAGAACTCAAGGGAGTCCAGCTGTTCCTCGCCAGCTTGGGCAGCTGGCAGAACACCACTGATGAAAAAAAACCCACATACCACGTAAAGATTTACCTCCAAGAGCTGCTCCTATTTCCTGGCACAGATATATCATAAGAATCTCAGAAAACGGTCAGTATTTTTTTGCCTTTACCATTCTCTCCTTCACTTTCCAATCATTTGTTTTCCTTCAGGATGATATATATGCGTTGCTACTTAACCGAGAGAGTTAATGCAATGACCATATCATCAAATTCATGCGTGTTTGTGATTACTATATGTGAGTTACCGGGAGAGAGTTTTACACAAATGCTGTCCCAGTCTATCAACCTCGTGTATGTGTATGTGGGTGGGTTGGGCCTTTCTTTCGTCTGTTTCCTTGCGCTACCTCGCTAACGCGGGAGACAGCGACAAAGTACACTAAGAAAGAAAGAAAAAAAGAGAATATATATATATATATATATATATATATATATATATATATATATATATATATATATATATATATATATAGTGATAGGTGATTTGAATGCAAAGGTGAGTAATATGGCAGTTGAGGGAATAATTGGTATACATGGAGTGTTCAGTGTTGTAAATGAAAATGGTGGAGAGCTTGTAGATTTATGTGCTGAAAAAGGACAGGTGATTGGGAATACCTGGTTTAAAAAGAGAGATATACATAAGTATACATACGTAAGTAGGAGAGATGGCCAGAGAGCATTACTGGATTACGTGTTAATTGATAGGCGCGCGAAAGAGAGACTTTTGGATGTTAAGGTGCTGAGCGGTACAACTGGAGGGATGTCTGATCATTATCTTGTGGAGGCAAAGGTGAAGATTTGTAAAGGTTTTCAGAAAAGAAGAGAGAATGTTGGGGTGAAGAGAGTCGTGAGAGTAAGTGAGCTTGAGAAGGAGACTTGTTTGAAGAAGTACCAGGAGAGACTGAATACAGAATGGAAAAAGGTGAGAACAAAGAAGTAAGGGGAGTGGGGGAGGAATGGGATGTATTTAGGGAATCAGTGATGGCTTGCTCAAAAGATGCTTGTGGCATGAGAAGCGTGAGCAGATTGAGGTGAGCAGATTAGAAAGGGTTGTGAGTGGTGGGATGAGGAAGTAAGATTATTAGTGAAAGAGAAGAGAGGCATTTCGACGATTTTTGCAGGGAAATAATGCAAATGACAGGGAGATATATATTAAAGAAAGAGGCAGGAGGTAAAGAGAAAGGTGCAAGAGACGAAAAAGAGGGCAAATGAGAGTTGGGGTGAGAGAGTATCATTAAATTTTAGTGAGAATAAAACGATGTTTTGGAAGGAGGTAAATAAAGTGCGTAAGACAAGGGAACAAAGAGGAACATCAGTGAAGGGGGCTAATGGGGAGGTGGTTACAAGTAGTGGTGATGTGAGAAGGAGATAGAGTGAGTATTTTGAAGGTTTGTTGAATGTGTTTGATGATAGAGTGGCAGACATAGGGTGTTTTGGTCGAGGTGGTGTGCAAAGTGAGAGGGCTAGGGAAAATGATTTGGTAAACAGAGAAGAGGTAGTAAAAGCCTTGCGGAAGATGAAAGCCGGCAAGGCAGCGGGTTTGGATGGTCTTGCAGTGGAATTTATTAAAAAAAGCGGGTGACTGTATTGCTGACTGGTTGGTAAGGATATTCAATGTATGTATGACTCATGGTGAGGTGCCTTAAGACTAGCGGAATGCTTGCATAGTGCCATTGTACAAAGGCAAAGGGGATAAGAGTGAGTGCTCAAATTACAGAGGTATAAGTTTGTTGAGTATTCCTGGTAAATTATATGGGAGGGTATTGATTGAGAGGGTGAAGGCATGTACAGAGCATCAGATTGGGGAAGAGCAGTGTGGTTTCAGAAGTGGCAGAGGATATGTGGATCAGGTGTTTGCTTTGAAAAATGTATGTGAGAAATACTTAGAAAAGCAAATGAATTTGTATGTAGCACTTATGAGTCTGGAGAAGGCATATGATAGAGTTGATGGAGATGCATTGTGGAAGGTATTATGAATATATGGTGTGGGAGGTAAGTCGTTAGAAGCAGTGAAGTTTTTTTTATCGAGGATGTAAGGCATGTGTACGTGTAGGAAGAGAGGAAAGTGATTGGTTCTCAGTGAATGTTGGTTTGCGGCAGGGGTGCGTGGTATCTCCATGTTTGTTTAATTTGTTTATGGATGGGGTTGTTAGGGAGGTGAATGCAAGAGTTTTGGAAAGAGGGGCAAGTGTGCTGTCTGTTGTGGATGAGAGAGCTTGGGAAGTGAGTCAGTTGTTGTTCGCTGATGATACAGCGCTGGTGGCTGATTCGTGTGAGAAACTGCAGAAGCTGGTGACTGAGTTTGGTAAAGTGTGTGAAAGAAGAAAGCTGAGAGTAGATGTGAATAAGAGCAAGGTTATTAGGTACAGTAGGGTTGAGGGACAAGTCAATTGGAAGGTAAGTTTGAATGGAGAAACACTGGAGAGAGTGAAGTGTTTTAGATATCTGGGAGTAGATTTGGCAGCGGATGAAACCATGGAAGCGGAAGTGAATCATAGGGTGGGGGAGGGGGCGAAAGTCCTGGGAGCGTTGAAAAATGAGTGGAAGTCGAGAACATTATCTTGGAAAGCAAAAATGGGTATGTTTGAAGAAATATTGGTTCCAACAATGTTGTATGGTTGCGAGGTGTGGGCTATAGATAGAGTTGTGCCGAGGAGGGCGGATGTGCTGGAAATGATATGTTGGAGCACAATACGTGGTGTGAGGTGGTTTAATCGAGTAAGTAATGAAAGGGTAAAAGAGATATGTGGTAATAAAAAGAGTGTGGTTGAGAGAGCAGAATAGGGTGTTTTGAAATGGTTTGGTCACATGGAGAGAATGAGTGAGGAAAGATTGACAAAGAGGATATATGTGTCAGAGGTGGAAGGAAGGAGGAGAAGTGGGAAAGCAAATAGGAGGTGGAAAGATGGAGTGAAAAAGATTTTGAGTGATCGGGGCCTGAACATGCAGGAGGGTGAAAGGCGTGCAAGGAATAGAGTGAATTGGAACGATGTGGTATACCGGGGTCGACGTGCTGTCAATGGATTGAACTAAGGCATGTCAAGCGTCTGGGGTAAACCATGGAAAGTTTTGTGGGGCCTGGATGTGGAAAGGGAGTTGTGGTTTCGGTGCATTATACATGACAGCTAGAGACTGAGTGTGAAAGAATGTGGCCTTTGTTGTCTTTCCTAGCGTACCTCGCGCACATGCGGATGGAGGGGGTTTTCATTTCATGTGTGGCGGGGTGGCGACGGGAATGAATAGAGGCAGACAGTATGAATTATGTACATGTGTATATAGGTACATGTCTGTGTGTTTATATATGTATACGTTGAGATGTATAGGTATGTATATGTGCGTGTGTGGACGTGTATGTATATATGTGTATGTGGGTGGATTGGGCCATTCTCTCGTCTGTTTCCTTGCGCTACCCCGCTAACGCGGGAGACAGCGACAAAGCATAATAAGTATGAATAAATAAATATATATATATATATATATATATATATATATATATATATATATATATATATATATATATATATATCTTTTCTTTTTCTTTCAAACTACTCGCCATATCCCGCGTTAGCAAGGTAGCGTTAAGAACAGAGGACTGGGCCTGTGAGGGAATATCCTCACCTGGCCCCCTTCACTGTTCCTTCTTTTGGAAAATTGAAAAAAAAAGAGAGGAGAGGATTTCCAGCCCCCCGCTCCCTCCCCTTTTAGTCGCCTTCTACGACACGCAGGGAATACGTGGGAAGTATTCTTTCTCCCCTATCCCCAGGGATAATATATATATATATGTATATATATATATATATATATATATATATATATATATATATATATATATATATATACATATATATATATATATATATATATATATATATATATATATATATATATATATATATATATATATATATACACCCCGCCTTTACTCCTGTGCTTGTATACACACACAAACACACCTTAACCTAAGCCAGGTACTGCCTCATGGACCAGCTGAGTTTGGCTGTGGGCCGACTGCCACGCCCAGGATTCGAAGCTATGCCGGTCCGACTCTGGGCGGGCCCTTGCTGGCTTATGGTCAGTAACGCTAACCAATAGTACCCCAATATGTAAGTCAATGTGCATATTTACGCGTTTCAGTGAGTGTCTGTGTAATTAACTATGGAATTACTAATTCAAAAAAGCTATTAGTACCTCGGAGAATGAGCAAACATGTTAACGTCCCACATCTAAAACGTATATAAGGATCCAGCCTTGTCTTATAACATATCCTAATTCCTTACACACATAAAGTTCTCACTTATTCGCTTATCAAAGAAGGTATTCCATTCCTTTATACTGTTGCCTTTTTTTTTTTTAAAGTTTCCAATTATGTCCCCCAAGTCCTTCCCACTTCTAGGTATGAAAATTCTCTCCCTATCGAAATCAGTGACTCTCTTTCGAATCTCGTAAATCATCATGAGGCCACCCTTCCTCCACTCTAATTTCTTTTAAGGAAGGCAATAACTGCAGTATCTTCAACCACTCTTTACAGCCCAGATCAGAGCTTGTGTGTTCATTTTCTTTTGAATAGAGTTTAGAAAACGGTATATGAAATCCAAGTCGCATTTACAGTGATTAAACTCCATCATCCTACGGTAATGCCATCGATCCTTCCACTGTAATGCCATCTATCAATCTACTGCAATCCTACTGTAATGCTGAACCATTTCCATCGCCCCCTGCAATGTTTCAGGATCTTTCACGCCATCATTTTTTTCTGCCACTAGTATTTCATCAGCAGCAAACATACTCAGACACGGTTCCATTACTCGTTGTGGTTCATTCATATGGTTCATGAAAGAGAATTAGGTCTCTAGAAGAAACGATCCTTGTGGCACTCGATCACTCACTAACATATAGGATGAACAACCATGTCCAAGTCACTGCTCTTATCGTTTTTCCCTTTGAACATTTCAAAATGTGTTTCTACGTTTCTCATTACCTATTTGTACTGTACAGAGAGGGACCTATTTCTTGAACTTGAAGTATGACACTTCTTAATCTACTGTATGTTTTCTGCGTTCGCAATTGCTACGATCGATAAATGGCTACCTGGTTTACATGTGTGTGTGTGTGTGTGTGTGTGTGTGTGTGTGTGTGTGTGTGTGTGTGTTAAGCAACGACATATGTATACAAGGTTAAGAGACGGGGCAACACGAGGGTAAAATTCTCACCCCGCAACAGACAAGTTCCTTAAGATGGTGAAAGTTAACATAGCGATACCTTGTCGTAAGGACATGTTAATATACGTCAACTTTGCTACTCTTGTCACACGGTCATAAGGCGAATGGTTTACTGTTCTTGCGACGCTGTAACGTCGTTGTAAGCAGTCCCTCTGGTGAGATATTACTGTTGGTAAGATCCTGCTGACGTAAAACATGTTCACTTGGTGATAGATTGCTATTGTGTTGTTGCTTTGAATACCTCCTGGTGTTATATATGACCAGCTTTCGTGACTCAACTCTGACAGAAGAGGTGAGTGAAGTATCCCTTCTCTGCCATATTTCTCTGACTTATGTTGTATCATGAGCCTTCAGCAACCAGCAGACGGCATCAGCCACTGTAGGTCTGTTCCGTGATAAATCCTCTGGAAGTAGTCGTAGCAGCGAGAGCAGCAGAGATGGAGCAGCAGCCAAAGATCTGTTCCTGTCTGATAACGCTAGTGCCCCATGGTGTTTCTTTCCTCTCGTTCCGCTGGTCCAGTGTGCTTCTGTAGACCCCAAGGGACTGCTAACGGTGTGGATATCATAGTCGACAGCACTCTAGACCACAGACTACATTCCAGTTCCAGTACCATACTTCCAAGTGTTTCCTGACCTCCAATGGTTCACTACTGTTCCAGAAATCTTCCCCCTTGGGCGTTTCTTCTCCCTGTGGTCCACTGGTCCAGCATGCTGCTCCGGTAATATCCCCTCGGGTGTTTCTTGTCCTTAAGGTCCGCCCACTGGTCCAACATGCTCGGCCAACATTATACTTCCCCATTTTTTCTTCTTCGTGGTCCACTTGCTGCCGTAAGTGTCTCAATCTAGCGGTCCACTGGTATATTATGCTGGTCCAGCGGGAAGAAGGATGACCGAGACAACCATAGAACACGCTGGATTCTGACCATTGTCTCCAGACTCCGTCCAACATCTGTGATCAGTCTTCTACATTCACAAATCTACGCATATAATTAGGTATTTCTGTGAAGGGATGTGAGGACCAACTGGCTCTGTACTTCTGCTTAAAGCGGATCTTATGTCGAGACAGGAAAAAGAAGGGAGATCTCATAGCACTCACAATAGTCTGAGAATTTACATAAATAACAAGTGAATCTGGTATGGTTCTGAGTACATACATGATGACGAATTTACAGAGATTTTTATCTTGCTGTAAGTGCATAATACTAGACCAACATTGAGGTTTTCCTTCGTTAGCGCTATATCAAAATGCGAGTGGTGCTTACAGAGATAATAAAAGATTTATTATGCTGAACAGAGAGATCATGTTGTACCTAATCGAGACCCATCAACTGTAAAAAACGAATTATTATTTTTTTTTTCTATCAGATTAATACCTGTACCCAACCTGATTCAGCTGGCTTTCAATAAGTGACCTACATTAGGTATCCTATTATCATTTCTTTTATATAATCTGACCTACTTCAGCTGGTCATCATCAGTAACGTCAACCAGCCAAACTCTACTCAAGACACTACACCATCTCTCCTACATCATAACACTACACCAGCTGGATCACTCTACACACTGTACCAGCTGGATTACTGGACGTAAAGCACTGCACCAGCTGGACCTCTCCACAACACTGCACCAGCTGGACCACTCTACAACACTGCACCAACTGGAATAATCTAAAACACTGCACCAGCTGGATTACTGTACGTAAACCACTGGACCAGGTGGATCACTCTACAACACTGCACCAGCTGGACTACTCTATATAAAGCACTACACCAGCCAGTTTAAATCCTAACAAAAGTGCACCAAAACACCTGTTCAGGAGGACCTCTTCCATACGGCCAGCAAGAACTCACTTGCAACTCACAATCACACAACTCGACAGACTGAGCCAGCGGGCTTGTCTGTGGCCAAGCAAAATATTCGGCGTCATGTAGTAGGTTCCTTGTAGAGTATCCTCCCGCCACAACTGATACAGGAATCCCCGTCAGACACTTGTAGAGTTGTCCTTCTTATGTAACTGCTACAAGAGTTCCGTTAGCTCCTTGTAGAGATGGACTTCGTACATATCTGCTACAGGAGGCCCATTGGCCATGTGTAGACAGTCCTTTTCCTTATGTTACTGGAGTTCCCTCGGTTCCTTGTAGAGATGGACTTCGTACATATCTGCTACAGGAGTCCCGTTGGCCCTATGTAGACTGTTCTTTTCCTTATAACTGCTACAAGAGTTCCGTTAGTTCCTTTTAGAGATGGACTTCGTACATATCTGCTACACGAGACCCATTGGCCATATGTAGACAGTCCTATTCCTTATGTTACTGGAGTTCCCTCGGTTCCTTGTAGAGATGGACTTCGTACATATCTGCTACAGGAGTTGCGTTGGTTCCTTGTACAGCTATCCTTCCCATATACCAGCAACAGGAGTCATTCTCTTCCACCATAGAGTCTTCCACACGTCCTGCATCTGACCCATGTTGAGTCATCGGCTCCCAACACTGTCGATGTCAAGCCAAGCAGTTCATCAGGTAAACGAACTTCAGTCATACGTTTTTCGTGCCATGAGAACATTAAGATACGACTGGTTCATACACTAGAATATGGTTTGCACGGCAAAATGTCCTGTTAGATGCCCTCGATCTCAGACGATCTCGGTGAATCACTCCTCATGAATGATGAGGTGATATAAAATAAATTGCTTCTTTGTGAAAAGCCGAGTGAAAGAAATCGTCTTCTGTAATAGATACAACTGAAATTAAAGTACATGATGTTAAATGGAAATCTGGCTCGAAATTACAGAAAATGGGTCTTGTAGTATTAGATTATGTGAGTGTATGTACACTGTATCTATTCCCTTTAAGATACATTCATGATGTAAACTGTATGATCAGTAATGTATTATTTCCCCATGGCTTTAAGTATCTAACGAAATGTAGTGCTTGGCCACTGTTCTATTGAGCTGTCTGCTGCACGTATTCCCTACCCTTAGGTTTGAACCCATGGCACGCGTCTGGCTGCTGTTTCCCACAGTTTATATGAGGAGTCCAGCCACTCGAGGATTGGCTGGTATGATGCCTCCTCCTTCCCTCAAACAGCTAAGGTGTGGGATTCCCGTTCTTTTGGCTTTCCCTCTCTATAGTACTTTTCCCCATTATGAGTCAGATTTACAAACACATGCAGAGTCCTGAATGATTTATTTCTTTTCAGGAAAACACACAAGCAAACAAATACAGTAACACACAAACAAACAAATACAGTACGATACCAGAAGTAAGAGAGGGAAGTAATACATTACCATAGAGTAACAGAACATAAAAACCCGTTTCTTAGACAATGGTTTACGAGACGGAAAACGTAAATGACTCACCAGATGACGTAAACTCTGTCTTATAATGTTTCAGGATAATGCATTCTGTCGTGATTCAAAAATAGTGAGGACTGCATTAGTCTGCAAGGGGACCTAGACAAACACCAAACATAGGGGATGAATCTCAAACCAGTGAATGCTTTAAAGATAAGGATGAGATAAGGCGTAAGAAGACCTCGATTCATATACTGTCTAGCAGAAAAAAAAGGGAATCTGTGAGTGAAAGAAAAGTGGGAGCTGACACTGTGATTAATCTGTCAACAGAGCTCTGTTTATTAGAAACATCGAGACAATCAGTCAGCTGGTCAATTTTAGAGCAGTGGTGAAGAACCTGAAGAACCATAAAGATATATAACTGAGAGGTTCCTGAAGAGAACAACAAAGATAATACAATAACTAATAAAAAATGATATACAGAATCAGATTAAAGTATGCTAATTTGCTCAGCATGGAAAAAAAAAAAGAGCAATTTTTCATATCCATTTGATAACATCAACAGTGATTCAGGTCCTCGTAAAATGCAATGGCATGGCAACTCCACCAGATATACACCCATTTGAAACTACACTCCCCAGACATGTACGAATCATTCTTTCCCGTCTACCCTCTAGAGACCAATCATCGCCCGTGATCGCAAGAAAGCAAAGTTTGGGAGGATGATTTCCTTAGACCATCCCGCAGTTTCTGATCATTAAATGAGTCAGCTGGTCCTCCAGACATTGTCTGATAAGACCACTCCTTTCCAGCGGTCATCACACGCTGTGTATGATTCCCTGGAACCCAGAAGACGAGACTTACTGGCCTTCATAAGCCAGCCGGGAAACGAATAGTCATCATGAGACCAGCAAATGAATTCCAGGAATGTTCTATAAGACCAATCAATGAGACCGCAGGAGTCTTTCCCAAAGACCATTCGACGATCTTCTTTGCCTTCGGAGAGCAACTACACAAAGTCTTTCAGCAGCCTTGAGCTAGAAATGATTTCGTGTTTCTTTGGGTGAACAGATAACGTAGTCCAAATTCTATTGCAAGCACTGAAATCAATAGGTCGACTGTTGGGTATACTTCAGCACCAATGCCCTCCAGTTTTATGGACCATGCGCAAGTGTGTGGGTGTGTGTTCTTTCAGCGGTGCTCCTCTAGTGTCCATTGAACACAAACATACACACACACACACACACACACACACACAGAGTAGAACACGCCGCCGCTATCAAACGTGCTTCGTCGTCCGCCCAGCGAGGGTAAACAAGTGGCTTTTCCAGGGGAATGGAGCGTCTAACGTCATTGGATTGCTGGAAAAATATGACGTCTTGAGTTCGCACGATTTCACGACAAAGTTTATAAAAGAGCTTTGCCCACGTTGGTCTTGCTACCCTTGACCCGCGCCACCAATCCTGACTGATTTGCTGGTCTGTCAGTGTTAGACATAATCGATAGATGTTGTATTGGTGGACATAACACAGATGATAACCTTCAAGAATTTTGTGACATAGAGCAATACATTGAGTATCGATTTAGTATACAACTACGGGGAATCATGTTGTGGCCTAACACGGTATGGAGGTCATAGGCATGTCGAACAGGAGAATATATACGTATGTTCAACAATATCGATTCGAAATCTATATTCCCGTTTTCTGTTGCTATATATTACATTCACAGGATAAATTGATTGATATACATAACACCAGTTTATATATATATATATATATATATATATATATATATATATATATATATATATATATATATATATATATATATATATATATATATCTTTTTCTTTCTTTCATACTATTCGCCATTTCCCGCATTAGCGAGGTAGCATTAACAACAGAGGACTGGGCCTTTGAGGGACTATCCTCACCTGCCCCACCTTCTCTGTTCCTTCTTTTGGAAAAATTAGAAAAAAAAAATGAGAGGGGAGGATTTCCAGCCCCCTTGCTCCCTTCCCTTTTCGTCGCTTTCTACGACACGCAGGGAATACGTGAGAAGTACTCTTTCTCCCCTATCCCCAGGGATAATATATATATATATATATATATATATATATATATATATATATATATATATATATATATATATATATATATAATACACGTTTCATTCTTAGGAATATAAAATCCTTATCCCATAAAACAGTAAATGACAAAAAGATAATATACTAAACTCATGCTCTCTAAGAATCAAAATGAATCTTATCCGAGATTATAAGTAAATATCTCTAAACAAATCTTGCTGTGCACCATTGAACGAATTGCCTCATCACCCACAAAAGAAAGATGACCGAACAATGTAAATGATATTGAGTGTTGTGGAGTACAAGTGGTGAGTTGGTCTACATGTGTGTGCAGGGGAGAGACACTGGTGTCTGTGATCATCACGCAGGCCAGCAGCCTCTTACTGGGACGGACCAAGACGAATGATCTTAGTGAGATGATATATCTATGGTGGCCTTCTGATAGGGTGGATCATCCCTCCTACCCTTCATCATCGTCATCATCCCTTCACTATCCTCACCACACCTCCCTTACCATCACCATACCTTCACCATCATCACCACACTTCCCTCACCATCACCACACCTTCACCATCACCACACCTTCACCATCATCACCACACCTCCTTCACCATCACCACACCTTCACCATCATCACCACACTTCCCTCACCATCACCACACCTTCACCATCATCACCACACTTCCCTCACCATCACCACACCTTCACCATCATCACCACACCTCTCTCACCATCACCACACCTTCACCATCATCACCACATCTCCCTCACCATCACCACACCATCACCATCATCACCACACTTCCCTCACCATCACCATACCTTCACCATCATCACCACACCTCTCTCACCATCACAACACCTTCACCATCATCACCACACCTCTCTCACCATCACAACACCTTCACCATCATCACCACACTTTCCTCACCATCACCACATCTTCACCAACATCACCATCACCATCCCTTTCCCCACCATTCCTACCCTCCACCACTAACACCTCCCTTGCCTCACCACATCCACCACCCTACACCCTTTCAACAAGTTGCTCCCTCCAGTGTTTAATCCTCATCACCTCTTCCTCTCTCCCTTCCTCCACTCTCCCACCATCATCGTCTCCGTGTCGAGGAAGTGACGACACCCGGACAGTAAACTCCTATGAGAGATATACAGGCAATTATTATGCCGTGCAAGCATCTGTTTATGGCACATACAAACCTCCTCTGCTCGTGGTCTTTATGGCTGAGTTTTATCGTTTTCATTTTCATTTTCTAGTTACTACTGTCCCATTTTCTGTTAGATTTATATCTATTTTCCCTAAGTTCAGAGTCTCGCTTCATCCATGATAATTCATTAGCCTTATCTTTATCATCCCTCATCTATCACTACATCATTGTTTTTTTTCTTCTATTGTTTCCACTTTCCACCGACAATTATTCATTATAAATGATGAATTACATTTCGGGACTCAGAAAGATCTCAATACTTGATGACAAATTGGATACTCACTCGTAAATCAAATGCCTGAATGCGACACACATTTTACTGTGATAGGATGATTTCAAGAGTGGCAAGGGATTGAGTTTGTTATCACAGTCTGTAATACTCATATATATATATGAGGGGGGTTTATACAACACTCATTGAAATATATTTAATAATGCTCGTATGAGTGTGTTATATACACGAAACTCGAAGGCCCACACACACACACACATATGAAATTTTCCGTAACGCAAGCAATTCTCAGTAAAATTCATGGATGTGTTATACTCAAAGTTGAAAAGGTCATCTGGTGAAATCTTTCGTAACACGAACAACGCACCGTTACCATTATCATAACAAAACCTTTCCTCACTACTACAGTGCCACATTATGAGACAGGTGTGTTCAATTGTCTGTCATTTCCACTCTCTACACTGACACTCCACGTCGGTAATGATTCACTCCACTTCAGCATTCGAACTCTTGTCAAAACCTCGGACGAGAAATGAAATGAACTGAATTCCACACTCATCGAACTTCTTATATCAGGTATAAAGACGTCCTTATGAAACAGTCACTGGTAATCGTAGTATCCACCTGTACTACAACTCTTTAGCACTATTTCCACCTCCATCATCTCCAACATCCTTATACATCTCCATCGCCATCATCAGTACCATCTCTGTGCATCATTAACCCTTCTTCTCGAGGCCCTCTGGACTGAATCTTCATTACGATCGGCACTCTTCTGCACACCTTCACCGCCATCTCCAACCATCTTACACATCTCCACTCCCTTCTACCCTGCTCCATCCTCTCTACACAGCTGCACCACCATTCCTTCCCCACCACACACACTACTACACGTAATTCACCACAGCCTCTTATCTTCACTATCATCTTCACGTCTTTCACAACCAACTCCCCTACACTCCCATCACCATCATTTCCCACCCGACTTCTTCATCACTGGCCACCACATAACTTGCCTCCCATACACCCCGCAGCATCAGCAGGCGCGTCAGGCTGGTGTTAACAATCACATCTCTATGGGTCGGCTGCTTCTCTGATGACAGACATTGCCCCAGGGACAGAAGGGAAAATAAAGGTCCCCCAAGAAAAAAAAAAGTAAATAATTAAAGTCGAAGAGGCGGAGGCTGTAAAAGGTAGTGGAGTGAACTACCACACAGGGATCTCTATCGAGATATGACCATTAAATTCGGTGAATCTAAAGGAAAGTGGGAAAAGGAAAGGGAAAAATATGAGAAATAAGAAGGAAATTATAACGGACGACCTTTCGAAGAAGTGCAAAGCTTGCCTCTTACACAGAGCATGACAAGGCAATAGGCTCAGTGTAATTCCCCCAAAAGGATACAGAGCAATAAGGAAGGAAAGCCAGGATACAGGAGGGATTAGGTCTGGTCCTCCCACTATGGCGAAGCCCAAGAATTCTTTTTTTCCTCTCTTTTTTATGAGCTACTGATAGATATGGTCTTTTAAAACGACGCATAGATGGAATAATTACGGTAGGAAACCTCTATCTGAAAGTTATGATTAAAAAGAAATAAAAGGTTGTGTTTCGAGAACGACTAAAGACTTGCATCAAATGTTACCAGCTGATTATGAGGTTATGATTAGGACGCTGAAGGAAGCGGCGCGAGAAGCCTTACACAATGATGGAGGGATTTCCAGTAGTGAGGGACATAATCACTACAGATATACCAAGTGGGAGTCAGGAGGGACGTGAGACTTTGAAACACATTGGTCTCAAAATGTAAAGGAACAGTTCGCAATGAAGACTCAGATGGGAGGATGATCTACATTGTGTGAGGATGTATTCAATCCTGAGAACATCAAGAAGTTCACGATACAGTTGGCTGAAAAGTGTAGTAGAAAGATGGCCTGTCACATGAGTGTGTATCTCCGTTTGGACAAGCAGGTGAGAGCAAATAGGTTACTACACTCCAGGACCATTCTAAAGTATCCTGGAGCTGAAGATTACGCTACCTCCAGTAGCAAGGAAATGTAATCTCTTTTGGAGTGAGAAGTTCTTGGGCAAAACTGTTGTACTCCCGATGATATAGCCTCACCAAAAACGACTTTTCACTCGCGGTGTAACAGTCTGAGTCCGGTAACGGCGTCACATGTATACGAGCAATGTTACATAGATATGTATTCATGCAAACATGCACTTAAGCCATTCACAGACACATACGCACATGAATATCATGCACATGCACGAGAGCAGAAGGAAAAAACTATAGAATACGAAGACAAAAAAATTTCAAGGAACAATATTTTCGGGGCTATAGGATTTCAAAACTTTTTTCCTCCCTCCGTCTCAGTTCAGCAATCATACAAGTCAAACAAGGAGACCAGGAGAGTTTGGGGGCAGCTCGTACCTCCTCACTACTAAGTTTACCTTCCTACATCGCCTCATCCAAATGTATACCAACGAACAATCTAGCCGGAAGCCGTATGGGCACCGCTCAACTACCTGGATTTCCACATGAGTGCCGTGCACAACGTGAAGTTCCCCAAGAGCGTACTAGTCTAAAACTGTAACTAGTAAATGGTACTAGTCTAAAACTGTAACTAGTAAATGGTACTAGTCTAAACCTGAACTAGTAAATGGTACCAGTCTAAATGTGTACCATGCATCGTCCAGCTACAGTGAAAGGGATTACCTCAATTGGACAATAATAAGCACATGATGGATAACAACTAGACACCAAGTTAACACCGTCCAGCCATAAGCAATGTTCTGCAGTCGGACACAAAGTCAGCATCGTCTAGCGAAAGTCAGTACCACAGTTGGACACCATCATCAAATTGCAATCAAACTGTTTACTGTAATACAATTAGACACCAAGTTAGCGTCGACCAGCTAAAGACAGTAGCACAGCTAGACAGAGTTAGTATCGACCAGATCAAGAGAGTACCACAAATGGACACTAAGATAGTAGCATCGACCATCTATAGAGAGTAACACAGATAGACATTCAGACAGCATCGACCAGCTAAAGACTACCACAACTAGACAGAGTTAGTATCGACCAGATCAAGAGAGTACCACAAATGGACACTAAGATAGTAGCATCGACCATCTATAGAGAGTACTACAGATAGATATCCAGACAGCATCGACCAGCTAAAGACAGTACCACATCTGGACAGCATAGTCCAGCTGTAATCAAAATGTGTACAATCTAAAATACATTGTATAAACATTATGTATAAACCCATTTTTTTTACTTTTTATCAGCTGGAAGTAAATCCTGTTAGATCATGTGATGATGTCTTCTTGATTTTGTAACTACTATTGAAAAATCTTGAAACTCATCTTAACCTTCACCCATGTTGCTACTACATCCTCACATGAGTAAGTCACACGGTACGCACAGGCTCTCCTTGTCAAGCTGGCCTTGGACGAGTTATAGTAGCGAATATTCGCATCTTGAAAGATATTGGGAATGACTCACACGATTTTGTTTGGTCAAAAAGATATACATAGTACGACCCTTGCATACGACGGTACGACATTTGTGCACGACGGCACGACCCCTGAACTCGACGGTACGACATTTGTGCACGACGGCACGACCCCTGAACTCGACGGTACGACCTTTGAACACGACGGTGCGACCACTGAACCCGACAGTACATCTAGAACGACGGTGCGACCCCTGAACTCGACATTACGACACTTTAGAACGACGGTGCGACCCCTGAACTCGACAGTACGACACTTTAGAACGACGACGCGACCCCTGAACTCGACAGTACGACACTTTAGAACGACGGTGCGACCCCTGAACTCGACATTACGACACTTTAGAACGACGGTGCGACCCCTGAACTCGACAGTACGACACTTCAGAACGACGGTGCGACCCCTGAACTCGACATTAGGACACTTTAGAACGACGGTTCGACCCTTGAACTCGACATTACGACACTTTAGAACGACGGTGCGACCCCTGAACTCGACATTACGACACTTCAGAACGACGGTGCGACCCCTGAACTCGACAGTACGACACTTTAGAACGACGGTGCGACCCTTGAACTCGACATTACGACACTTTAGAACGACGGTGCGACCCCTGAACTCGACAGTACGACACTTTAGAACGACGGTGCGACCCCTGCCTTTTCAACACAACAATCGCACCATCACACTCCACACTCAATGGGCTTACGTGACTTTATACTTCCTGCCTGGTTTCCCATCCCATCCCAGTGCAGTGGATGAACCACAAAATAATACCTTTACCGGCCTCTGTTGTTGTTGTTGTTGTTGTTGTTGTTGTTGTTCAGGCCGTGTAATAACCTTCCCTCACAACCCCGGGGCTACAATAGTCATAAACAGGGCAAAATTGAGGAGAAGGGAAATCCTCTAACTTGCCCCATCATCATTCAATTCCAAGTGGCGTTTTCCTCAGTCTCCACCAGCCCGGAAGGGGGACTCGGGCCATGATAACGAGAGCTGTACAAAACGATTGGTAAAAAATACTATAGCCCCCTCGTGTTCCCTATTCTTTAGTTTGCCATTCTCCTTTTTTCTAGACAAAATTTCACCACCCAGTTCAGCTCCGTTGATCTACAAAATGTGCCGGAGTGGTGATGCTACAAGAGAAATTAAAATCAGGTTGCTAAACCGAGTTACATCTTTTGCCGAAAAGTCATAACAGAGACAAAAAAAATTTAGGAAGTATTTTTGATATCAACTTTTCGTTTTAGATTTTTTAACGACTGACTAATTGCATCTCTTTGGCTGTACGAAAAAAGTCTGTACGTCGCCTACGACAGCAATCCATGGCGCTCTCTCTTCTCTTCTCACTATGACAAACATAGTCTGTTCCTGTTTAAATTCAGTTTGTATTCAGTCTGTACGGAAGCCCTAACGTCGCTACAAAGTCCACCTCTGAGGAGCAAATAGGAAGCTATAAGGTCACAGGGTCTGAACTTCTGTTGGACTAGATCCCCTTCGCTTGACTGATGCTTCCTACCTACAGGCCAGATGACTGCTGTGCATCTGTCACCAAAATACTCCCGTTTCTAAAGACACTTATGAAACGCTTTGACGTACCGAGACACGAATACGTGTCTAAGATGACGCCTTGATATGTTACGCCACACTGAATAGCTGGGAGCGGGCTTAATATAGAAGCTAAATTAGGTGACTAACGAAGTCAAGAATGATATATATACACTCCTTTGGGGCTGGAGTACCGTTACGGAAGTTCCTTGATTCGCTGGTGGGTCACATTACAGATGATTAACTGGCAGGGAACAATATCTATCTGTGCTATCATTAAGGAAGAGAGAGAGAGAGAGAGGAAATATAACTTGGTCCTGTTGCTGTCCAATTTTTTATTCCATGTGCTCCTTACTAGTTATTCATTTATCTTTTTATTGAGTAATAATGAACACAGATGCTCTCATGAAACCAGCAGGGAGGATGATGGTGTTGTTGTGGCAAGGTAGACAATAGCGGGAAAGTTCCATTTAAAGGTTCCGTTGATGTAAAGGCGCGGGGGATGATGCTATGAATGTAACAGGACAGGAAGGCAGTCCATGTACTTGTAACAGCCTGCAGCAACACAGAGAGGCTATGTTGTGAATGTAGCACCACACAAGCAAGCAATGTCGCGCATTTGGCGGAAGTGGGTAGCAGTGTTGTGCACGATACAGCATAGGAAGGTTATGCTATGACTGCAGTAGCACAGGGAGGCAGTGTTGAAGCACGTACCAGCACAAGGAGAATGAGTTGTGGATGTAACGACACAGGGATGCATTGCTGTGTATAACAGCATGGGGGAGGCAGTTCTATGGATGTGACAGAACAAGGAGGCAATGTTGTGGCTGTAAAAACAGAGGGAGGCAGTGTTATGACTGTAACAACAGAGGGAGGCCGTCCTGCTGATCAAATGGCACAGAAACAGGGCTGGCCAAAACAGGTACAGTCTTAGACGCTCCACTCTCTCGGTAAGCAAAGTCTTTGCTTGGTAAGGGAATATAACAGACCCCGTTGAGCATGACGGTACAACCATGATCAAGACGGTACCATCACCTCTATATGCATGGAAGGTGGCGGTACAGTAGTCCATGAACATAAATGGTAGGAATAGAAAGACTGGAGATGGCGGGAAGAGAAAGACCTGACATAATTTAAAAGAGATTTTTTTTTTACCTTCTCCAAAATTCGCAAATACTTTCCCTTGTCGTTAATCTTTCCCTTTCATAATCCTCTCTATATTTCAATGAAGGCCCGGCCTCGATGTGGACTTTTGTCCAGGACTGGAGCCTCCAACAAAAGAAAAAGGTATCAAATGTCATATGTCAGGTTAATGTACCAAAAAGGTTGGACCCTTATGCTCGAAGTCCAACATCACAAAATTAATGATAATAAAGATATTGCTAATCTGATCTTTACGAACTGAAATATCGGCTTAAGAAATAGGGAAAATAAAATGTAATACGCTAAATAACTCCACTTCTGTGGCCATAGCCAGGGTGACAATCACTTTCCACTGATTCAGTGATAATTCCTCATTACAGTCATGATGCCTGATGACTCACTCAAAATATAAGGAATCAATGACGAATATGACCTATCTCTTCACTCGAGGAATATGTCGCATTTGTATACTTTACGATGTCGGTATTGACAACAAACGTAACCGTCGGGGTTGAAAACCTGCGTCACACCGATACAGTGCAAGTCATTCCCATATTGGCCCCCTCGTCCCTACAGTACTGGCTCCCGCTCCACACTCGTTTCTTCCTGATGTGTACGTTTTAACCTTTTAGTCTGTGGCTGATGCGAAGATCAGCAGAGATAGACGAGAGGCAAAGGTTAGGCTGGAGTTCATTTACAATGGAGAACCGCATTTCGGATGTTACCCGGAAGCATCACAAAGCAATTTGTTGCTTTACCCTTTTAGGTTTCTGAGGGCGTAAGCAACTCTCTCTCTCTCTCTCTCTCTCTCTCTCTCTCTCTCTCTCTCTCTCTCTCTCTCTCTCTAAATATATATATATATATATATATATATATATATATATATATATATATATATATATATATATATATATATATATATGTATATTCCTATGAGTCCACGGGGAAAATGAAACACGAAAAGTTCCCAAGTGCACTTTCGTGTAATAATCACATCATCAGGGGAGACACAAGAGAGAAGTATAACAGTCAGTTGATATACATCGAAGAGACGAAGCTAGGACGCCATTTGGTAAACATGTGATTGTCCAAATAGCGTCCTAGCTTCGTCTCTTCGATGTATATCAACTGACTGTTATATTTCTCTCTTGTGTCTCCCCTGATGAAGTGATTATTACACGAAAGTGCACTTGGGAACTTTTCGTGTTTCATTTTCCCCGTGGACTCATAGGAATATCTTGATCACGCGCAAAATTGTGATTCCAATATATATATATATATATATATATATATATATATATATATATATATATATAGGGGATAGGGGAGAAAGAATACTTCCCACGCATTCCTCACGTGTCGTAAAAGGCGACTAAAGGGGACGGCAGCGGGGGGGCTGGAAACTCTCCCCTCCTTGTATTTTAACTTTCTAAAAGGGGAAACAGAAGAAGGAGTCACGCGGGGAGTGCTCATCCTCCTCGAAGGCTCAGATTGGGGTATCTAAATGTGTGAGGATGTAACCAAGATGAGAAAGATGGAGTATGTTAGAGGAAAGGAACCTGGATGTTTTGGCTCTGAGTGAAACGAAGCTCAAGGGTAAAGAGGAAGAGTGGTTTGGGAATGTCTTGGGAGTAAAGTCAGCGGTTAGTGAGAGGACAAGAGTAATGGAAGGAGTAGCACTACTTCTGAAACAAGAGTGGTGGGAGTATGTAATAGTGAGTAAGAGAGTAAACTCTAGATTGATATGGGTAAAACTGAAAGTGGATGGAGAGAGATGGGTGATTATTGGTGCATATGCACCTGGCATGAGAAGAAACATCATGAGAGGCAAGTGTTTTGGGATCAGCTGAGTGAGTGTGTCAGTAGTTTTGATGCACGAGACCGGGTTATAGTGATGGGTGATTTGAATGCAAAAGTGAGTAATGTGGCAGTTGATGGAGTAATTGGTGTATATCGGGTGTTCAGTATTGTAAATGGAAATGGTAAAGAGCTTGTAGACTTATGTTCTGAAAAAGGACTGGTGATTGGGAATACCTGGTTTAAAAAGAGAGATATACATAAGTATACATATGTAAGTAGGAGAGATGGCCAGAGAGCGTTATTGGATTACGTGTTAATTGATAAGCGCGTGAAAGAGAGACTTTTGGATGTTAATGTGCTGAGAGGTGCAACTGTAGGGATTCTGATCATTATTTTGTGAAGGCGAAGGTGAAGATTTGTAGGGATTTTCAGAAAAGAAGAGAGAATGTTGGGGTGAAGAGAGTGGTGAGAGTAAGTGAGCTTGGGAAGGAGACTTGTGTGAGGAAGTACCAGGAGAGACTGAGTACAGAATGGAAAAAGGTGAGTGCAAAGGACGTAAGGGGAGTGGGGGAGGAATGGGATGTATTTAGGGAAGCAGTGATGGCTTGTGCAAAAGATGCTTGTGTCATGAGGAGTATGGGAGGTGGGCAGATTAGAAAGAGTAGTGAATGGTGGGATGAAGAAATAAAATTATTAGCGAAAGAGAAGACAGAGGCATTTGGACGATTTTTGCAGGGAAATAATGCAAATGACTGGGAGATGTATAGAATAAAAAGGCAGGAGGTCAAGAGGGCAAATGAGAGTTGGGGTGAGAGATTATCATTAAATTTTAGGGAGAATAAAAAGATTTTTTGGAAGGAGGTAAATGAAGAGCGTAAGACAAGGAAACAGATGGGAACATCAGTGAAGGAGCTAATGGGGAGGTGATAACAAGTAGTGGTGATGTGAGAAGGAGATGGAGTGAGTATTTTGAAGGTTTGTTGAATGTGTTTGATGATAGAGCGGCAGATATAGGGTGTTTTGGTTGAGGTGGTGTGCAAAGTGAGAGGGTTGGGGAGAATGATTTGGTAAACAGAGAAGAGGTAGTAGAAACTTTGCGGAAGATGAAAGCCGGAAAGGCAGCGGGTTTGGATGGTATTGCAGTGGAATATATTAAAAAAGGGGGTGACTGTATTGTTGATTGGTTGGTGAGATTATCTAATGTATGTATGACTCATGGTGAGGTGCCTGAGGACTGGCAAAATGCTTGCATAATGCTATTGTACAAAGGCAAAGAGGATAAGAGTGAGTTTTCAAATTACAGAGGTATAAGTTTGTACAGTATTCCTAGGAAATTATATGGGAGGGGTATTGACTGAGAGGGTGAAGACATGTACAGAGCATCAGATTGGGGAAGAGCAGTGTGGTTTCAGAAGTGGTAAAAGATGTGTAAATCAGGTGTTTTCTTTGAAAAATTTATGTGAGAAATACTTCGAAAAGCAAATGGATTTGTATGTAGCATATATGGATGTGGAGAAGGCATATGATAGAGCAGATAGAGATGCTTTGTGGAAGGATTCAAGAATATATGGTGTGGGAGGAAAGTTGTTAGAAGCAGTGATAAGTTTTTATCGATGATGCAAGGAATGTGTAGGTGTAGGAAGAGAAGAAAGTGAATGTTGGTTTGCGGTAGGGGTGCGTGATGTCTCCATGGTTGTTTAATTTATTTATGGATGGTGTTGTTAGGGAGGTGAATGAAAGGGTTTTGGAGAGGGGGGGGGGGGGGGGGGGGGCAAGTATGCAGTCTGTTGTGGATGAGAGAGCTTGGGAAGTGAGTCAGTTGTTGCTCGCTGATGATACAGCGCTGGTCGCTGATTCGGGTGAGAAACTGCAGAAGCTGGTGACTGAGTTTGGTAAAGTGCGTGAAAGAAGAAAGCTGAGAGTAAATGTGAATAAGAGCAAGGTTATTAGGTACAGTAGGGTTGAGCGACAAGTCAACTGGAAGGTAAGTTTGAATGGAGAAAAACTGAAGGAAGTGAAGTGTTTTAGATATCTGAGAGTGGATTTGACAGCGGATGGAACCATGGAAGCTAAAGGGAATCATAGGGTGGGGAAGGGGGCGAAAGTTCTGGGAGCGTTGAAAAATGTGTGGAAGTCGAGAACGTTATCTTGGAAAGCAAAAATCGGTATGTTTGAAGGAATAATGGTTCCAACAATGTTATATGGTTGCGAGGCGTGGGCTATAGATAGAGTTGTACGGAGGAGGGTAGATATGCTGGAAATGAGATGTTTGTGGACAATATGTAGTGTGAGAACGTCGAGAACGTTATCTTGGAAAGCAAAAATGGGTATGTTTGAAGGGATAGCGGTTCCAACAACGTTGAAGGCGAAGGTGAAGATTTGTAGGGGTTTTCAGAAAAGAAGAGAGAATGTTGGGGTGAAGAGAGTGGTGAGAGTAAGTGAGCTTGGGAGGGAGACTTGTGTGAGGAAGTACCAGGAGAGACTGAGTAGAGAATGGAAAATTGGTGAGAACAAAGGTTGTGAGGGGAGTGGAGGAGGAATGGGATGTATTTAGGAAAGCAGTGATGACACGCAAAAGATGCTTGTGACATCAGAAGCGTGGTAGGTGGTCAGATTAGAAAGGGTAGTGAGTGGTGGGATGAAGAAGTAAAATTATTAGTGAAAGAGAAGAGAGAGGCATTTGGACGATTTTTGCAGGAAAATAATGCAAATGACTGGGAGATGTATAAAAGAAAGAGGCAGGAGGTCAAGAGAAAGGTGCAAGAGGTGAAAATAGGGCAAATGAGAGTTGGGGTGAGAGAGTATCATTAAATTTTAAGGAGAATAAAAAGATGTTTTGGAAGGAGGTAAATAAAGTGTGCAAGACAGTGAACAAATAGGAACATCAGTGAAGGGGGCTAATGGGGATGTTATAACAATTAGTGGTGATGTGAGAAGGAGATGGAGTGATTATTTTGAAGGTTTGTTGAATGTGTTTGATGATAGAGTGGCAGATATAGGGTGTTTTGGTCGAATGATTTAGTATACAGAGAAGAGGTAGTAAAAGCTTTGCGGAAGAAGAAAGCCGGAAAGGAAGTGGGGTTTGGATGGTATTGCAGTGGAATTTATTAAAAAAGGGGGTGACTGTGTTGTTCACTGGTTAGTAAGGTTATTTAATGTATGTATGACTCATGGTGAGGTGCCTGAGGAGTGGCGGAATGCGTGCATAGTGCCATTGTACAAAGGCAAAGGGGATAAAAGTGAGTGCTCAAATTACAGAGGTATAAGTTTGTTGAGTATTCCTGGTATATCATATGGGAGGGTATTGATTGAGAGGGTGAAGGCATGTACAAAGCATCAGATTGGGACAGAACAGTGTGGTTTCAGAAGTGGTAGAGGATGTGTGGATCAGGCGTTTGCTTTGAGGAATGTATGTGAGAAATACTTAGAAAAGCAAATGGATTTGTATGTAGCATTTATGGATTTGGAGAAGGCACATGATAGAGTTGATAGAGATGGTCTGTGGAAGGTATTTAGAATATATAGTGTGGGAGGCAAGTTGTTAGAAGCAGTGAAAAGTTTTTATTGAGTATGTAAGGCTTGTTTACGTGTAGGAAGAGAGAAAAGTGATTGGTTCTCAGTGAATGTAGGTTTGCGGCAGGGGTGCGTGATGTCTCCATGCTTGTTTAATTTGTTTATGGATACGGTTGTTAGGGAGGTAAATGCAAGAGTTCTGGAAAGAGGGGCAAGTATGCAGTCTGTTGTGGATGAGAGAGCTTGGGAAGTGAGTCAGTTGTTGTTCGCTGATGATACAGCGCTGGTCGCTGATTCGGGTGAGAAACTGCAGAAGCTGGTGACTGAGTTTGGTAAAGTGTGTGAAAGAAGAAAGCTGAGACTAAATGTGAATAAGAGCAAGGTTATTAGATACAGTAGAGTTGGGGGACAAGTCAATTGGGAGGTAAGTTTGAATGGCGAAAAACTGAAGGAAGTGAAGTGTTTTAGATATCTGAGAGTGGATTTGGCAGCGGATAGAACCATGGAAGCTAAAGGGAATCATAGGGTGGGGAAGGGGGCGAAAGTTCTGGGAGCGTTGAAAAATGTGTGGAAGTCGAGAACGTTATCTTGGAAAGCAAAAATCGTATGTTTGAAGGAATAATGGTTCCAACAATGTTATATGGTTGCGAGGCGTGGGCTATAGATAGAGTTGTACGGAGGAGGGTAGATATGCTGGAAATGAGATGTTTGTGGACAATATGTAGTGTGAGAACGTCGAGAACGTTATCTTGGAAAGCAAAAATGGGTATGTTTGAAGGGATAGCGGTTCCAACAACGTTGAAGGCGAAGGTGAAGATTTGTAGGGGTTTTCAGAAAAGAAGAGAGAATGTTGGGGTGAAGAGAGTGGTGAGAGTAAGTGAGCTTGGGAGGGAGACTTGTGTGAGGAAGTACCAGGAGAGACTGAGTAGAGAATGGAAAATTGGTGAGAACAAAGGTTGTGAGGGGAGTGGAGGAGGAATGGGATGTATTTAGGAAAGCAGTGATGACACGCAAAAGATGCTTGTGACATCAGAAGCGTGGTAGGTGGTCAGATTAGAAAGGGTAGTGAGTGGTGGGATGAAGAAGTAAAATTATTAGTGAAAGAGAAGAGAGAGGCATTTGGACGATTTTTGCAGGAAAATAATGCAAATGACTGGGAGATGTATAAAAGAAAGAGGCAGGAGGTCAAGAGAAAGGTGCAAGAGGTGAAAATAGGGCAAATGAGAGTTGGGGTGAGAGAGTATCATTAAATTTTAAGGAGAATAAAAAGATGTTTTGGAAGGAGGTAAATAAAGTGTGCAAGACAGTGAACAAATAGGAACATCAGTGAAGGGGGCTAATGGGGATGTTATAACAATTAGTGGTGATGTGAGAAGGAGATGGAGTGATTATTTTGAAGGTTTGTTGAATGTGTTTGATGATAGAGTGGCAGATATAGGGTGTTTTGGTCGAATGATTTAGTATACAGAGAAGAGGTAGTAAAAGCTTTGCGGAAGAAGAAAGCCGGAAAGGAAGTGGGGTTTGGATGGTATTGCAGTGGAATTTATTAAAAAAGGGGGTGACTGTGTTGTTCACTGGTTAGTAAGGTTATTTAATGTATGTATGACTCATGGTGAGGTGCCTGAGGAGTGGCGGAATGCGTGCATAGTGCCATTGTACAAAGGCAAAGGGGATAAAAGTGAGTGCTCAAATTACAGAGGTATAAGTTTGTTGAGTATTCCTGGTATATCATATGGGAGGGTATTGATTGAGAGGGTGAAGGCATGTACAAAGCATCAGATTGGGACAGAACAGTGTGGTTTCAGAAGTGGTAGAGGATGTGTGGATCAGGCGTTTGCTTTGAGGAATGTATGTGAGAAATACTTAGAAAAGCAAATGGATTTGTATGTAGCATTTATGGATTTGGAGAAGGCACATGATAGAGTTGATAGAGATGGTCTGTGGAAGGTATTTAGAATATATAGTGTGGGAGGCAAGTTGTTAGAAGCAGTGAAAAGTTTTTATTGAGTATGTAAGGCTTGTTTACGTGTAGGAAGAGAGAAAAGTGATTGGTTCTCAGTGAATGTAGGTTTGCGGCAGGGGTGCGTGATGTCTCCATGCTTGTTTAATTTGTTTATGGATACGGTTGTTAGGGAGGTAAATGCAAGAGTTCTGGAAAGAGGGGCAAGTATGCAGTCTGTTGTGGATGAGAGAGCTTGGGAAGTGAGTCAGTTGTTGTTCGCTGATGATACAGCGCTGGTCGCTGATTCGGGTGAGAAACTGCAGAAGCTGGTGACTGAGTTTGGTAAAGTGTGTGAAAGAAGAAAGCTGAGACTAAATGTGAATAAGAGCAAGGTTATTAGATACAGTAGAGTTGGGGGACAAGTCAATTGGGAGGTAAGTTTGAATGGCGAAAAACTGAAGGAAGTGAAGTGTTTTAGATATCTGAGAGTGGATTTGGCAGCGGATAGAACCATGGAAGCGGAAGGGAATCATAGGGTGGGGGAGGGAGCGAAAGTTCTGGGAGCGTTGAAAAATGTGTGGAAGTCGAGAGCCTTATCTTGGAAAGCAAAAATCGGTATGTTTGAAGGAATAGTGGATCCAACAATGTTATATTGTACGGAGGTGGGTGGATATGCTGGAAATGAGATGTTTGAGGACAATATGTAGTGTGAGGTGGTTTGATCGAGTAAGTAATGAAAGGGTACGAGAGATGTGTGGTGATAATATGAGAGTGGTTGAGAGAGCAGAAGAATGTGTTTTGAAATGGTTTGGTCACATGGAGAGAATGGAGGAGGAAAGATTGACAAAGACGATATATGTGTCAGAGGTAGAGGGAACGAGAAGTGGGAGACCAAACAGGAAGTGGAAAGATGGGGTGAAAATGATTTTGAGTGATCAGAGCCTGAACATGCAGGAGGGTGAAAGGCGTGCAAGGAATAGAGTGAATTGGAACGATGTGGTATACCGGTGTCGACGTGCTGTCAATGGATTGAACCAGGGCATGTGAAGCATTAGGAGTAAACCATGGAAATTTTGCGGTGCCTGGATGTGGAAAGGGAGCTGTGGTTTTGGTGCATTATACATGACAGCTAGAGACTAAGTGTGAACGAATGTGGCTTTTGTTGTCTTTTCCTAGAGCTACCTGGCGCACATGCGGGGGGAGAGGGTTGTCATTTCATGTGTGGCGGGCTGGCGACGGAAATGAATAAGAGCAGACAATATGAATTTTGTACATGTGTATATATATATATATATATATATAGGTACGTATATGTGCGTGTGTGGACGTGTATGTATATACAAGTGTATTTGGGTGGGTTGGGCCATTCTGTCGTCTGTTTCTTTGCTCTACCTCGCTAACGCGGGAGACAGCGACAAAGTATAATAAATATGAAAGATTATATATATATATATATATATATATATATATATATATATATATATATATATATATATATATATATATACATATATATATATATATATATATATATATATTTTTTTTTTTTTTTTTTTATACTTTGTCGCTGTCTCCCGCGTTTGCGAGGTAGCGCAAGGAAACAGACGAAAGAAATGGCCCAACCCCCCCCC
>NC_092287.1:10990296-11030296 GCF_036320965.1 Panulirus ornatus
TCGATTCCTGAGGCTAGTGGACCAGAAACGTAGAGCCTCTGTCTTTCTGGTCGGATCCTGATGGGTCAAGAGATAAAAAGATTTTAGATTCTGATTTCACGCGATCAGGTTTCAGTTGAGAATGAACTCGCTCGCCACGAGAGGATGTGGTCTTTCTTCTTCGTTCCTGGCGCTAACTCGCTGATAGGGGAAACGGCGATTGATTAAGTATGTCTTTTCATTCTTTGATTTACTCTATCTGTTTGGTTTAGGTGCATCACTGTGTTACATGGGGTGTGTGTGTTGTGTACTAAGAAGGTGTTATTGGTGCTGGTCTTGCCTGATGAAGAAAGACTCGTAATTCGCGAGTTGATAAGTTCAAAGAAAGCATTAGTTACACCCCACATATATTCGCATTTTAGAAATATTAGCAAACCTGGAATGTCTACGTCCACACCAGGGCTGAGTGTTGTAGCTGTTACGTAACAATCAACATTGGTGTTGCGTGGGGAACACCGCATGTCTCAAATGTTCGTGGCTTCCGTGTCAGGTGCGCGTACATGTCCAAAGTCGTGTACAAAAATGCTTGGACTCTCTCTCTCTCTCTCTCTCTCTCTCTCTCTCTCTCTCTCTCTCTCTCTCTCTCTCTCTCTCTCTAATTTCGGTCACTTTTGAGCACTACAGCACGACGTCTGGCTCTGAAAGGTCCGGCTTACGACCCGAAACTTTTTAAGGGTAGGACCAAAATGTCCTGCTATTGTACCGGATGTGTCGACGTGCTTAATCAAGGGTCGTGCCGTCGTGCTCAAGGGTTGACCCACTGAATTCAAGGGTTGTATCGTTGTTTTCAGAGACGTCGTATCATAATACTCATGGTAGTGATGTCGACGACTTTAAATAAGGGTCGTACCATCGTACTCAAGGGTCGTATGTACCACTGAACCAAACGTGCCTCAATCTAAGTCCCCCAGCAGCTACCTTCAGCCCAATCAGTGGCCACCAGACCTTTTCAAGTATCTAATCCACTCACTTAAAACTGTTCCCTTCCGTTTTACTCCGAATATAAACCTTCTTTATAATGGTCCCTCCTGTTCTCGGAGTAAAATCCACCGAGAAAAAGTTTCCACATTCATAATTCTTTACAGCCTCTTCCTTGGCTCGTATATCTCACAAAAACTTTCCACGAGATACGATTTTCTCTCCTTCAAATTCACTTTTCTCTCTCCCCCTCCCCTTAAGAATCCACCGCCACATTGAAAAGGAGATTCAGCACTTACTGATAAAACATATCATGTGAAAGTGTAAGAGTTATGATTTACTCACGGCTTGCATTTTTTTTTGTTATCAGTGATCTCATCATTCATCGCGACACATTAAAGATGTCGACATTCTGGAAGGCGAAAGCGTATTGATGTGTAACACATCCGACGACATCTTGACGTTTTATAAGGAACTAAAAGAAGATATTGATAAAATCAAGACAGTTCTCTTATAAAGGTTGTGCAGTACATACGCCAACTCCCTCCAATCAAAGACGCATTACGTAAACCCCCACCCAATCACCCACCTACCCACACACATACACACACACACCCCGCACACTGGGCACAAGGATGAACTGTGGCGGTCAATTCTGCACCGTCTGGGGTCTACAGCAGCTGGATGGCTCTCGACGGACGGATGCTGGCCACGGATGGTGGCAGGTGTGGCCCAGTGCTACCCCGGTTGGTAGGTAGGTAAGGAAGATCGGGATGCACCGGGCTTCTGTGGTGTGATGGACCGGGGATCACTCTGCAGTGTTCAAGGACGACCCCAAAGCATTCTGGAGCACCAGCTGAGCGTCTCTCTCTCTCTCTCTCTCTCTCTCTCTCTCTCTCTCTCTCTCTCTCTCTCTGTCTGCCCGTCTGTCTGTCTGTCTGTCTGTCTGTCTCTCTCTCTCTCTCTCTCTCTCTCTCTCTCTCTCTCTCTCTCTCTCTCTCTCTCTCTCTCTCTCTCTCTTTCTCTCTGTCTGCCCGTCTGTCTGTCTGTCTGTCTGTCTGTCTGTCTCTCTCTCTCTCTCTCTCTCTCTCTCTCTCTCTCTGTAGCTTCACAAGGCAGCAGAACTGTTGGGCAGCAGCAGTGGACAGCAGGTATGGTTCTGCTGCAGCGACAAGACATAGGTCATAGAATGATGCTCTGGTACACAAGGAAACGTAGCACACATGACGGATGTGTTTTGTCCTCCAGCATCAGACAACACTGACACTGCTGTTAGAATGAGCAGTCGAAGTACCTCGAGCAGTGATGGGACTTAAACTTGCTATAAGGGATATATAAGTATGGTATCACAGCTCTGCTGCAAGAATTACGTAGTCGAACCTCTGAATCTTTACACGAACGGGCAGACCCCGAGGTCAGATCAGGGAACCACCAGCAGTACGATAATGAAGGACAAAAAGCCCTAATTCTTTCGTTACGAGCAGACGACAGACGATAGAGGTATGGTAGCGTAGCGATGCCGACCATAAACTTGGGTTAGAAGGAGACGACCAAGAACAGCAGTGCAGTTGTGTAGTCATGGCAACCCCAGAACTTGGGTCAGTGAACAGATAAGAGAAGAAAGCTCAGGTCTTGCCTCCTCTATTTCAACCGATAGGTGAAAGTCTAGTCTATCAGATGCCCTGACTACTCAATTGTCTTCCATCTATTATGTCGCGATAGATATATGATTCTATTTGACAGAAATCATCGAGTGTAAGTCATCAGCCATAACATGTGAGGAAAAAAGGGCTCGTCAGAATAACTACCAATGACATATAACATTCACTACCTCAGATCAAGAGTTAGAGCACATGAGCTTTACGTAATACGTTATACGACGGGACAAGCCTTTGAGCACGAGGGTACAACCCTTAGGTGTGATGGTGCAACGTATATTGTGACCTTGATAAGGTCAGGTTAAACACCATGCCATCATACCCAGCCGTCATAACTTGCAGTAAAAGCTAATAATCCATTGCACGACTTGTGTAAACTGTGGGTATTCTTGCATTTAGCTGCTGTGGTGATCAACACAGATAACTTATCTACGTTTCATGCATGATTCCAACACCGTAACGTACCTCTTACAGCCTGGGTTTTATTGGAACAGATAGAAGCGATGGATCATATGTCTGTGGGAATGATGGTAGCGGGTGAGAGTGAGAGAAATCACAATCTCATCCTGCTAGTGTACAGTGGAGGTTGGCAGCAGCATCAGAGATAGGAATACATGGGAAAGGCAGACAATAGATAACCAGTTGGCTCATGTTTAACTTATCTCTTTTGGACTTCGATCCAAATCTGTGTCTTCGTATACTAAGTGGATGAGGTAAGTATAGAGGAGTAAGAAAGCAAGAACAATCAGAAGAAAAAGGAGAAATGGAAGAAGGACATGAATTAGTGAAGTAAACCTACATGGAATTGAACAGGATACAATTCATATTTGCAGCTTTCCGACATCACAATGATCATGCATCAGAACAGCTGTTCTTAAATTAGAGCAAATATTGATCAGTCACGGGTAATGGGGGAAGAGTATTGATAAGTCAAGGGTGAAAAGACCACAATATTGCTTCCAGCTTCTGAATCGTAAATTCTGATGAGGAACTGTTGACAGAAGGAATAACAGGTATTAGCTCCTGCTCTGAAGCCGTCCAAATTGTGATTCTAGTGGCATATGCCGGCAGGACAAGAAGGTCGCTGGTCAAGTGACCCAAGTCAAGGCCATTTCGGGTGAAAGAAAATTGCTGGACAGAAAGAAAGTTGAAGTCGATCAGGGGCTCCGCAAGTGTTTGTAGACCTGACTCTTGTTTGAAGAAAGAAAGAATATATGAAGAGCGAAAAAACAGAAGAAGGATGAGAATTCCATGGCATAGCAATTCCAGGAAAGAAGGAGGCATCCTCACAACCCATCCTCAAGTGGTCGGTCGCAACACACAAGTTGTAGGAAGCACCAGCTAAAAGCGTGCCACGGGTCCAAACCTTGCAGGTGGGAGCGTGCCACGGGTCCAAACCTTGCAGGTGGGAGCGTGCCACGGGTCCAAACCTTGCAGTTGGGAGCGTACCACGGGTCCGAACCTTGCAGGTGGGAGCGTACCACGGGTCCAAACCTTGCAGGTGGGAGCGTGCCACGGGTCCGAACCTTGCAGGTGGGAGCGTGCCACGGGTCCGAACCTTGCAGGTGGGAGCGTACCACGGGTCCGAACCTTGCAGTTGGGAGCGTGCCACGGGTCCAAACCTTGCAGGTGGGAGCGTGCCACGGGTCCGAACCTTGCAGGTGGGAGCGTGCCACGGGTCCAAACCTTGCAGGTGGGAGCGTGCCACGGGTCCAAACCTTGCAGGTGGGAGCGTGCCACGGGTCCGAACCTTGCAGGTGGGAGCGTACCACGGGTCCGAACCTTGCAGGTGGGAGCGTGCCACGGGTCCAAACCTTGCAGGTGGGAGCGTGCCACGGGTCCGAACCTTGCAGGTGGGAGCGTACCATGGGTCCGAACCTTGCAGGTGGGAGCGTGCCACGGGTCCAAACCTTGCAGGTGGGAGCGTGCCACGGGTTCAAACCTTGCAGGTGGGAGCGTGCCACGGGTCCCAACCTTGCAGGTGGGAGCGTGCCACGGGTCCAAACCTTGCAGGTGGGAGCGTGCCACGGGTCCCAACCTTGCAGGTGGGAGCGTACCATGGGTCCAAACCTTGCAGGTGGGAGCGTGCCACGGGTCCAAACCTTGCAGGTGGGAGCGTGCCACGGGTCCCAACCTTGCAGGTGGGAGCGTGCCACGGGTCCAAACCTTGCAGGTGGGAGCGTGCCACGGGTCCCAACCTTGCAGGTGGGAGCGTGCCACGGGTCCCAACCTTGCAGGTGGGAGCGTGCCACGGGTCCAAACCTTGCAGGTGGGAACCTTAGCAGGTGGGAGCGTGCCACGGGTTCAAACCTTGCAGGTGGGAGCGTGCCACGGGTCCCAACCTTGCAGGTGGGAGCGTGCCACGGGTCCGAACCTTGCAGGTGGGAGCGTACCACGGGTCCAAACCTTGCAGGTGGGAGCGTGCCACGGGTCCCAACCTTGCAGGTGGGAGCGTGCCACGGGTCCAAACCTTGCAGGTGGGAGACACATACAAACGCGTAATATAATACGCAGCAAGTTGTAAAAATTGGAAGCCTTACATCAAGCTGGGGAGGGGAGAGGGGTGACGATCATTTACTTATGCCTTTTTAACTGTTCGAATCGTGCTGAAGAACAAGACACACAACGAAGCCTTTGGTCTCGCCATCTAACACACATTCGTTGCAAATGGGTTAAGATAATGAATCTCGCACCACTAAAGAGGCAGTCAGTAAAGCCACAACTTCCATGATGGGCCCGAGTTTTAGTACTTAACAACCAGACACACAAAAATGTAAACAATCATTCTGTAACGACACACATCAAGGGGTGGATTGGTGACGTGGTTGAGGATATCAAAAGCCAGATGACTGAAAAGATCTGCACGTCACCAATTTTCTGCCACACAGTTGGACGAATATACTGGTGCGACCCACCACCTCTCCCAGCTCATGGTTTTCGATCGCTTCTATAAGAGGACAGGTAATAAACATTTTCTTTTTTGCATCTTTTTTATCAGTTCTTGGAAAAAAGAGAGCCAAGTCTAAGGACATAATGGAGTTGGTTTCGACCTCGAAAGGACCCAATGGTCTGTTGCTGTTTGAATTCCTTCATACAACTTACTTCGAAAACAACCGATTAAAAAAGCTTGGTAAGTGTCTGTACACCAAAATGAAATTCAAGTTAAAGACGAGAACGCTTTCTGAGAAAGTACAACAGACAGATGAAAGAAGACCGTAGTCTTACAGTCAGAAAATACGACACAACATGATATTCCTACAAATAATGATGGCAATAGGTTGATGAAGAAAGCAGAAATGAAGACTCTCTGGGGTCAATCTTTCGAAATACCACGAGTCAGAGAATTAAGAGGCCAATCTGAATGACCCAATCCAATCACTGAAACAAAATCTATCCCATACAATGTCATTATGTACATTGCCTCCATCCATCAGACTGCAACACATAATGAAAATCAAACATGTGATAAGAGCAATGTCATATAAATGATTACTGACATCAAAATACTCAGCTGGAATATCGCCTTCGTGAATATCGCCTATGTGAATATCGCCTATGTGAAAGATATCAAAGGGACTCAGACCTACACCACAGGGTTATTATACGTTTCACAAATCTTCGAAATAGAGTAAAAAACAACACATGTCATCTGAGATCACTGGGTTCACACTTAACACTAGTGCACTAAACTGTATCACAACCCACCTAACTATACACGAGGCAGACGCCACGAATACGCAACATTTCTTTACATTTCAGATACTTCTTGTGTTGGTAGCAGGCAAACTGTATTGTATAAATGAGCTAAAATGGACATAAAAGCATTTGAATTCTCCGTTGGATGCTTGGTTAACTAACCAACAGAAAGTCTGTTGTATTGTTTCATGATAACTAAAAGTGAAATTACAGACATGCCAATTCCAGCTCTTCAATAAGTTTCTAATAATCACACTACAGACACAAAGCTGAAAATCCTATCTGTACAATTATACAGCCCACCCCATATTGCTTGAAGTTATTGATCATACAATGTCCCTATACTGTTGAACACTCAGCTACACCTGGTGAGAAAGGAGGTCCCATCCTTATCTTAATGTGTACTTACACCCAGTGACAAAATGGCTTACACCTTCAGATGAATGCATACTGAAGCACACTGGATGAGGAACCTTCATTGTCAGTTTATTGCATACTTACACCCACGAACATGTGTAGTGGCCCTCACCTTCAGAGTATCCACACTTACACCCACTGACACAGTAGCTCTCACCTTTACGGTCCATACTTACACCCACTGACACAGTAGCTTCCACCTTCACTGTCCACACTTACACCCACTGACACAGTAGCTTCCACCTTCACTGTCCACACTTACACCCACTGACACAGTAGCTTCCACCTTCACTGCCCACACTTACACCCACTGACACAGTAGCTTCCACCTTCACGGTCCATACTTACACCCACTGATACAGTAGCTTCCACCTTCACTGTCCACACTTACACCCACTGACACAGTAGCTTCCACCTTCACTGTCCACACTTACACCCACTGACACAGTAGCTTCCACCTTCACTGTCCACACTTACACCCACTGACACAGTAGCTTCCACCTTCACTGTCCACACTTACACCCACTGACACAGTGACCCCACCTTCAGAATGTCAATGCTTACATCCACAGACAAAATATAACGTCCACCTGTCCCAATAAGTTTTCTACAACTGGCTCCTAAAATTAGGGAGAAATGGTATGGGTGAACAAATTAGAATATATATATATATATATATATATATATATATATATATATATATATATATAGAATATGGGATACTTTAGCTTAGTACTGATCTATACGACAGGGTAATAATCTCTTCATTTTATGGCCACAGTTTAAAATCCTATTCGGAAAGTTATTCTATAAAACTAATCCTCCATAGTTACGAATTTTCATCCGAATGCTTTTTGAACATTTTAGTTTTCTGCCAGAATTTTTGATTCAAGAGATGGAGTAGCGTTATTCTCAGCGGCCAAAACTTTTCAGACACACGGACGACAACACAAGGGCTGTATACATATGACCTACGATGTTGCAATCAAATAAACAGCAGTACAAGGGCTCTATATATGACCTATGATGTTTGAAACAATCCTAGCTATAAACGTAAGAATATACTTTGTGTACTTTCCTTGGAAGTATAGCTTTTAATAAGTCATTTACAAATATCTTAAATAAAGGTAAGACAATCCACTACGTCTCATGTATAAAGCCTTAATTTTTTTCATCAAAACAATATAATGTTTTTGAGTGATCAGGGACTGAACATGCAGGAGGGTGAGAGCCGTGCACAGAATAAATTGAATAAGAACGATGTGGTATACCGGGGTCGTGTGTGTGTGTGTGTGTATGTGGATGGTTTAGCCATTCTTCGCCTGTTTCCATGCGCTACCTCGCTGACGCGGGAAACAGCGGTTAAGTATAGTACGATGAATATGATATATATCATCATTAACATTATCATAGCGATAACATACACACACACACACACACACACACACACACACACACACACATATATATATATCAGTGTAGTACTGCTAGGTTCTGTAAAATGCTGTCTGCTGGTTATATGAGCCTGACGGGAGATGACCAATGTAGACCCCGTGGCTCGCCAACGTAAGACGAAGGGTATTCGAGTACAAAGTATTCAAATAGTCATTCATTTCCCTTTTTAGGGGCGATCATAGCCTAGCGGTAGCGTCCCCGTTTACTACGCAGGGGTTCCCGGGTTCGATCCTGGCTGTTGGAGGCTTGTACGTTATACGATAGTACGCGTTCATATGCACTATATTTGCATATATATATATACATATAGTTTTCTAAATTGTTTCTTACATTTTTCATATGTATATATATGTATGTGTGTGTGTGTGTGTATATGTGCGTATGTATATGTATGTGTGTGTGTATATATATATATATATATATATATATATATATATATATATATATATATATATATATATATATATATATATATAATATCCCTGGGGATAGGGGTGAAAGAATACTTCCCACGCATTCCTCGCGTGTCGTAGAAAGCGACTGGAGGGGACGGGAGCGGGGGGCCAGAAATCCTCCCCTCCTTGTATTTTTTTAACTTTCTAAAATGGGAAACAGAAGAAAGAGTCACGCGGGGAGTGCTCATCCTCCTCGAAGGCTCAGACTGGGGTGCCTAAATGTGTGTGGATGTAACCAGATGTGAAAAAAGGAGAGATAGGTAGTATGTTTGAGGAAAGGAACCTGGATGTTTTGGCTCTGAGTGAAACGAAGCTCAAGGGTAAAGGGGAAGAGTGGTTTGGGAATGTCTTGGGAGTAAAGTCAGGGGTTAGTGAGAGGACAAGAGCAAGGGAAGGAGTAGCAGTACTCCTGAAACAGGAGTTGTGGGAGTATGTGATAGAATGTAAGAAAGTAAATTCTCGATTAATATGGGTAAAACTGAGAGTTGATGGAGAGAGATGGGTGATTATTGATGCATATGCACCTGGGCATGAGAAGAAAGATCGTGAGAGGCAAGTGTTTTGGGAGCAGCTGAATGAGTGTGTTAGTGGTTTTGATGCACGAGACCGGGTTATAGTGATGGGTGATTTGAATGCAAAGGTGAGTAATGTGGCAGTTGAGGGAATAATTGGTATACATGGGGTGTTCAGTGTTGTAAATGGAAATGGTGAAGAGCTTGTAGATTTATGTGCTGAAAAAGGACTGATGATTGGGAATACCTGGTTTAAAAAGCGAGATATACATAAGTATACTTATGTAAGTAGGAGAGATGGCCAGAGAGCGTTATTGGATTACGTGTTAATTGACAGGCGCGCGAAAGAGAGACTTTTGGATGTTAATGTGCTGAGAGGTGCAACTGGAGGGATGTCTGATCATTATCTTGTGGAGGCTAAGGTGAAGATTTGTATGGGTTTTCAGAAAAGAAGAGTGAATGTTGGGGTGAAGAGGGTGGTGAGAGTAAGTGAGCTTGGGAAGGAGACTTGTGTGAGGAAGTACCAGGAGAGACTGAGTACAGAATGGAAAAAGGTGAGAACAATGGAAGTAAGGGGAGTGGGGGAGGAATGGGATATATTAAGGGAATCAGTGATGGATTGCGCAAAAGATGCTTGTGGCATGAGAAGAGTGGGAGGTGGGTTGATTAGAAAGGGTAGTGAGTGGTGGGATGAAGAAGTAAGCGTATTAGTGAAAGAGAAGAGAGAGGCATTTGGACGATTTTTGCAGGGAAAAAATGCAATTGAGTGGGAGATGTATAAAAGAAAGAGACAGGAGGTCAAGAGAAAGGTGCAAGAGGTGAAAAAAAGGGCAAATGAGAGTTGGGGTGAGAGAGTATCATTAAATTTTAGGGAGAATAAAAAGATGTTCTGGAAAGAGGTAAATAAAGTGCGTAAGACAAGGGAGCAAATGGGAACTTCAGTGAAGGGCGCAAATGGGGAGGTGATAACAAGTAGTGGTGATGTGAGAAGGAGATGGAGTGAGTATTTTGAAGGTTTGTTGAATGTGTTTGATGATAGAGTGGCAGATATAGGGTGTTTTGGTCGAGGTGGTGTGCAAAGTGAGAGGGTTAGGGAAAATGATTTGGTAAACAGAGAAGAGGTAGTAAAAGCTTTGCGGAAGATGAAAGCCGGCAAGGCAGCAGGTTTGGATGGTATTGCAGTGGAATTTATTAAAAAAGGGGGTGACTGTATTGTTGACTGGTTGGTAAGGTTATTTAATGTATGTATGACTCATGGTGAGGTGCCTGAGGATTGGCGGAATGCGTGCATAGTGCCATTGTACAAAGGCAAAGGGGATAAGAGTGAGTGCTCAAATTACAGAGGTATAAGTTTGTTGAGTATTCCTGGTAAATTATATGGGAGGGTATTGATTGAGAGGGTGAAGGCATGTACAGAGCATCAGATTGGGGAAGAGCAGTGTGGTTTCAGAAGTGGTAGAGGATGTGTGGATCAGGTGTTTGCTTTGAAGAATGTATGTGAGAAATACTTAGAAAAGCAAATGGATTTGTATGTAGCATTTATGGATCTGGAGAAGGCATATGATAGAGTTGATAGAGATGCTCTGTGGAAGGTATTAAGAATATATGGTGTGGGAGGCAAGTTGTTAGAAGCAGTGAAAAGTTTTTATCAAGGATGTAAGGCATGTGTACGTGTAGGAAGAGAGGAAAGTGATTGGTTCTCAGTGAATGTAGGTTTGCGGCAGGGGTGTGTGATGTCTCCATGGTTGTTTGATTTGTTTGTGGATGGGGTTGTTAGGGAAGTGAATGCAAAAGTTTTGGAAAGAGGGGCAAGTATGGAGTCTGTTGGGGATGAGAGAGCTTGGGAAGTGAGTCAGTTGTTGTTCGCTGATGATACAGCGCTGGTGGCTGATTCATGTGAGAAACTGCAGAAGCTGGTGACTGAGTTTGGTAAAGTGTGTGAAAGAAGAAAGTTAAGCGTAAATGTGAATAAGAGCAAGGTTATTAGGTACAGTAGGGTTGAGGGTCAAGTCAATTGGGAGGTGAGTTTGAATGGAGAAAAACTGGAGGAAGTGAAGTGTTTTAGATATCTGGGAGTGGATCTGGTAGCGGATGGAACCATGGAAGCGGAAGTGGATCATAGGGTGGGGGAGGGGGCGAAAATTCTGGGAGCCTTGAAGAATGTGTGGAAGTCGAGAACATTGTCTCGGAAAGCAAAAATGGGTATGTTTGAAGGAATAGTGGTTCCAACAATGTTGTATGGTTGCGAGGCGTGGACTATGGATAGAGTTGTGCGCAGGAGGATGGATGTGCTGGAAATGAGATGTTTGAGGACAATGTGTGGTGTGAGGTGGTTTGATCGAGTAAGTAACGTAAGGGTAAGAGAGATGTGTGGAAATAAAAAGAGCGTGGTTGAGAGAGCAGAAGAGGGTGTTTTGAAATGGTTTGGTCACATGGAGAGAATGAGTGAGGAAAGATTGACCAAGAGGATATATGTGTCGGAAGTGGAGGGAACGAGGAGAAGAGGGAGACCAAATTGGAGGTGGAAAGATGGAGTGAAAAAGATTTTGTGTGATCGGGGCCTGAACATGCAGGAGGGTGAAAGGAGGGCAAGGAATAGAGTGAATTGGAGCGATGTGGTATACCGGGGTTGACGTGCTGTCAGTGGATTGAATCAAGGCATGTGAAGCGTCTGGGGTAAACCATGGAAAGCTGTGTAGGTATGTATATTTGCGTGTGTGGACGTATGTATATACATGTGTATGGGGGTGGGTTGGGCCATTTCTTTCGTCTGTTTCCTTGCGCTACCTCGCAAACGCGGGAGACAGCGACAAAGCAAAAAAAAAAAAAAAAATATATATATAATCATACTCCACATAGAATCTGAATATTTTTCAACAATGATAGGTCATTTTATTCAAAAATTTACATATGGCTACATCAGATATACATTTAGAATCCTCTGGTCACGAACGAATGTAAACATGACATATTTATATACCGTTCAAATGGCTTTTGTTATTAAGAATAGAAAAAAAAAATATAGACGGTGGAAATCATACCTCTCTCTCTCTCTCTCTCTCTCTCTCTCTCTCTCTCTCTCTCTCTCTCTCTCTCTCGTCAATACCCACGAAACAAAAAATCGTCAATCAGTTTGGCTACAGATTACCAACATTCTACCTCAGCTGCTCCCTTTTGTAAACCTTATACTTTTTTTTCTTTCCCCCATTCTGAAAATATAATCCCGTCGTAATTATATACGTTATCTACCTTTCACGAGTTTGTAAAAAAGTTCTCTTTTGACGCACTGAAAAGAAAAGAAGAAATAATCCATTTGTAACGAGTCAGGGAAGAGAATGGGTATCTACGAATCGCTTTTTTGGTGTGTGTGTGTGTGTGAGTAAAGAACTCACCGCTGGATGAACAAGAATTTCCCTCCCTCCCTCCCTCCTCCATCCTTCCTCCTTCCCCTACCACGAACGCAGTGACTTGGCTTCCCCAACGTCGACTGTGACGCAGTGTGACGTTGAATTCAACTGCGTCACCCGGTGTTGCTAGCCTTCTGGTTAACCCCTTTGAGCAAGACGGTATACGACCCATCAGTTCGACTGTACGACCCCATGGTAGAGTTGATAGTCCAATCTTTTTTGCCTAAGGGTCGTATCGTCGTGCTCAAAGGGGGAACAGTAGCTAATAGAACACACACACACACACACACACACACACACACACACACACACACACACACACACACAGACACACACAAAATAGTCAATTTTTTTTCTGTATATTCCAACGTTCAAGTGGCACTATTCACATCTATATGACAATCACCTGATCAATGTCCTTGATTGGCAGTATTAGTCGAGCGCATAACTTGTGGCTACAGAACGAGTTCAATTCTTTTATATATATTGCTGGTAAACACTAATATTTTGTCATCATACACATTCTCCAGTACTGACAGAGAGCCACATGACCATATTTTGCGCATGAAAAACGTAATGGGGTTGCAGCTGACGTAGTCCACATTGAAGTAAATATCAGTAACAGTTTACGTCAGTTAAGACTCCATACAGAAGACCTAAAGAGTGGAAATCAGCACGATAATCACTCGATCAACTCGTAACTATCTATCATACTACTGCACAGCCCTCAAATCACAATAGATAGTTGTGGTTATCTGTGTTTAGAAGACTCAACAATATGAACAACAAGGTTAAAACATGTATGTCAAAAAAGGAAGATTTTACGAAAGACATTAATTCTATAAATGTCAAAAGAATTCAGCAATTTGTCTTTTATCGAACGCGTAATGAAAATGAGAACATATCTCAAAAAAAAAGAAGAAAGAGAATCCCATAAACAATGATATCAGAATACCATTAAGAGACCCGGAAACGGATCACTGCTCACAAAGTACTTGACGGATGAGCAGCGGCCGAGCCACTCATCCCCCATCACAACACCTTGATAGAGTCATCTCTCTCCTGCCTCAAAACAACCCCTCGCTCCTCCTAAGACCTCAGCCAACGTGTCCGATCAGTATCTTAAATATCATTTGTAAACCGTTAGAGAACTTTGTGATATTTTAAGTGTTAGAGAACTTTGTGATATTTCTAAGATGTTAGAAAACTCTGTGATATTTGCTAAACCTTCAGAGAACTTTGCAATATTCTTAAAACGTGAAAGAAAACTTTGTATTTGTTCTAAACCGTATTAAACCATTAGAAAAATGTTTATTAATTCTAAACCGTTATTAAACAACTAGAAAACTTTATACTTCTTTCAAAGTGTTGGAAAACGTATTACATTTTATTACTTTTAAAGCGTTAGAAACCGTATTACTTCTTAGTACTTGTAAAGATCTAGAAAACGTATTACATCGTATTACTTTTAAAGCATTAGAAAACGTATTACTTCTTAGTACTTGCAAAGCGTTAGAAAACGTATTACTTCGTATTACTTTTAAAGCATTAGAAAACGTATTACTTCGTATTACTTTTAAAGCGTTAGAAAACGTATTACTTTGCATTACTTTTAAAACGTGAGACAACTTTGTTACCAGTATCATATCTACCCTGATAACAGTATTATATCTACCCTGATAACAGTATCATATCTACCCTGATAACAGTATTATATCTACCCTGATAACAGTATCATATCTACCCTGATAACATTATCATATCTACCCTGATAACAGTATCATATCTACCCTGATAATAGTATCATATCTACCCTGATAATAGTATCATACATACCCTAATAACAGTATCATATCTACCCTGATAACAGTATCATATCTACCCTGATAACAGTATCATATCTACCCTGATAACAGTATCATATCCACCCTGATAACAGTATCATATCTACCCTGATAACAGTATCATATCTACCCTGATAACAGTATCATATCTACCCTGATAACAATATCATATCTACCCTGATAACAGTATCATATCTACCCTGATAACAGTATCATATCTACCCTGACAACAGTATCAAATCTACCCTCATAACAGTATCATATCTACCCTGATAACAGCATCATATCTACCCTGATAACAGTATCATATCTACCCAGATAACAGTATCATATCTACCCTGGTAACAGTATTATATATACCCTGATAACAGTATCATATCTACCTTGATAACAGAATCATACATACCCTAATAACAGTATCATATCTACCCTGATAACAGTATCATATCTACCCTGATAACAGTATCATATCTACCCTGATAACAGCATCATATCTACCCTGATAACAGTATCATATCTACCCAGATAACAGTATCATATCTACCCTGGTAACAGTATTATATATACCCTGATAACAGTATCATATCTACCCTGATAACAGTATCATACATACCCTAATAACAGTATCATATCTACCCTGATAACAGTATCATATCTACCCTGATAACAGTATCATATCTACCCTGATAACAGTATCACATATACCCTGATAACAGTATATCTACCCTGATAAGAGCATCATATCTACCCTGATAACAACATCCTATCTACCCTGTTAACAGTATCATATCTACCCTGATAACAGTATTATATATACCCTGATAACAGTATCATATCTACCCTGATAACAGTATCATACATACCCTAATAACAGTATCATATCTACCCTGATAACAGTATCATATCTACCCTGACAACAGTATCATATCTACCCTGATAACAGTATCATATCTACCCTGATAACAGTATCATATCTACCCTGACAACAGTATCATATCTACCCAGATAACAGTATCATATCTACCCTGATAACAGTATTATATATACCCTGATAACAGTATCATATCTACCCTGATAACAGTATCATATCTACCCAGATAACAGTATCATATCTACCCTGATAACAGTATTATATATACCCTGATAACAGTATCATATCTACCCTGATAACAGTATCATACATACCCTAATAACAGTATCATATCTACCCTGACAACAGTATCATATCTACCCTGATAATTAAGTCAGTACGAATGTACAGGACGGGATTTCACCAGCCATGATTTATGGTACAGTGTAGGTCAAATATGGCAGCCATGATATGCATACATCTCCTTCCAGTTATGGAGCCTAGGAATCGCTGGGTACATAAGTCTGAAAGCTCGCTCATCTATAGCTCCTCACTCCCAGCCAATTAGCTGCTCTGGCTCATCATACGTCATCCCTCCCAACTTAGATCTCTCTCTCTCTCTCTCTCTCTCTCTCTGTCTCTCTCTCTCTCTCTCTCTCTCTCTCTCTCTCTCTCTCTCTCTCTCCTTCCCCCACATTCACTTCTCGGTCTCGCCATTTCAGACAAGGTCGAGAGCTCGTTTGCAACACGTGTGTCATATGATTCGCCCTAGCTCAAATGAAGACCGAAAGGTCTTCAAGAAGAGAAAATCACAATCACTACTAAAAAAATCACAATCACCGCTAAATACATCGCAATCACCACGAAAAAATCACAATCACCTTTAAATACATCACAATCACCACAAAAAATCACAATCACCACTAACTACATTGCAATCACCACTAAAAATCACAATCACCACTAAATACATCGCAATCACCACAAAAAAATCACAATCACCACTAAACACATCGCAATCACCACTAAAAATATCACAATCACCACTAAATACATCGCAATCACCACAAAAAATCACAATCACCACTAAAAATCACAATCACCACTAAAGAATTACAATCACCACAAAAAATCGCAATCACCATTAAATAAATCGTAATCACCACAAAAAATTACAATCACTACTAAAAAATCTCAATTAGAACAAAAAATCACAATCGTCACAAGAATCACAATCACCACTAAAAATCACAATCACCACTAAAAATCACAATGACAAAAAATCACAATCACAAAAAATCACAAACACAAAAAATCACAATCACAAAAAAATCACAATCACCACTAAAAATCACAATCACCACTAAAAATCACAATCACCACTAAAAATCACAATCACAAAAAAATCACAATCACAAAAAATCACAATCACAAAAAATCACAATCACTAATAAAAATCACAATCACAAAAAATCACAATCACTAATAAAAATCACAATCACAAAAAATCACAATCACTAAAAAAATCACAATCACCACTAAAAATCACTAACAAAAAATCGCAATCACCACTAAACAAATCACAATCATCACTAGAAAAATTACACACCACTTAAAATCACTCACCACTAGAAAATCACAATCACCGCTAAAAACATCACATTCACCACTAAAAAGAAAATTAAATCACTAAAAAAAAATCACATTCACAAAAAAATCGCAATCACCACAAGAAAATCACAATCGTCACAAGAAAATCACAATCACACTAAAAAGAAATCACAATCACCACTAAAATAGGTGTTATAGATTTGCCTCCTTGGGTTCCCCCTACGCAGTCTAAAAGTGATCTAACACCTGACATATGAAGCCTCCTATAACACTAATCCCCGGGAGCATCTGAACAACACTACTGAAGCAGATGCGTGCGATCCAAACCCATTCAATAGCCTTCCCCTTCCACCGATATATGACGTGCTGATCTGTGGTATCTGTGGGTACCTCCAGACCTGAACCAAATATTCTGTATCACGTCAACAAAGTGACAGAGACTATAGGCCTAATTTTCCAATCCGCAGCACTAAATTCTTATCGACACGAGTGACAATGGTAGTGCAATTAGAATGAATTTTTTTTTCTTGAAAAGCAATTTGCTTGACTGTATCTAAGCCTGCGTATTTCAGTAGACTTCACCACTGGAGCTCATCTGTGCATCATTAGTCTAATGGAAGTTCTATGCCCTTCTTTGCCTGTCAGTCATTCAGTTCAGAATGGTGTGGAGTCCCTGATGAAGGAAATTGAGGTGATATTGTGCAAGGCCACTATGCTATGTTAGGAAAGGGAATCATACTGTATTCCCCCACATTGACGAATTATACACTTTCACGTGAGAAAGTTTCCTGTCCTTTTACACCACCAGGAGCTGTCCCAGTCACAATGTGTATCCATGATTCCTTCTACAGACGAAAAAAGGAAATCACATATAGCAAAATTCTTGTGAGGGAACCTCGTATCAAAACGCGGCATTAAGCGTCTTTCACCCACCGTACAGTACCTTATCTGCCTCGTATCACTCCAAAACTATGTCATCTCCTCGGGGAAACGCATGACGTAACGTAACCTTGCTCCCTGCTAACCGTCCCACTGCGTTCAAGTTCAACTCATCATCCTTCTGCAGTTCACGACGACATGTGAAGCCCGAACGAACCCAGAGAGGTGGGTGGTTCGCTTCGCTTCACTGTCCAAGCGAGAGGGCTTTACACTGATCGACTCTTCATTAGCGTGCGAATGAGTCTGTGACCTGGTGTGTGGCCAATGGATCGCCACCTGATCTCCCGCCAGATAAGGGAATGCATTAAGGAAAGGAGGAACTATTTGTGGTCTGTGTGTGTGTGTGTGTGTGTGTGTGTGTGTGTGTGTGTGTTCAGCTCTTCCTTTTTCTTCTGCTAATTCTAACTCGCAGTGTGGCAGCTCATTACCGACTACGGGCGAGCAATGACCCGACGGTGAATCAACAAAGCGTGGCTTAGACTTATTCATACTGCCTAATTGGTAGAGCCTTAATGGGATCGGCCACTGATTGTGAGACACCTCACCTCACCCTCCATACCTCCGTAACCAGGGAACCCACCTATTCATGTTCTAGCGCATCCTTTACTTCACTGGTGGAGGGTTGTTGGGTAAGAGTGGGAAAGGGATATGCTAAAGCAAGGATTATTCTAACCGTCCATTATTCCGTGGAACACTCCACTTATTCGCCCTACGCTCTGTGGGTGTCGGCTGGTGACTAACTCAGAGGCATTTTCTATTACGGTTTGAAATATTATTACGCCACTGAATCTCTCACTGAATATGTAGGTGCCCTGTACCCTGCCTTAGAGGAAGACTGTAATGAGTGAACCTTCACCAGAACCTGGCACCACAAGAGATCGTCTGAAGGTTCAGTGGAACCTGATTCCTCTCAGTTCTGAGGTGGGGGAGGAACCACTGCACTTGGTATTAGACGCCCTTACCATGGCGCCAGAATATCTTGCACCACCAACCACCTACCCCAAGTGCTCCCGTGCAGCAGCCTGCCCTCACTCACCTACAAGTGCCGGTCGAACCCACAGTTATGGAACCAACGCCCCGGAACCTCGTCCCTCCGAAACTATCGTGGATCAGTGGTTAGCGGACATCATGTGACACTCCTTGTAAGGATAACAACCGTCTTAGATCACGTCATTAGATGAAGAGACAGGGTCACGAGAAGCATTCAGAGGTCAACCACAAACTACTGGTGTTGGCAGTGAATGACATGTTTGTATATCTATTCAAATATTTGGAAATATTTTCGTGGATATTCAATTTGTAATTTTCTCACCAAATATAAATAATGTGAATTTTATTCCTATTTTTTTTTTTGCCAAACTGAAATAAGTCAAATTTTTATCCATGTGTATATTGAAATGCAATATGCGCTCTATAAGGAAAAGAATATTAATATTATAACAACACAAATTTGTAACCACTTATCATTTATTATAAAGAATGGTACTGCATTTTTCAAGTTCATTGCGTTTCAACGTGTGTAGTGCAACTATAGCATCGTATCGTTAGCGGTAACACGGATTTCAGAAACTTTATTAAATGCTCCTGGGCATCAAGGTGAGAGCGGCTGCACCAGTACAAAAATGACTAGGCTTCTATACCTACCCTATCTGCGGAACCTTAAAGAGTCGACTAGACTTCGATACCTACCCTCTCTTCAGGGAACCTTAGTCAACGATTTTCTTTTGTCTCATTCAAAACTTCCAGTTGTTACTACAAGGCCCAGCCTAGGATGTAGACGAATCCCAAACCTGAACTCTGTTCAGTCCGACACTGGACTATAGCTGACTGTCTACCTTCCCCTGTACCTTACTGTTACATAGTCCAAAACAACTAATCATCTTTTCTGTAACCGAGACTTTACCTTACATCCTACAAGGAACGCTGAGTGAACCCAGGTTAACCAAGACAAAGCGTGAACTGCTCCACTGCTGAAATTCTTGTTCTGCTCAAACCCCGAATCCTACAGATGCGTTTCTCTTTTGTTTAAACCCTAATTGGAGAATCACTACCACCTATGAACCCTCGGAGACATAAGTAGGCTGATTCATCCTCCTTTATACATTGGGACAGCTTAAACATTTTAAGCTTGAAAGTTTTTAACTCTGCAGAATCCAATTCTGCTTTTATAAACATGCTGTAGCTGACGGATTAATCTGCAGTCTCCTCTTGCCTACACTGGAAATACGGCATGTAGAATACACGTATATGTCTCGCTCGTGACGAGGAAATTAATAAAAGAAGCCATATTTCATGAGATTTCGTATCTGTCCAAGATCAGAAAAAGTCTTCGGTGTACGGGAACGTGTGGGCGTCCGGGAGCTGCATTCACCAAACTTGTTACCGAGAAATGATTCGAACTGTCCGAAACTTTCGACGAACAGCTACGCCACCGTCAGGGGACGGAGAGAGAGCAAAGTATACACTAACAAGGCGCTTCATTCTATATACATATATATATATATATATATATATATATATATATATATATATATATATATATATTATTATTCTTTTTATTTTGCTTTGTCGCTGTCTCCCGCGTTTGCGAGGTAGCGCAAGGAAACAGACAAAAGAAATGGCCCAACCCACCCCCATACACGTGTATATACATACACGTCCACACACGCAAATATACATACCTATACATCTCAATGTACACATATATATACACGCACAGACACATACAAATACACCCATGCACACAATTCACACTGTCTGCCTTTATTCATTCCCATCGCCACCTCGCCACACATGGAATACCATCCCCCTCCCCCCTCATGTGTGCGAGGTAGCGATAGGAAAAGACAACAAAGGCCACATTCGTTCACACTCGGTCTCTAGCTGTCATACAATAATGCCCGAAACCACAGCTCCCTTTCCACATCCAGGCCCCACACAACTTTCCATGGTTTACCCCAGACGCTTCACATGCCCTGATTCAATCCACTGACAACAGCACGTCAACCCCGGTATACCACATCGATCCAATTCACTCTATTCCTTGCCCGCCTTTCACCCTCCTGCATGTTCAGGCCCCGATCACTCAAAATCTTTTTCACTCCATCTTTCCACCTCCAATTTGGTCTCCCACTTCTCCTCGTTCCCTCCACCTCCGACTCATATATCCTCTTGGTCAATCTTTCCTCACTCATTCTCTCCATGTGCCCAAACCATTTCAAAACACCCTCTTCTGCTCTCTCAACCACGCTCTTTTTATTTCCACACATCTCTCTTACCCTTACATTACTTACTCGATCAAACCACCTCACACCACACATTGTCCTCAAACATCTCATTTCCAGCACATCCACCCTCCTGCGCACAACTCTATCCATAGCCCACGCCTCGCAACCATACAACATTGTTGGAACCACAACTCCTTCAAACATAACCATTTTTGCTTTCCGAGATAATGTTCTCGACTTCCACACATTCTTCAAGGCTCCCAGGATTTTCGCCCCCTCCTCCACCCTATGATTCACTTCCGCTTCCATGGTTCCATCCGCTGCCAGATCCACTCCCAGATATCTAAAACACTTTACTTCCTCCAGTTTTTCTCCATTCAAACTTACCTCCCAATTGACTTGACCCTCAACCCTACTGTACCTAATAACCTAGCTCTTATTCACATTTACTCTTAACTTTCTTCTTTCACAAAATTTACCAAACTCAGTCACCAGCTTCTGCAGTTTCTCACATGAATCAGCCACCAGCGCTGTATCATCAGCGAACAACAATTGACTCACTTCCCAAGCTCTCTCATTCACAACAGACTTCATACTTGCCCCTCTTTCCAAAACTCTTGCATTCACCTCCCTAACAACCCCATCCATAAACAAATTAAACAACCATGGAGACATCACACACCCCTGCCGCAAACCTACATTCACTGAGAAGCAATCACTTTCCTCTCTTCCTACACGTACACATGCCTTACATCTTCGATAAAAACTTTTCACTGCTTCTAACAACTTATATATCCCTCAGTCTAGGCTGGTTGTGGTGCGACGCCCGAGAGGAGCCGACACGTCGGGTTCACATACGTCAACACAGCTAGCAGTCCTAGCTGGTACACCTCACGTTAGTGTGTTTCCAAGAAGCGTCTGCCTCACAAACGTACTGCCACACGTATGTGCACACCGTACTCTCTCTAAGGCACGTTTACTTTGAGATGTGTCGGGTCTTTAGGCAGGCGTTTCACCGCCATACCACACAGACTAGACGTAAGAACACAGACAATAACACACGTACCTTTTTAAACATACCTATCTATAAACCCGACTTAAGACACACGCATCACCAGAAAGCGCTTCCGATTCCCAGTCGTCAAGACTCTTCACGCTGGCTGTATACACCGTAATAACTATTCAGTATATCATAACGCTGACTGCATAGGACGACGAAGTTCAGTGACATTACGTCAATACTTGCTTGTGACTGTATGACCCAGATACTTGTTTCACTATACGTATAGTCCATGCACATGTGTGTGATGATATGCATGGCCCAAGCACCTGTCTGTGGTTAAAAGTCTGGCCCATGCACTTCTTTGTAAGTATAAGTATGACACAGATATTTTTTGTAAGTGTAAGTATGACCCAGACACTAGTTTTATTGTTAAGTATGGCCAAAGTCACTTGTTTGTAATTGTAAGTATGCCCCAGATATTTGTCTGTGTTTATAGGGATTACCGAGACACTATTCTAATATAATCAAGACCCACATATTCTTAAGACAATCTACGGGTAACCTTAATTTTCGAAAACTAAAATAATCCAAAATGGTCAATAATCGAAAATTAATTCCAGCTGAAACTGCCCAGGTTTAGGCCAGCCTGTGGTTATAGCTTGTATACACACGAACAAGACGATGAAGCTGTTACTATAGTTACCCCTGGCCAGTTTCTGTATTAATAACAACATCTACTGCCTGGATGTAGATGTTGTCCAGTGATAACACATTAACATCTACTGCCTGGATGTAGATGTTGTCCAGTGATAACACATCAACATCTATTGCCTGGATGTAGATGTTGTCCAGTGATAACACATCAACATCTACTGCCTAGATGTAGATGTCAAGTAATAACACATCAACATCTACTGCCTGGATGTAGATGTTGTCAAGTAATAACACATCAACATCTACTGCCTGAGTGTAGATGTTGTCTCATTTCAAACGTTTTTTGATGGTAAAATTTCCTAAGTAACACAGATGGTGCTGGAACGAAAGAACGCGTCTCCTAAATCCAGGCAGAGTGCAACTGTCCTAATTCCAGACATATCATTCCAGTCCAAAACGTCTCATCTTCGTTCCATTCCCTTCCTTCAGTACTCGTGCACTGCGTCTTATCCCAGAGCCAGTCCTCTCATTAACCTTCCATTTGCCCCTGGGCTGAAATCTCATCATCTCGTCTACAACTTGCTGATATCTTTTTAACCCGAATCATTTTCCTCTCTACCGTAGCCATCTCATCAGACAATTCTGCCACCAGCTGGCAGTGTGAGGATGGCTCCATCTGTCTTGGCGTAGCAGCAGCAGCAGCTGGCCACCTCAGCTTAGGGTACCTCCAGGACACACCTCCAGCTGGCAGTGTGTGGATGACGACTCCATTTGTTTTGGTGCAGCTTTTGGCCACCTGGGCTGGAGCCTCGAGTCTGGTAATGACCATAGCCAAGCAACTCTCCTGTGCTTAAACATCTGCAGAAATGAATCAGGTTTGGCTCATGTTGTTCTGCTGTCTTAAATACACATTTCATAAGGTCAAACATTTGTGTTCATTAGCCACATAAACCATACATCGTGGTCGGAATCTCGCCTCAAGACACTGCAGGAAAGATAATTGTCTTATTCCCGAGCATAATGGCACTATTCAGCGCTAACAGCGCTTTGAGGGAAGTCTAGACTGTTACAATTTATCTATAATTCTTCCTTCCATTCTTGAATGAAAGTATTACATTATCTTGAAATAGGCGTAAGGTCAAAAGAACAAAGTTACCAATATATATTCGGTCCGAAAGAAGCAAAATGGAAGTTGTTGTTATGGCTCTGTCCTTCTTCTGAAACTTAGACAGGTCATGAGGTATTCAGCTGATGACGACGTAGCTCAGAGAAACCAGACTAAGGTCAAGGACGGGGCAAAGTGGATACCTAGCGAGAGCAAAGCAACCTCCATCCCCACTACTTCCACTGGTGTGTGTGAGAGAGAGAGAGAGAGAGAGAGAGAGAGAGAGAGAGAGAGAGAGAGAGAGAGAGAGAGAGAGAGAGAGAGAGAGAGAGAAGAGAGAGAGAGAGAGCAGTAATAAGACTGAGAGGAACATTCAGCCATTGCACAGTAAGATCTCTCCCGCGTCCCGTACATACCCAAACCACAGGAAACTTCGTCCTGTCTCTACCCAGCAGACGTACATCACAAGTCCTCTCTACACAAGATCAGTATAAGCTCTGAGCTAAAGCTGTTGTCTTACGATCCATCGCATAATCCGATGTAAGTAGTGCCCTGGGGCCCACTAGAAGCTCAATCTTGAGAGGATTAAGAACAACCATTTAGTTATTGTTCACCTAGAACACTCAAGGATTAAGATTAACAGCTAGTAGTGCAAGCTGACTATATCATGTTCAAAACCAGTTGTGAACAGTGGAGACGGACGCACCTCAAGATACAAAATGAACGTGTTTAATTCGACAGATCAAAGTCTCAAAAAAAAACGAAAAACCACTTGCTGTTCTGCTTTACACAGTATTCCCACATGGCCTCAACGGATACCAATAAAAAGTGGGTTTAGACAAGGTTTCAGGTCGCTAGTGTGATGACTTCCGTCTACAGGGCGTTATTCCAGGACATTGTGGATTTCCAGTGACTCATGGATTCCCATGGATTCATGGACACCCATGCCTTACAGTTACGCCTCAGGCCACTGACTGGGAGGCCAAATGTTAATACTTTATGGCTATACGTTTCCTTTGAGAGACCAGCTTTGAAAGCCCCTATCATTATATATACACATACTGCTAGTGGGCTGCTGCGATAAGGCTGAGCGAACGCGAATCTGCAGTAGCTGCCAGCCCTTCTGGTGACAACTGGGGCGTAAATGGTGTAGGGTTGAGGATCGCCAGCCCTACTGACGACGGCTGGGGAGCTCAGTGCTGGGGGCCATGGACGTCACAGTCCAACTAAATGGGAACGCCAAGGAATCAGTAATGTAATTAAGAGTAAGATTCACGTAACACATTTTCTTCCCAGTTGTGTCCATCAACATGGGAAATCAGGCAAGTATGTTTGCAGGATGGAGTGGTTCATGTTTGTGCGCCTAAAATGCTCGATCAGATATATATATATATATATATATATACATATATATATATATATATATATATATATATATATATATATATATATATATATATATATATATATATATATTTATTTATTCATTTATTTTATTTATCTATTTTGCTTTGTCGCTGTCTCCCGCGTTAGCGAGGTAGCGCAAGGAAACAGACGAAAGAATGGCCCAACCCACCCACATACACATGTATATACATACATGTCCACACACGCAAATATACATACCTATACATCCATATGTATACATATATATATATATACACACACACACAGACATATACATATATACACATGTACATAATTCATACTGTCTGCCTTTATCTATTCCCATCGCCACCTCGCCACACATGGAATAACAACCCCCTCCCCCCTCATGTGTGCGAGGTAGCGCTAGGAAAAGACAACTAAGGCCCCATTCGTTCACACTCAGTCTCTAGCTGTCATGTAATAATGCACCAAAACCACAACTCCCTTTCCACATCCAGGCCCCATAGAACTTTCCATGGTTTACCCCAGACGCTTCACATGCCCTGGTTCAATCCATTGACAGCACGTCGACCCCGGTATACCACATCGTTCCAGTTCACTGTATTCCTTGCACGCCTTTCACCCTCCTGCATGTTCAGGCCCTGATCACTCAAAATCTTTTTCACTCCATCTTTCCACCTCCAATTTGGTCTCCCACTTCTCCTCGTTCCCTCCACCTCTGACACATATATCCTCTTGGTCAATCTTTCCTCACCCATTCTCTCCATATATATATATATATATATATATATATATATATATATATATATATATATATATATATATATATATATATATATATATATATATACATATATATATATATATATATATATACATATACATATACATATATACACGAGGGCAAGTCACTAAAGGTCCGCAATGCGTCCATCTTTCGTTTCCATATCACTGGATACTCTGCTGACGGTAGTGCTATAAACGCTAAACTGAGCGGTCACTGCTGCACGGATATGTGACCTTTCCGTCCAATCGCTCGGATGTAGTCAAGCTGTAAACACGGCTGCACCCTTGTTGGCTTGTACCACAGAAGAAGAAGCGAGCTGTTAGTCGCTTTTTGTGGTCTGAGGGCGAGAGAATAACTGAAATTCACAATATATCTCTCCACAGCGAAGCGGGAGATAATGAATGACGTAGACCACCGCCCTCTGCAAGAATCCTTTCAATACAATCCCAATTCAGATGTTCCGCTCCTAGTTCTTTGTGGCAGCAAACCACTTCGTAACTACCCATAAACACCCAAGTAGAAACAAAAAGCTTACTTGCGCCACACACTTTAGTAACCTGTGCTCAGAGATAAACGTAAGGAGAAAAAAAAACGAAAACATATTAAAGCCGATATGACCAGATAACTATGAAACATCCGCCTTCCCAACTCAGTAGTAAACATCACCCCACCAGTCATAAACCCATCTGAAACCACAATCCCCTGACATGTAAGAGTTATCCTTTCTTATGTACGTTCTGCGCATCACCCATCCCTACAACACTACAAATACTGATCCATTGGCTGTCTTGAGGACTACTGACACATAACGCCTACAGAACGAAACCAAGATCCTCCTAGTAAAGTCTCAACTCAGTAAACTTGGAGCTTAAGTTGTTTTGCAATAGCACTGGATCCTTTCCATTCAAAGCACTCCATAACGAACCAATGTACTGCAGGTAGAAATAACATACCCGTTATTAACACTTCAGGCACCTATATTCACAGAATCTCCACCTCTTATGAACATCGACAAAACAAATGAAGAACAACTACAAAAAAGGGGCAAACACTAAGCAATCGTCCTCCCGATTCTGTGTTAAATCCCACAAGGCATACATCCATCTGAACCCATACGCCCTAGACACATATAAGTTACACTTTCTCGTCTACAATATGGACACAACCATCACTGGAACATTATAAACACCGATTCAACGTACCTCAAGACCTCCTCATGCATAAGATGCACGGGGCACAATTTAAGATATTGAATAGTTACTCCTAAATTGTCTTGCATTATCTCTCACAGCCACAGGTTCACTACACTCCTTGACACACATGACCATTCTCTCATGATTATGTTCTGGACAGCAACCATCTCCAAAACACTACAAACACCATTTCAGTATATTCCAAGACCTCTTCATGCCCACGATGCATCTGCCATAAAGAAGACACCGGATGCCTAACACTCAATTGCCCTGCGCCCTCTGCAAATAGGCACACACACACACACACACACACACATACACACACACACACACACACACACACACACACACACACCATCATACGTTTTGCCCTGTGGTTCTGATCGGTGGCCTTGGCTAGCTTCCTGAGCTCTGAAGAAACTCGTGTGTGTGTGTGTGTGTGTGTGTGTGTGTGTGTGTGTGTGTGTGTGTGTGTGTATGTATCCCTGGGGATAGGGGAGAAAGAGTACTTCCCACGTATTCCCTGCGTGTCGTAGAAGGCGACTAAAAGGGGAGGGAGCGGGAGGCTGGAAATCCTCACCTCTCTTTCTTAGAGTTTCTAAAAGAAGGAACAGAGAACGGGGCCATGTAAGGATATTCACTCAAAGGCTCAGTCCTCTGTTCTTGGCAAATAGTATGAAAAAAAGAATGTATATATATATATATATATATATATATATATATATATATATATATATATATATATATATATATATATGTTCATACTACTTGCCATTTCCCGCGTCAGCAAGGTAGCGTTAAGAAGAGAGGACTGAACCTTTGAGGGAATATCCTCACTTGGCCCCCTTCTCTGTTCCATCTTTTGGAAAATTAAAAAAGAGAGGGAGGATTTCCAGCCCCCTGCTCCCTTCCCTTTTTGTCGCCTTTTACGACACGCAGGGAATACATGGGAAGTATTCTTTCTCCCCTATCCCCAGGGATAATATATATATATATATATATATATATATATATATATATATATATATATATATATATATATATATATATATATAAATACGAATAAAGTGTATATGAACGCGCACCTTCATAGAACATACAAAGCTCCATCAGCCAGGATAGAACCTGGGACCCCTTGTGCAAGAGGCAGGCATGTTAACCGCTAGACTAAGGGACTGTATAATAGGAAACAACTATTCGAAATACTAAGTACTCGAATACCCTTCGTCTCACTATAGTTGTTTCCTATTATACAGTCCCTTAGCCTAGCGGTTAGCATGCCTGCCTCTTGCACAAGGGGTCCCAGGTTCTATCCTGGCTGATGGAGCTTTGTATGTTCTATGGAGGTGCGCGTTCATATACACTTTATTCGTATTCATATAACTCCGCGTTGTACAGTCAGGTTCGGTAAAACTCTCTCAGCTGGCTATGTGTTCTGTTCGGAAACAACCGATAGACCCCGTTGCTCACCATAGTGACACGAAGGGTATTCGAGTACTTAGTATTTCGAATAGTTGTTTCCTATTATACAGTCCCTTAGTCTAGCGGTTAGCATGCCTGCCTCTTGCACAAGGGGTCCCAGGTTCGATCCTGGCTGATGGAGCTTTGTATGTTATATATATATATATATATATATACGCTTTATTCCAGCATGTAAACGATCTCAGTTAGTTAAATTGGATATCAAAACTTTGCGTGAATTCCAAGATGTTCTGGGCTGTATGTGACGTTCTGTGTTGCCACAATACAGTATCTCTATCGGTCGGTAAGCAGCCGCAACACCGCGTCTCATGAACGTATTGACGACGCTCTTGCTCGGCTGATGCACTTGTCTCTTGATTACCGAAGGCTGAGGTTTGAATTCCTCCAGTTACGCGTCACAGGTTCACGTCACACGTCAGAGCTGTACGAGGCGTTACTTGTCGTTCATGAGGCGCTCTGGTTAGAGTTAGTTGTTACAGCCTTATAGTCATCTATTTTCCTTTTTTTTTTTAGCGAGTTATGAATATATTTTGTAACCTTGATAGTGACATTATTCTCAGTCACAGACTTTCTCTCTTCTATCTTCTATCTTCTATCCGTTCCTTCACTGCAGATCCTATTCATTACATCACAGTAAGCAATTCTAAAATCGATTTCAGGCATGCAGAGATTACCAAAATCACCTTTCCATCATCGTAGATTAGAAGGATTTCTTTTCTAAAATCCTCTCCATCATCATCCATTAATGTCTCTACTCCTCCAATGGCCACAGGAGAGTCTTTTACTATCAAACCATATAGGGCTAAGAGGCTCCATTCCCAGCTCCTGACGACTCGCACTGGTCAACCCGCTTGCCAAGCCTACATCCCTTGAGCTTGGTCTTCTGATCAAGGTAGGTCATGTTGCTGTTATTTCCAGTAAAGTTCCTGCAGGTCGCTGCTCGTCGTCCGGCACTGCCGCCACATCCTGGATCATCTGATACACTCTGCAGGTGCGAGCGTTTGGCTCTTCTAATTTCTTCGTTGAACAGTCCCTCGTGTTCCTAAAGGCTGCGGACGATTTATTGACAATCTGAACCCCGAATGTTTACAACTGTCGCACTTTCAGATTTTTTTTTTCTTTTTTTTTTTTTTGCTTTGTCGCTGTCTCCCGCGTTTGCGAGGAAGCGCAAGGAAATAGACGAAAGAAATGGCCCAACCCACCCCCATACACATGTATATACATATGTCCACACACGCAAATATACATACCTACACAGCTTTCCATGGTTTACCCCAGACGCTTCACATGCCTTGATTCAATCCACTGACAGCACGTCAACCCCGGTATACCACATCGCTCCAATTCACTCTATTCTTTGCCCTCCTTTCACCCTCTTGCATGTTCAGGCCCCGATCACACAAAATCTTTTTCACTCCATCTTTCCACCTCCAATTTGGTCTCCCTCTTCTCCTCGTTCCCTCCACCTCCGACACATATATCCTCTTGGTCAATCTTTCCTCACTCATTCTCTCCATGTGACCAAACCATTTCAAAACACCCTCTTCTGCTCTCTCAACCACGCTCTTTTTATTTCCACACATCTCTCTTACCCTTACGTTACTTACTCGATCAAACCACCTCACACCACACATTGTCCTCAAACATCTCATTTCCAGCACATCCATCCTCCTGCGCACAACTATCATAGTCCCGCAACCATACAACATTGTTGGAACCACTATTCCTTCAAACATACCCATTTTTGCTTTCCGAGATAATGTTCTCGACTTCCACACATTCTTCAAGGCTCCCAGAATTTTCGCCCCCTCCCCCACCCTATGATCCACTTCCGCTTCCATGGTTCCATCCGCTGCCAGATCCACTCCCAGATATCTAAAACACTTCACTTCCTCCAGTTTTTCTCCATTCAAACTCACCTCCCAATTGAATTGACCCTCAACCCTACTGTACCTAATAACCTTGCTCTTATTCACATTTACTCTTAACTTTCTTCTTTCACATACTTTACCAAACTCAGTCACCAGCTTCTGCAGTTTCTCACATGAATCAGCCACCAGCGCTGTATCATCAGCGAACAACAACTGACTCACTTCCCAAGCTCTCTCATCCCCAACAGACTTCATACTTGCCCCTCTTTCCAAAACTCTTGCATTCACCTCCCTAACAACCCCATCCATAAACAAATTAAACAACCATGGAGACATCACACACCCCTGCCGCAAACCTACATTCACTGAGAAGCAATCACTTTCCTCTCTTCCTACACGTACACATGCCTTACATCCTCGATAAAAACTTTTCACTGCTTCTAACAACTTGCCTCCCACACCATATATTCTTAATACCTTCCACAGAGCATCTCTATCAACTCTATCATATGCCTTCTCCAGATCCATAAATGCTACATACAAATCCATTTGCTTTAGAAAAGCAAATGTATTTGTATTTCTCACATACATTCTTCAAAGCAAACACCTGATCCACACATCCTCTACCACTTCTGAAACCACACTGCTCTTCCCCAATCTGATGCTCTGTACATGCCTTCACCCTCTCAATCAATACCCTCCCATATAATTTGCCAGGAATACTCAACAAACTTATACCTCTGTAATTTGAGCACTCACTCTTATCCCCTTTGCCTTTGTACAATGGCACTATGCACGCATTCCGCCGATCCTCAGGCACCTCACCATGAGTCATACATACATTAAATAACCTTACCAACCAGTCAACAATACAGTCACCCCCTTTTTTAATAAATTCCACTGCAATACCATCCAAACCTGCTGCCTTGCCGGCTTTCATCTTCCGCAAAGCTTTTACTACCTCTTCTCTGTTTACCAAATCATTTTCCCTAACCCTCGCACTTTGCACACCACCTCGACCAAAACACCCTATATCTGCCACTCTATCATCAAACACATTCAACAAACCTTCAAAATACTCACTCCATCTCCTTCTCACATCACCACTACTTGTTATCACCTCCCCATTTACGCCCTTCACTGAAGTTCCCATTTGCTCCCTTGTCTTACGCACTTTATTTACCTCCTTCCAGAACATCTTTTTATTCTCCCTAAAATCTAATGATACTCTCTCACCCCAACTCTCATTTGCCCTTTTTTTCACCTCTTGCACCTTTCTCTTGACCTCCTGTCTCTTTCTTTTATACGTCTCCAACTCAATTTCATTTTTTCCCTGCAAAAATCGTCCAAATGCCTCTCTCTTCTCTTTCACTAATACTCTTACTTCTTCATCCCACCACTCACTACCCTTTCTAATCAACCCACCTCCCACTCTTCTCATGCCACAAGCATCTTTTGCGCAATCCATCACTGATTCTCTAAATACATCCCATTCCTCCCCCACTCCCCCTACTTCCATTGTTCTCACCTTTTTCCATTCTGTACTCAGTCTCTCCTGGTACTTCCTCACACAAGTCTCCTGCCCAAGCTCACTTACTCTCACCACCCTCTTCACCCCAACATTCACTCTTCTTTTCTGAAAACCCATACAAATCTTCACCTTAGCCTCCACAAGATAATGATCAGACATCCCTCCAGTTGCACCTCTCAGCACATTAACATCCAAAAGTCTCTCTTTCGCGCGCCTGTCAATTAACACGTAATCCAATAACGCTCTCTGGCCATCTCTCCTACTTACATAAGTATACTTATGTATATCTCGCTTTTTAAACCAGGTATTCCCAATCATCAGTCCTTTTTCAGCACATAAATCTACAAGCTCTTCACCATTTCCATTTACAACACTGAACACCCCATGTATACCAATTATTCCCTCAACTGCCACATTACTCACCTTTGCATTCAAATCACCCAACACTATAACCCGGTCTCGTGCATCAAAACCACTAACACACTCATCCAGCTGCTCCCAAAACACTTGCCTCTCATGATCTTTCTTCTCATGCCCACGTGCATATGCACCAATAATCACCCATCTCTCTCCATCAACTTTCAGTTTTACCCATATTAATCGAGAATTTACTTTCTTACATTCTATCACATACTTCCACAACTCCTGTTTCAGGAGTACTGCTACTCCTTCCCTTGCTCTTGCCCTCTCACTAACCCCTGACTTTACCCCCAAGACATTCCCAAACCACTCTTCCCCTTTACCCTTGGGCTTCGTTTCACTCAGAGCCAAAACATCCAGGTTCCTTTCCTCAAACATACTACCTATCTCTCCTTTTTTCACATCTTGGTTACATCCACACACATTTAGGCACCCCAATCTGAGCCTTCGAGGAGTATGAGCACTCCCCGCGTGACTCCTTCTTCTGTTTCCCATTTTAGAAAGTTAAAAAAAATACAAGGAGGGGAGGATTTCTGGCCCCCCGCTCCCGTCCCCTCTAGTCGCCCTCCACGACACGCGAGGAAATGCGTGGGAAGTACTCTTTCACCCCTATCCCCAGGGATAATATACATATATATATACACATACACACACATACACACACACACGCACATATACACACACACACACATACATATATATACATGCGAAAAATGTAAGAAACAATTTAGAAAACTGAAACTTCTAGCTTGAAATGAAATTAAAAAATGAATGTCACATAATGGTTCAACCTCTTTCAGATGTCACTGGTAATATCTCATAGTCTTCTGTGTCTCCTGTCTTGCCAGTTGGAAACAGTTCTAGATTGAGACCTATATCTTCCAATGATTTTCTAAGTGTATCTTAAAAAACTCTATCGAGTACACCTAAAGTGCTTCCAAGATTTTCAACACTGCCAGTATCTGCTCTCGAGTACATTTACAGTGCTCTAAGGATTTTCATGAGTGTCAGTATTGGTTGTGTTAGGACACTGAAGATACCATCCACAAGATTTACCTCTTTTCTCAATGAGGGTTCGTATACTCAGCCCACCATCTCTTTCTAGAGGAGGCAGACGTCACTTCATCATATGTTGCCCCATTGGTTACAGCAACAAGAGTAAAATCTGTTTCCGTGTCTTTAAAACTATTCTTCAGGGATATGATGATGTTCGCTTTTACCCAAGGCTTTGTCCTCTTATTCTTATCTATTTTTCTAACCTTATCTCTTCACCTCCCGACAACGAAGCAGCTTTAACTTTTCACCGATATCAGCATATCGTCATTACAGGTGCACAGGAGACTTGGTTTATATCTATCTGTAGTTTCTCAGTGTCCTATACGGGGGGTGACCCACTTGTTCTGGTTTTCTCTGTCGAGGATGATATGATACCGTGTTCTGTACTTGCATCTATGCAAGATACGAGAACGTGCAGGGGTACTTTAATTTCCTTGAGGAAACAGAGATCTTTGATGGTAGTTGTAGGATTTGCACCAACGTTCTTTGACGTATTGGTTAAGACACCTTACACACGGTTAACGAAAGTATCTTACCACTTTTTGTGTGAAACAATATGACACCACGGACGAAGGGTTTTGAGAATTGTCCCTTAGTCTGGCCTCAAACTGGTAGCTCTGCTCTCATAATGTAATAAGTCGATTCCTAGCGAAATTTCCTGTCATTCTACGACAACAAAAGTTATCATAATTTCATATCTCGAAGGAAATAACTATAAAGTGGAACTATCAAAAATCATAATGAAATTTGTCTCACATTCACGCTTATCCACCCTGCTGAGACACCTCGAGTCGTATCGATCATTTCAAAATTCATCGAACCCATACGGGAAGATATTTTTTTTTACCGTGTGTACATCAATTGCCCTTCTCTTTATAGATATGGACATATTCACCTAATTATCACATTTACCAAAGAAATCTTATGTCTGTGTGTGGAAATTTAGTACTCACACTCGTCTTTATTTAATTACGTTGTCATCCGAGCAGAGCGTGTGGGAGATGACAGTGCTTTACGACTGTCCTAGTCTGATAACAAAGGCAAAATGTGACGCAGATTAAATCATTCCCACTTTAATGCAACCGTTGATCTCTTGAGCCTCTCCTAGAGAGATGCTTATCTGCACTGCTGAATCGTAGCGGGTTGAAATATCTAAAAAAAAAAAAATAAATAGAATAAAACGAATTCTATTTTGACCGTATTTTCTAGGGATACAGAGAGAGAGAGAGAGAGAGAGAGAGAGAGAGAGAGAGAGAGAGAGAGAGAGAGAGAGAGAGAGAGAGAGAGAGAGGATTCTACATTTCTTATTCGATCTATAAATTCTTGAGGTTTTGGATCTAGCAGCTTATGAGGCTTATTTGGGTCTAATACCAATAATTAGGTTCAAGTTTCCGCTGTTGTATCTTTAAAGAATATGGAGTCGTTCAGATGTTATTAGCGAATCCTTAGCGTACAATCCAACCCCTTCACACTTTCTGCCAACACCTGCATAAGTTGTAAATTCAGGAATTAGTCTCCACTTGCCACTAGATGTTTTACGTCAGTTTCTACGAGAGGCTTGCAAATACTGCACTCATCTCAGGCAGTGAACTGCTTATAGAAGAGAATCTGTTCTCCTTGTGTGGTTGTTAATCCCTTCGAGTTGTTAATCAAACTACCATGATGGATGCCACATTATTTTTCTCTTGGCTGACCCTACCACAGGTGAGTCTGGCAGTGCTGGCTGAGGCAAAATCTTTCCTTTTGTGATTATTTGCACATTTCGTAGAGGTACACTCTACCCTTGCCTTCGTGAACTATTGTATTCTGAGACATATCTTTTTAACCTTCGGAAGGGTACTAATACCTTATTATATTACCCTATGTGATCTATCGGTCCTTCCTAAAAGGGATGATATTTACATACTTTGAGGCTTATCCATTTTCTATTTTCTCTGTCTGTCTGTCTGTCTGTTTCTCTCTCTCTCTCTCTCAGCTGTTTTCTTCCTTCATCTTGTCATCTCCATTATTTGTATCTATAATTACTTCTCTCTACATTTCCATCCTTTAATGTCATCTCTATTGATGAGTATCTGCTTATGGGGTATGCCATTACTTCAGTCTGGTGGTTTTATCGATGTTTTCTCATTCACCTCCTTTCTATCAGTTCTTTATAATTTCGTATAGCATTTCCTATAGCTCAGTTAAGTTGTGGGGCGCTAACAATAATGTTTCTTTACGGTACGCATGCATGTAATGCTTGTGTATGGATGAAATGCTTTGCAGGCATGCCCAAAACCTGACATCCTTTTACATCTCTTTCTGACTGACGCCCCTGGACTGGCCTATCCCTGCACCTGACCATCGCCAACCCTCAAACAATACCTATAACCGAATACCATGAACCTAACCCTGGCTCTAACCCACAGGACTTGTTCACGATATCAAATAAGTATAAGTTCTCACCTTGGTGTGGGGCTGGTAGCCTAGTGGGGCGGCCAGAGTGACCATGACCCACCTACAACGGCCAATGTCAGGCCACGGCAACACCTGGAGGGAGGGAGGGAAGGGTGAGGCTTACCTTAGCGTGGAGCTCGTAGTCTAGCGGGGCGGCCAGGGTGATGAGACCCGTGTGCTGGTCGATGGTGAAGAGGCCGTCCCTGTTGCCCGCCCTGATGCTGTACCTCACCCCGACTCCTAAAGGAGGAGGAAGAACACACAAACACTGGGTCTTAGTTGGTTGTTATTGATTGTAGTGATGATGAAGATGACGATGATGGGACTGACAGTGATGATGTAAGAGACAGTGATAGTGGTGAGGATGTTAGTGATGAAGTTAATGATCCTGATAATGTTGGAGATAGTGATGATGACAGCGGTGATGACGTAAGCTGTAGTGATGATGATGGTGCAAAAGGAATACATAGAAATGCAACGAACTACGGACCACTGGTTCCCTTACGGAGCCAGAAACATATGGAAATTAGTGTGGCGAGAGCAGGAAAACATATAGATGACTTAATTCAAGGAAATTTACACAGTTTGTACATTTGTACGAGATTTCTAATAATATGCGCACCCTTGTCACCAGCATGAACTCTAAGGTACAATGAGAACCAGAAAAAGAGCCCCCATATTTAGCTCATGAAATGAGAAGGTGCCCTGTGAGTTCACAGTATACAGAAAACGTTATCACTCAAAGAGTCATATTTACGGTTTTCACCTTGGGTTTACTATAAACAAGAGCCACAAGACAATAATGCAGTCCACAATATTCGGAAGAAAAATCACATAAACTACCACCTTAAGAAGTCAGGATATCCAAATTAGCTCACTGAGTAAGACATTAAACTTATGAAAGTTTATACTGCACTAAACTCCGCTTATTCAAGAATTTTAGGATTGAATATGACTGAAAATGATAAAAAAGGCCAACTGCTTTTAGCTTTAACGGATGATAACAGAAAATGATATTTCAACTGTATCAACATTTTGGTTTGTTCAGGTATCAATCACCGGCGAGTTTATTACTGTGCAACCTATGCTCATCCGGTGAACAGTAGCGTAAAAAGGATTATAAACGTCACAAAGGTTCTTTGTCAAACCTCAGTGGGCTTAACATTCATTACGAAAAATGTAAAAAAAAAAATTGGTTCGTTATAAAATGGGTTCGTTATAAAATTGTTTCATTAAATAAGCATCCTTACATAAACAGAGGCTTTGACATCGTCTATGTTTACTGACAGGATAGGTTACGAAGGAAACCTGGGGCGTTCGATACTGGGGGCTAAAAGTCACTCACCCACGTAGAGTTAATGATGAAGTAATTTAGACTTTAAAAGTCTAAATTACTTCATTATTAACTCCAAGAAAAAATGCTTGGCCTGAACATCAGCTCCGGTGGCTACACAACATAATGTGAAAGATCGTATACAAAAAGGTATGACAGCTCTCACCAGACTCTACAGACTGAGAAACATGCCAATAGATATACAAAACACATCTTGTCAGAGCCTTAGTCCTCCTTGTAATAGATTATCCCCTTATACCTACTCACGCACTTAGCAACACACAACTGAAATCACTTCAGAAAATTCAAAACAAAACACTAAGATTTGCCACAAACCAAAGATACCCTTACACTCTCAACACAGAACAAATTCACGAATTGACACAAACACAACTCATCATTATAAGAGCACACAAGGCTGCAGTTAAAGCCTGGGAAAAATTAGAAATTCAAGAAATTGAAACATTTCAAAAATCAAAAACATCCTTCGACACTATACAAAGATTCAATAGAAACTTTCCCAGCAGCCTAACAAAATCAACAACCCACCCGCCCCTTCCAATATATAAATGAAAACACCTTATAACCATAGCTAGCTAAAACAGAAAAAGCAAGGTGGATTGCCCACCAACTGTCCATCTCCCACTCCCCTTCTTCTTTCCCACTTTCCCTTCATCCGTCCCAACTCTTCAATTCTTCTTTACTTTTCTAAAAATAAAAGAAAAAAACGTATAATATCACATACAGTCATGGTAGAAAATGGGCATAAAAATGTCTAACTGGTCACAATTTACGAGGGTCACTGAGCTGAAAAGAGCGGTTGGATATGATCAAATTATTATAGTTTGCCCATATATATATATATATATATATATATATATATATATATATATATATATATATATATATATATATATACATATTTTTTTTTTTTTTTTTTTGCTTTGTCGCTGTCTCCCGCGTCTGCGAGGTAGCGCAAGGAAACAGACGAAAGAAATGGCCTAACCCCCCCCCCCCATACACATGTATATACATACGTCCACACACGCAAATATACATACCTACACAGCTTTCCATGGTTTACCCCAGACGCTTCACATGCCCTGATTCAATCCACTGACAGCACGTCAACCCCGGTATACCACATCGATCCAATTCACTCTATTCCTTGCCCTCCTTTCACCCTCCTGCATGTTCAGGCCCCGATCACTCAAAATCTTTTTCACTCCATCTTTCCACCTCCAATTTGGTCTCCCACTTCTCCTCGTTCCCTCCACCTCCGACACATATATCCTCTTGGTCAATCTTTCCTCACTCATTCTCTCCATGTGCCCAAACCATTTCAAAACACCATCTTCTGCTCTCTCAACCACGCTCTTTTTATTTCCACACATCTCTCTTACCCTTACGTTACTTACTCGATCAAACCACCTCACACCACACATTGTCCTCAAACATCTCATTTCCAGCACATCCATCCTCCTGCGCACAACTCTATCCATAGCCCACGCCTCGCAACCATACAACATTGTTGGAACCACTATTCCTTCAAACATACCCATTTTTGCTTTCCGAAATAATGTTCTCGACTTCCACACATTCTTCAAGGCTCCCAGGATTTTCGCCCCCTCCCCCACCCTATGATCCACTTCCGCTTCCATGGTTCCATCCGCTGCCAGATCCACTCCCAGATATCTAAAACACTTTACTTCCTCCAGTTTTGCTCCATTCAAACTTACCTCCCAATTGACTTGACCCTCAACCCTACTGTACCTAATAACCTTGCTCTTATTCACATTTACTCTTAACTTTCTTCTTTCACACACTTTACCAAACTCAGTCACCAGCTTCTGCAGTTTCTCACATGAATCAGCCACCAGCGCTGTATCATCAGCGAACAACAACTGACTCACTTCCCAAGCTCTCTCATCCCCAACAGACTTCATACTTGCCCCTCTTTCCAAAACTCTTGCATTTACCTCCCTAACAACCCCATCCATAAACAAATCAAACAACCATGGAGACATCACACACCCCTGCCGCAAACCTACATTCACTGAGAACCAGTCACTTTCCTCTCTTCCTACACGTACACATGCCTTACATCCTCGATAAAAACTTTTCACTGCTTCTAACAACTTTCCTCCCACACCATATATTCTTAATACCTTCCACAGAGCATCTCTATCAACTCTATCATATGCCTTCTCCAGATCCATAAATGCTACATACAAATCCATTTGCTTTTCTAAGTATTTCTCACATACATTCTTCAAAGCAAACACCTGATCCACACATCCTCTGCCACTTCTGAAACCACACTGCTCTTCCCCAATCTGATGCTCTGTACATGCCTTCACCCTCTCAATCAATACCCTCCTATATAATTTACCAGGAATACTCAACAAACTTATACCTCTGTAATTTGAGCACTGACTCTTATCCCCTTTGCCTTTGTACAATGGCACTATGCACGCATTCCGCCAATCCTCAGGCACCTCACTATGAGTCATACATACATTAAATAACCTTACCAACCAGTCAATAATACAGTCACCCCCTTTTTTAATAAATTCCACTGCATTACCATCCAAACCTGCTGCCTTGCCGGCTTTCATCTTCCGCAAAGCTTTTACTACCTCTACTCTGTTTGCTAAATCATTTTCCCTAACCCTATATATATATATATATATATATATATATATATATATA
>NC_092287.1:11032796-11067796 GCF_036320965.1 Panulirus ornatus
CGCCAAGAGGCTAGAGAGGTTAGTGGTGGTGATGGGGTTATTATCTGCTAAAGTAATTGCCGACAAGACCCAAAGGTCAAGCCATTTCCAAAGGGGGTTTACAGGACGAGAAATGCCAATAAATCTAATGAAATACGTTGACTGTAAGTGTGTCTTGTAGACGTCAGTGTGATAAGAACGTTGGAGTAGACACCGTACCCAACCTGTCGCTTGAGCTCCACCTGAAGAGATTTGTAAAGACGACGACTTGTCTCCCGGTATAAACGAGAATCGCTTGTTAGAACATGGATAAAGGAAATTGTCTGACATGGTTTTCGTAACGTATATTAGGCCAAACTAGGCTATGCTTGAGTCTGGTCACAAATGATTTCTAAATATGCACGAAGCACAAGAAATGAATACAAAAAAGTCCAGAGTAGGTATACAAAATTATATGGCACTAGAATTGGGGCATGTGAGTTACAGTGAAAGATATAGGTAGAGGCTATAATTATGCCCACCATGGAAGAGAGAAGAGTAATAGGTGTAACCCAGCGATCACAACTTCCATGTTTCTAAACCAGTCTGGCTAATGTCTCCAATGAACAGATCCGAGAAAGCAAGAAATTAAAAGTTAGAAAATGAGAAAAGATGTGAAACGAGGACCCTCCTAGTGTCAAAGTAGTGTGGACCAGTGGGATAAGCTACTGTACTGAAAATGTAAAGTTTAAAAAGCTTGACGAAAGTAAAGAAAGTTTATTAATGAATCATAAAAGTTCAGGTGGTGAGGGGGACCCCACGAGTGTTGAACTTCCTATCCTTACTGTACAAATGGGTGAGTACATGTAGGCAATTACATATGCACGAAATACACATATTTCACAGAATATGACTACTAATTCAGCATCAATCAGCTTCGTGCTGATTATCTCAACTTGTCTTCCGATTCTCTTAGCTGAATAAGCTGGCTAAGCTGGCTAAAGTTAGAAACACCAAACTCAAGCTTGGCTCTACCTCTTGCCATGAAGTTTGGCCAGCTTGCTGGCAATCTCCCTGAACAGGATGAGAGACAAGCTGAGAACATCTGCATGGGACTTTTAAGTACTGAAAATCAGCAGCCATACTCAATGAAACATGTTTGAGAGAAGATCTCCTGCGTATGTACATTAAAAAGTACGCATACTTATACTTAAATTATCTACTTAAGCATGAGGGTATAGAGATCTGAATCCTGCTGTCTCCACACGACTAGGAGGAAAGGATGGAAGGAGGGAGGGAGGGAGACAGCGTTGGAGATGCAATTACCTCGTGACACAGGTAATTACCAGGTGCGACTCAGCCGTCTTGCTGAGCCTCACCTGGCCTGCCCTGCTCCGACACCCTCAACTGTGGCTCAGCGGCTCATTACTCTCGTCTCAACTACTCCAACTCATATATGTCTATCAGATGGATGGGTGGGCGTGTGAGTATACATCTATTCGCATTGTATGGGGTTGGAGATTTACATACGTGGGGCCCCTGTCTCTTGTGTGTGTGTGTGTGTGTGTGTGTGTGTGTGTGTGTGCGTGTGTGTGTGTGTGTGTGCATGAATTTCAGCTCCTGTCTAATCAAGATCCTTAGATCTTCGTGGTATGTTTCTCTTTCTAACACTTCTCTTGGGCCTGCACATTAAGTCGTCACCTTAATGTTCACTGTTCCAATACTTCTGCCCATCTCTATATTGCCCCTAAGTCATATTTTTTTTTCCATTTCTCATTGTTCAGTTTCTGGTCATAATCTAACTTTAATTTCATATACCTCTTTAATAAAGGGTATCATTATTGTGAAGGGCATTGAGGCTCATATGTAATTCCCTGGAGTATACATGATAGAACTTTAGCTTCGTGAAAAATTATACCATTGACTACTGGTCTGTATTATCCTGTTATCTAAAAGCTCTTTGAATCATATCTATCTATCTTATCTTAAATGTTTTGTTTTACTCCTTTCTCGACAAATATTGTATGCTTTTCCCTGTCATATACTTCGGCAAAATCGATTGAAACATCGTCCAGTTTCTTTCCTTGTATCACTGTTTACTAGATGCTGCTTGTCTCTTATATCTTCCTTAAGAAGCCGGCTGGAATTTCGTGTGGTCTAGGAGAAGAGTTCTCTCACAGCTACATCAACTGTCTTCCTTATATCATTTTCTGATATCTCAATATCTAATCATTCCTTTCCTCTCATATTTATTCAATAGTTTATTAGATTTCTCCTTGCATTCTGAGCTGAATTCTGGCAGGCGCTGCTTCCACTTCAACTTCTTTCATATATCATCGTGGTTCCATCTTTGTCCTTTAGATGTTGGGATCTCTTATTGCCATCTTTTTTTTTTTGCTTCGTTCATGTATGAGTGATAATTTTTGGGTTCCTGTCCATGTTTTGTATAATTTCTCTTATTGTTCATTTTTAGTACACTTCGGTCTTATTCATCCTTTTTGATGTTAGCCGAGAGGATACGGGCAGCTGGTTATTTTCAAGAGAGATTATTGGGTGATTATTGGTGCATATGCACCTGGGCATGAGAAGAAAGATCATGAAAGGCAAGTGTTTTGGGAGCAGCTGAGTGAGTGTGTTAGTAGTTTTGATGCACGAGACCTGGCTATAGTGATGAGTGATTTGAATGCAAAGGTGAGTAATGTGGCAGTTAAGGCAATAATTGGTGTTCATGGGGTGTTCAGTGTTGTAAATGGAAATGGTGATGAGCTTGTAGATTTGTGTGCTGAAAAAGGACTGGTGATTGGGAATACCTGGTTCAAAAAGAGAGATATACATAAGTTTACGTATGTAAGTAGGAGAGATGGCCAGAGAGCGTTATTGGATAAGGTGTTAATTGATAGGCGAGCGAAAGAGAGACTTTTGGATGTTAATGTGCTGAGAGGTGCAACTGGAGGGATGTGAGATTATTATCTAGTGGAGGCGAAGGTGAAGATTTGTAGAGGTTTTCAAAAAGGAAGAGAGAATGTTGGGGTGAAGAGAGTGGTGAGAGTAAGTGAGCTTGGGAAAGAGACTTGTGTGAGGAAGTACCAGGAGAGACTGAGTGCAGAATGGAAAAAGGTGAGAGCAAAGTACGTAAGGGGAGTGGGGAAGGAATGGGATGTATTTAGGGAAGCATGATGGCTTGCGCAAAAGATGCTTGTGGCATGAGAAGTGTCCAAGGTGGGTAGATTAGAAAGGGTAGTGAGTGGTGGGATGAAGAGGTAAGATTATTAGAGGAAAAGAAGAGAGAGGCATTTGGACGATTTTTGCAGGGAAATAGAGCAAATGACTGGTAGATGTAAAAAAGAAAGAGGCAGGAGGTCAAGAGAAAGGTGGAAGAGGTAAAAAAGAGGGCAAATGAGAGTTGGGTTGAGAGAGTATCATCAAATTTTAGGGAGGGTAAAAAGATGTTTTGGAAGGAGGTAAATAAAGTGCGTAAGACAAGAGAACAAATGGGAACATCGGTGAAGGGGGTTAATGAGGAGGTAATAACAAGTAGTGGTGATGTGAGAAGGAGATGGCTTGAGTATTTTGAAGGTTTGTTGAATGTGTTAGATGAGAGTGGCAGATATAGGGTGTTTTGGTCGAGGTGTTGTGCGAAGTGAGAAAGTTAGGGAGAATGATTTGGTAAACAGAGAAGAGGTAGTATAAACTTTACGGAAGATGAAAGCCGGCAAAGCGGCGGGTTTGGATGGTATTGCAGTGGAATTTATTAAAAAAGGGGCTGAATGTGTGGTTGACTGGTTGGTAAGGATATTCAATGTATGTATGGTTCATGGTGAAGTGTCTGAGGATTGGCGGAATGCATGCATAGTGCCATTGGACAAAGGCAAAGGGGATAAAGGTAAGTGTTCAAATTACAGAGGTATAAATTCCTGGGAAATTATATGGGAGGGCATTGATCGAGTGGGTGAAGGCAAATACAGAGCATCAGATTGGGGAAGAGCAGCGTGGTTTCAGAAGTGGTAGAGGATGTGTGGATCAGGTGTTTGCTTTGAAGAATGTATGTGAAAAATACTGAGAAAAATAAATGGATTTGTATGTAGCATTTATGGATCTGGAGAAGGCATATGATAGAGTTGATAGAAATGCTCTGTGGAAGGTATTAAGAATATATGGTGTGGGAAGCCTGAACATGTAGGAGGGTGAAGAGCGTGCAAGGACCAGAGTGAATTGGAACGATGTGGTATACCGGGGTCGACGTGCTGTCAATGGATTGAACCAGGCCGTGTGAAGCGTCTGGGGTAAACCATGGAAAAGCTTTGTGGGGCCTGGATGTGGAAAGGGAGCTGTGGTTTCGGTGCATCATACATGACAGCTAGAGACTAAGTGTGAACGAACGTGGCCTTTGTTGTCTTTTCCTAGCGCTACCTCGCGCACGCGCAGGGAGAGGGGGTTGTCATTTCATGTGTGGCGGGGTGGCGACAGGAATGAATAAAGGCAGAGAGTATGAATTATGTACAAGTGTATATATGTATAAGTCTGTGTATGTATATATATGTATACGTTGAAATGTATAGGTATGTATATGTGCGTGTGTGGAAGTGTATGTATATACATATGTATGTGGGTGGGTTGGGCCCTTCTTTGGTCTGTTTCCTTGCGCTATCTCGCTAACGCGAGAGACAGCGACAAAGTATAACAAATAATTATATATATATATATATATATAAAAAAAGAATATATATATATATATATATATATATATATATATATATATATATATATATATATATATATATATATATATATATTCCTATGACTCGACGGGGAAAATGAGACACGATATATCCAAGCCCGAGCCAGATACCCATTCTATCTGCTAGCACCTACGGGTAGAAGAACAGCTGGAATGACTGTGCACAGACAGCCGCAACAAACATTCGAACCTATACGCTCGACCTTGAATGCGTCACGGTTACGAACGCTAACCACCGCACCACGGAGATTCTCATCAGTGTCATCAATCTCATCTCTTGCATAGAGAGAGAGAGAGAGAGAGAGAAAGAGAGAGAGAGAGAGAGAGAGAGAGAGAGAGAGAGAGAGAGAGAGAGAGAGAGAGAGAGAGAGAGGATGCGCGTCGTCTCCCAGTGACACTAATCCACGGTTGTTTACCACGCGACTGAATGCGAATGGAGAGGGGGAGGTTGGGTTAACCAGATTCACCCACAAAGTCACTAGTGTTTGCCCCCTGTGTAAGGGGGAGAGTGTGGTTGGGGGGGGTATGGTCGCCAATACACACACACACACACACACACACACACACACACACACCAGCGCAGGGGTCTCCTTGCGTGCGAGCGGAGCGAGTTGGAGGTTAGGTGGGGGTAAGGTGGTGCAATGCAATTCAGCGGTTCGATTCCCCCAGGGTGTCGCTCTGGGGGAATAGTGAGCCGCTGTGTCAAAACGACTGGTAGGAAGTCGGCGGCGTGACGTCACCTCTCGCCAGCCTGTAATAATGCAGCTTCCATTACGAAATTACCGTGATAGGTTCCGGTCCTTTGCGAATTGGATATCCTGAAATTGGTTCAGTCTGAGGTACAGCGAGTACAGGAGGACGTGTGGGTGATATTATACATTTTACCGGGTACATGTGGTAGAAAAGGATCCTATGTATATCTTTACTGAAACACCTGTTGAAGTATGGCCTGTTTACGTATCCCTATCTACCAATTACGAACGAGCCAACTGTAGTTCTTACTAATCAACAGATCGTCTACCAATTACCAATCTATTTCAAGGGTATGATATACTATTTTTTTCCCTCCATTTACCTGCAGTAACTTTTACCTGGACGAAAGAAAGAAAGAAAGAAAGAAAGAAAAAAACGTTTGTATGGATGCAAGCAAAGGACACAAGATGTAGGGGTAGACCACAGTGGAGATGGAAGAGATTTTGAGTGATCGTGACGTGAACATACAGGAGGGTGAAGAGCGTGCTCGTGATAGATTAAACTAAAACGATGTGATATACTGGGGTCGACGTGCTGCCAGTGGACTGAACCAGGGCATGTGAAGCGGCCGAGGGAAGCCACGAAAATATCTCTGGGGGTCTGATTGTGGAAAGGAGGTTGTAATTATGGTGCACTGCGCATGATACCAAGAGAATGGATGTGAAGTAATGAGTTTTTTTTCTCTGGTTGTTGAGCGTTACCGCTAGGCTATGATCGCCCCTATATCATAGCCTAGCGGTAGCGCTCCCGCCTGTTGCACAGGGGTCCAGGGTTCGATCCTGGCTGTTGGAGGTTTGTATGTCCTATGAAAGTGCGCGTTCATATGCACTTTATTCGGTTATATATATATATATATATATATATATATATATATATATATATATATATATATATATATATATATATATATATCTATTTCCCTGAGGAAAGGGGAGAGAGGATACTTCCCACGTATTCCCTGCATGTCCAAGAAGACGACTAAAAAAGGGGGTGGGAGCAGGGGTGACTGGAAATCCTCCCCTCCTGTTTTCCTTTTCCTATAGAGAAATTTTCCCTCTAAGGCTCTGTCCTCTGTTTTTGACGCTAATGTGGAAAATGTCATATATATATATATATATATATATATATATATATATATATATATATATATATATATATATATATATATATACATATATATATATATATATATATATATATTTCTTTTTCAGCAGTAGTTAAATAAATTGTAACTTTTCTCCTTTTTACATGAACCTTTCTCTGCGTTCCACTCCAAGTAATGTGCATGCGTACCAGAGCCTGCGAGCTGCCACTGTCATACCCCAGGTCATCAAAACACTATTATCTCTACGTTAGACACACGCCGCTGCCTCTTTAGCCGTCTGTTTATTTGTCTTGACCTCCTCTCTCGCTTCCTTAAGCCGCCAGAGTCCATTGCTGAAGAGTCCTCATTCATATTTCATCATAGTTACACAGACTTTTGAAAACTCATTATAAGCTTTTGTCTTCTGTTTCAGGATTCTTTTCAGCATTATTTTTTCTTCTTTCTATTCGTCTGTGTCTTCATTTCCACCTGTCTGTCTAATTCTCTATCTGTCTCTCTGTCTGTCTGGCAGCCACCGACAGTGGAGGTGGAGTGTATCAACAGTGATATTTTGCTTGAGTATCGGGATATGTTGGTGACGGCTGCGGAGTGAGCCTGCACTTCAGTGGCTGTCAAGCACCATTCTCTTTGGCTCAAGTTGCTGTCTCTCCTCCTTGCCTCACTCACCTAAACGCACAGTCTATCCATCTCGCACTTCACAACACGTAACTCGCACGACTCGCTCTTCGTAACTCTTAATTTTCCAGCCTTTACGACAAGATCTTTTCGTAAATTTTCCTCTCTCTCTCTCTCTCTCTCTCTCTCTCTCTCTCTCTCTCTCTCTCTCTCTCTCTCTCTCTCTCTCTCTCACATACATCCTACGTACAATAGTCCAATCACTCATCCCAGCTGAGTAGGTTTCAGTGGTATGTCGGCTGACAGATGGCATGCCATCCCTTTCAAAGCGTATAATGTTGGCGGATAATATTGCTTATCTGTGAAGAAAACGTATGTCGCTTCCCACGTCCATAATACCGTGTGCTATGCAGATAGGTAACTTCATTTCTCGCCAAGGCACATCTTAACTATATATATATATATATATATATATATATATATATATATATATATATATATATATGTATATATATATATATCTGTGTGGTGAAGTGGTGTTGGTAGCGGCTATGGGATGTTCAGTGACCAGACACTACAGTCTGGCGCACTGGCTCGGTTACCGACGAAGATCCAAGACCCAGCCAGGGGTTCAGTCTTCTCCGACGTTGAGCCAGGACCAAACTGGGGGTAGAATTTGGTCTGATGTGAAGCCAGGACTCAGCAAGGAGTACAGTCTGCTAAGCTGCCATAGTCACTGACGCAGAGTCAGGTCCCAGTAAGGGGTATAACTGCTGGCTGTACATTAAGCCACGTATAAAGCAGATGGAGATATAGCAGTGACTGTATTAATTCACCTTGAAGGAAGGATTTCCAGGACTGGAAGACTTCTGGAAGGGAAGTAGTTTCTTGAAGGGTTCTTGGAAGTGTTAGCGAAAGTCTACTGCTACACCAAACAAGAACTAGTTCGGATCAACTTAGGTCCTGTCTGGTAATGGATATTCAAACTGGGGAAGTGGCTCCCGTATTCACAAGAACCTGGAGGGATGATACCGAGGAAACCACACAAAGAGACAACTAGCGGACCAGATTCTCTCAAATCAAGACAGCTCCCCCTGGCCCCATCGGCCTTTACTTCAAGGCCTTCATGTCCATTTCTTACAAGCTGAACAAGTAATCAAAGGCATAGTCAAGAGAAACTTGAGGCCTAACAACAACGACCAGAAAAGATATTTTTCATTATAGATATCAGAATAAGAAATCATTACATCTGCTTAAAAGAAAAAAAAGAACAGCAAATTTCCAGTGGAGTCATGACTTATACGAATTCCAATACCCGTATGAGATGAGGACTGCCCGCCAAGTTCGTCGTATGTAAGTATGACTATCACTAAGTTACCCCGATGTCTTTCGTGTCATCTACAAAGTGCAAGCCCGAAAACACATCTGAGATCCTCCCACAACATCCATCCTTGATGAAGATTGACACGTCCAAATTCACCCGACACGAGACGCATTCAGATACACTACGCCCTTTACATCAAGGAAAGATGCCCGAGTATGAACATGCAGACTGACAGACTCAATGTGTTGCCAAGTGCTCGATCGTTCACCTGTCCCAGTGAGACAGGACGATGAAGTGATGACGTCATGAACCGGCACGCCTCGCCACCTGAGATGGCAAGCTCTCATTGGTCAGATATTCATCTTTCGCTGGTGCATAATATTTCTCTTGATTCCTGACTTATGTATATATATACTTGGACCTTGTTGTCCTTTCCTTACACTTGAGAAAGTAACACGAATCACGAAACGCTTTGCTTCTATATATGAAAAGAGAATTACACGACTGATTTTTACCTGAGTTTGGTTCTACACCTGTTATGAATTTCGGCCAGGTTATGGGTATTCTGTCTGAGCAATACAGAAGAACTGTTAGACAAGTAGAGGTAAGTAAGTGAGGTAGCTCAATAAAACAGACGAAAGAATGGCCCAACCCACTCACATACACATGTATATACATACACGTCCACACACGCACATATACATACCTATACATTTCAACTTATACATACATATACATCCACAGACATATACATATATGCACATGTACATAATTCATACTTGCTGCCTTTATTCATTATCGTCGCCACCCCGCCACACATGAAATGACAACCCCCTCCCCCCGCACGCGCGCAAGGTAGGGCTAGGAAAAGACAACAAAGGCCACATTCGTTCATACTCAGTCTCTAGCTGTCATGTATAATACACCGAAACTACAGCTCCCTTTCAAAATCCAGGCCCCACAAAATTTCCCATGGTTTGCCCCAGACGCTTCACATACCCTGATGCAATCCATTGACAGCACGTCGACCCCGGTATACCACATCGTTCCAATTCACTCTATTCCTTGCACACCCTTCACCCTCCTGCATGTTTAGGCCCCGTAGGCTCAAAATCATTTTCGACCTCCAATATGGTCTCCCACTTCTCGTTCCCTTCACCTCTGACACATATATCGTCTTTGTCAATCTTTCCTCACTCATTCTCTCCATGTGACCGAGTCATTTCAAAAAACCCTCTTCTACTCTCTCAACCACATTCTTTATATTACCACACATCTCTCTTACCGTTTCATTACTTACTCGATCAAACCACCTCACACCACATATCGTCCTCAAACATCTCATTTCCAAAACATCCGCCCTCTTCCGTACAACCCTATCTATAGCCCATGCCTTGCAACCACATAACATTGTTGGAACCGCTATTCCTTTAAACATACCCATTTTTGCTTTCCGAAATAATGTTCTAGCCTTCCACACATTTTTCAACTCTCCCAGAAGAGTGAATGTCGGTTTGCGGCAGTGGTGCGTAATGTCTCCATGGTTATTTGATTTGTTTATGGATGGGGTTGTTAGCGAGGTGAATGCAAGAGTTTTGGAGAAAGGGGCAAGTATGCAGTCTGTTGTGGATGAGAGGGCTTGGGAAGTAAGTCAGTTGTTGTTTGCTGATGATACAGCGCTGGTGGCTGATTCGGGTGAGAAACTGCAGAAACTGGTGACTGAGTTTGGTAAAGTGTGTGAAAGAAGAAAGCTGGAATAAATGTGAATAAGAGCAAGGTTATTAGGTACAGTAGGGTTGAGCGACAAGTCAATTGGGAGGTGAGTCTGAATGGAGAAAAACTGGAGGAAGTGAAGCGTTTTAGATATGTGGGAGTGGATTTGGCAGCGGATGGAACCATGGAAGCGGAAGTGAGTCACAGGGTGGGGATGGGGGCGAAAGTTGTGGGAGTGTTGAAAAATGTGTTGAAGTTGAGAACGTTATCTTGGAAAGCAAAAATGGGTATGTTTGAAGGAATAGTGGTTCCAACAATGTTATATAGTTGCGAGGCGTGGGCTTTAGATAATGTTGTGCGGAGGAGAGTGGGTGTGTTGGAAATGAGATGTTTGAGGACAATATGTGGTGTGAGGTGGTTCGATCGAGTAAGTAATGAAAAGGTAAGAGAGATGTGTGGTAATAAAAAGAGTGTGGTCGAGAGAGCAGAAGAGGGTGTTCTGAAATGGTTTGGTCACATGGAGAGAATGAGTGAGGAAAGATTGACAAAGAGGATATCTGTGTCAGAAGTGGAGGGAAAGAGGGGAAGTGGGAGACCAAATTGGAGGTGGAAGGATGGAGTGCAAAAGATTTTGAGGCTTGAACATGCAGGGGCTTGAACATGCAGGAGGGTGAAAGGTGTGCAAGGAATAGAGTGAATTGGAACGTGGGTGGACGTGCTGTCAAAGGATTGAAGCGTCTGGGGAAAACCATGGAAAGTTCTGTGGGGCCGGGATTTGGAAAGGGAGCTGTGGTTTCGGTGCATTATACATGACAGCTAGAGACTTAGTGTGAACGAATGTGGCCTTTGTTGTCTTTTCCTAGAGCTACATCACTCGCATGCGGGGGGAAGGGGGTTGTCATTTCATGTGTGGCGGGGTGGCGACGGGAATGAATAAAGGCAGACAGTATGAATTATGTGCATGTGTATATATGTGTATATGTCTGTGTATGTATATATATGTATACGTTGAAATGTATAGGTATGTATATGTGCATGTGTGGACGTGTATGTATATACATGTGTATGTGGATTCGTTGGGCCATTCTTTCGTCTGTTTCCTTGCGCTACCTCGCTAACGCGGGAGACAGCGACAAAGCATAATAAATAGATAAAAAATACAATATATATATATATATATATATATATATATATATATATATATATATATATATATATATATTCCTACGAGTCCACGGGGAAAATGAAATACGATAAGTTCCGAAGTGCACTTTCGTGTAATAATCACATCATTCTCCAATACAAAATTAAAGGTATTTTCATATAGCCTCAGGTTCTGATGTCTTAAGCACTTCGTGATTATCCCGTGGCAGAGTAAAGCTTACCACATTAAACCAACTGATGCATACTGTGTAAAATAAGTCTTTCCTGACTACTATGTTACTGCAGTTTTACTTACTGTCATAGAAAGATAACAATGAAAACTATCATACGCTATTTTTTTTCAAATCGTAGAACCCTCTGTGCCTTAAAAGTTAGCGCATTTAATTCTAAACTTTACACAAATTTCCTTATCTATAGTTGTTGTCGGATCAAACACCATCAATCAAGCATCCTATAATCCTTTTTGATAATAGGGAAACTATCATAGATCTTAAGAAAAAAGTATCTTTTGTGTCATTCACTTCACCTATGTTGACACTGTAGTTCCACGAGCTCTCCCGCTATCGCAAACACTCTCGAAAGGAACCATTGCTCTGTTGCTGTCTGCACTCCTTGTTATCCCTTTGTATTCTCCTTTGTGTATCAAGAATGGAATCGTTCGCACAGTATCCAGGTACAAGTAAAGCAAATGAACGAAGGCAAGGACACTCTCGCAATATATGTGGCAGACGAATAAATATGGGTACGACATAGCACTTATAAGAGACTGCGCCACATCTACAGGTCAAGATATAACTAGTCACATCTGCTCTATCACAGGTACAAGTCAAGATATACGAGTTCACATCATAGGTACTATACAAGACCAGATATACCAAGTCATATCGAAGGTAAAAATTAAAATATACCTGGTCACATCATAGTTGCCAGTCGAGATAAACTTGGTTGTACCACAGGTATGATCGATGGTGGACATTACCTGGTAACATGGCAGATACATGTCTAGACATACCTGGTACAGGTGCAAGTCCAGACGTACCTGGTCAAGCCACAGGTAAAGATCAAAATAAATCTGTTCCCAAAACAAGTTTGAGTCAAAAATATACTTGGTCACGCCACAGGTACGAGTCAAAATGGATCTGGTCACACTACAGGTACGAATCCAATTACACCTAGTCACACCTTAGGTACGAGACAAAAATACACCTAGTCACACCACAGGTGCGAATCCAATTACACCTGATCACACCTTAGGTACGAGACAAAAATACACCTGGTCACACCTGCTCTAAGAGGAACATTTGTCACCAGTTTCTTTCCCAAGATCTTCATTAAGATGCGTCTCTCACCAACATCATCTACACTAGTCACTGTCCCAAGGAACATCAGACTTCATGTCAGACTCATTTAAATCTTCATTCTTGTAAACCAGCCTCACATACCAGCCATGTCATCTTCTGTGTATCTGCAATTTTTAAAGTCCCCCGCTGTCCTCTGGTTTCGTCCGACATTTCTTGTTCACCGACATTTTCTATAGTGTTGTGATGTAGCGGGCAAACAAGCAATGTTGCCTCAGAATTGATTCTCATATTGGGACTGAACCTGCCTCCGGCCATTTCGTTTACCTAACTGTATCCCTTAGGTAAGTGTCTCTTGCCATCAAACACCTTGAGGCAAGGTAGATTCACGTTTTCTCACTTTCTGTTTATAGAGAGCGAGCACTTCATATTTCATGGGCCCTGTGTGGACTAAGAAGAGGAAAGAGAGGCCAATGTCTGCGAAGGCAAAAGATGGGTATGTTTAATGGTTATAGATGCACCGACGATGTTCTATGGATGTGATTCTTGAGGCCGTAAATGACAAAAAAACGAAAGAGCGTGCACTTCCTGGAAATAAAGGCCCTAGGGACAAGAAATAAGAAAAGACAGTGTAATGAAAAGGTGATACATTAAGCGGAGAGTAACTGAAAGAGATGACCAGATCGGAATGGTTTTGACACGCGGAGAGGATGAGCGACGAGAGATTGACTAAGAGGATTTACTTCTCAGAGAGAGAAGGAGCAAGGGAAAGAGGGAGACTCGAGAAGATTGAAGGATGGAATGAATGAGGTTTAGCGTTACTGGGGCTTCGTCACGAGAGAGAGAGAGAGAGAGAGAGAGAGAGAGAGAGAGAGAGAGAGAGAGAGAGAGAGAGAGAGAGAGAGAGAGAGAATTTGCTAAAGAGGGGTTGACACGAAGTCAGTAGACTGAACCAGGGACACAACACAGAAAGGTTTATGTGGATTGGCTCCAGAGAGGAGTGCTCTGGTTTCTGTGCATTGTGTATGCCAGCGAATGAAGCCGTCCTTCGTCTGTTTCTTGCTCTATCTCGCCCACATGGGAAACAGCGAATAAGCGTAAACAGGTATTCTTCATATCACTAAAATTTCCACCATAATAAATATCATACTCCTCACACCAGACCTGAAATGTCTTGAATTTCATAACTTCATAGCTACAAGACATTGCTGACCTTCGTACAACTTAAAACGACATAATTACTACCACTCTATGGTCTGCGTAGCATTGTACATAAAGGAAAAAAACAAAAAAAAGGCAAAACCCTCCTTCAAAAAGGAGAGCATTTGAAGAGAAAACGTACCAATTTCTGCCACTTGACCAAAGAAGCAACGATCAAACCTGCCCAGTCCACTTACAGGTAAGTAGCTCCACCCACAGCTTCCAGGACAACACAGGCAAGTAGCTCCACCCACAGCTTCCAGGACAACATAGGTAAGTGGCTCCACCCACAGCGTCCAGGACAACACAGATAAGTGGCTACACCCACAGCTTCCAGGACAACACAGGCAAGTGTGCACACCCACAGCTTCCAGGACAGCACAGGCAAGTGGCTCCACCCACAGCTTCCGGGACAACACAGGCAAGTGGCTCCACCCACAGCTTCCGGGACAACACAGGCAAGTGGCTCCACCCACAGCTTCCGGGACAACACAGGCAAGTGGCTCCACCCACAGCTTCCGGGACAACACAGGCAAGTGGCTCCACCCACAGCTTCCAGGACAACACAGGCAAGTGGCTCCACCCACAGCTTCCGGGACAACACAGGTAGGTGGCCTCGCCAATGCCAATTCAGATCTCTGCTTTTAGTGCCATTCATCCTCCAGTTATTTCTTAAGTACATACTTTCCCAAATTTATTCATTCATTCCTTCATCTTTCTATACGTTATTATGATGTTAATTACTACTATTAAAATCATCATTGGTACTTCTACTTACGTTATGGTCATTGTCGTTATTAATATCATTCGTATAAGTATTAATATCATTATCTTTATTATACTCACTTTCCTTTCCTTTGGAAGTGAATTGTTGTAGATATGTGGGAGTGGAGTTAGCAGCGGACAGAACCATGGAAGCGGAAGCGAGTCATAGGGTGGGGGAGGGGGCAAAGGTTCGGGGGGCGTTGAAAAATGTGTGGAAGTCGAGAACCTTATCTTGGAGAGCAAAAATGGCTATGTTTGAAGGAATAGTGGTTCCAACAATGTTATATAGTTGCGAGGCATGGGCTATAGATAGAGTTGTGCGGAGGACGGTGGATGCGTTGAAAATGAGATGTGTGAGGACAATATGTGGTGTGAGGTGGTTTGATCGAATAAGTAATGAAAGGGTAAGAGAGATGTGTGGAAATGAAAAGAGTGTTGTTGAGAGAGCAGAAGAGGGTGTATTGAAATGGTTTGGTCACATGGAGAGAATGAGTAAGGAAAGATTGACAAAGAGGATATGTGTGTCAGAGGTGGAGGGAACGAGGAGAAGCGGGAGACCAAATTGGAGGTGGGAGGATGGAGTGAAAAAGATTTTGAGCGATCGGGGCCTGAGCATACAGGAGGGTGAAAGGCGTGCAAGGAATAAAGTGAATTGGAACGATGTGGTATATCGGGGTCGACGTGCTGTCAATGGATTGAAGCAGGGCATGTGGAGCGTCTGGGGTAAACCATGAAAAGTTTTGTGGGGCGGGTGGCGACGAGGATGGATGAAGGCAGCAAGTATGAATATGCACATGTGTATATATGTATACGTCTATGTATGTACATGTATGTATATGTTGAAATGTATAAGTATATATATGTGCGTGTGTGGGCGTTTATGTACATACATGTGTATGTGGGTAGGTTGGGCCATTCTTTCGTCTGTGTCCTTGCGCTACCTCGCAAACGAGGGAGACAGCGACTAAGTATAATAAATGAATGAATAGATGAATATATATATATATATATATATATATATATATATATATATATATATATATATATATATATATATATATATATATATCATCCCTAGGGATAGGAGAGAAAGAATACTTCCCACGTATTCCCTGAGTGTCGTAGAAGGCTACTAAAACGAGACGGGGTGGAGGGTTGGATATCCTCCCCTCTCATTATAATTTTTTTCAAAAGAAAAAATAGAAAGGGGGGCCAAGTGAGGATATTCCCTCTAAGGCTCAGTCCTCTGTTCTTAACGCTACCTCGCTGACGCAGGAAATGGCGAATATGTATGGAAAAAAAGAAATATATATATATATATATATATATATATATATATATATATATATATATATATATATATATATACACTTTGTTCGTATATAATCATCTTTTGGTAAAAATTCTTTTTACCCATCAAATACCATAACTCATCATTTCTTCTGTAATATATTCGTTTCCCGCATGTCTTTACAAGGTTTCGTATTCAATCTAGTTGGAGGCGTTGTAAGATATCTTCTGCCCACTGCAAAATATTGTACACACACTTTGAAGCTGAAGCCAGCATTAACGTGCTCTGTGAACATGAAACTTGTTGTGTGGAATGAGGAGATGGTCCCTGAAGTGATGGACATATGCTATCCTATTGTCCAATAGTTTAAGAAGGAGTTAGAACACTCATTAACTTCCTGAGGATGGCGGTGCATCCCTTGAGCAAGTAGGTACGACCCTTGAGCACGGCGGTGCGTTTATTGAGCAAGAAGGTACGACCCTTGAGCACGGCGGTGTGGATATTGAGCAAGTAGGTACGACCCTTGAGCACGGCGGTGTGGATATTGAACAAGAAGGTACGACCCTTGAGCACGGCGGTGCGTTTATTGAGCAAGAAGGTACGACCCTTGAGCACGGCGGTGCGTTTATTGAGCAAGAAGGTACGACCCTTGAGCAGGGCGGTGTGGATATTGAGCAAGTAGGTACGACTCTTGGGCACGATGATGCGTATCTTGAGGAAGAAGGTACGACCCTTGAGCACGGCGTTGCGTATACTGAACAAGAAGGTACGACCCTTGAGCAGGGCGGTGTGGATATTGACCAAGTAGGTACGACTCTTGGGCACGATGATGCGTATCTTGAGGAAGAAGGTACGACCCTTGAGCAGGGCGGTGTGGATATTGAGCAAGTAGGTACGACTTTTGAGCACGATGATGCTTATTTTGAGGAAGACGGTACGACCGGTGGTGCACGGTGGTGCGTATATTGAGCAAGAAAACACGAACCTTGACCACGACGGCGTACGACCCTTGGGTGTGATGTTTTTGACCTCTAAACCTTGAAAGGTCAGCACAAGCGGTCAGGAACAAAGGGTTGTGACAGCTACCAAAAATGACGGGACTACAGACATCGAAACACCACGGCGAACCCACACGGGCCCAGGGATGAAACGACGCGAAATTCAGACAAGAAAGGAAGTAAAAAAAGATGTATGTATAACACGGCGAACTAGATTATTGAGGAACGCAGCTACCGTGAACAGAACTATCCTCTTTTCAAACCCCGAGGGGTGGCTACAGAAAAGGTGAAAAGCCAGTGTCTTAATGCAATTAACCTGGTTTAAAGCTGGAAATACCGGAAAATTCTTAGGCGACCAGAGCGCCCGTTCCAGCTCTCACCACCTGATGAAGATACAATGGCTCGCTATATCACTTGGTTACACTGACCGCGTTTCCAGCATCACTAATCCTAATATTCTCACCTATAAAAGGGATCCCTGGAATCCCTCTGGAAAATGGCATCCTTCTCTATTCGAAGATTTTTAGTTCCCTTACTTTACTCCTTTATCACTACACATGATTAAACCAGTCAAAAGTCTGTGAGTTTTACTCGCTTTTCTTTTTCTTATACCATCCATCTTGGCAAGCCTAGGTACATACTCTAATCACGGTCGTGTAGGAGTGAAGAAGAAAAAAAATACAAGATTAACATTGGTTAATCCTCGTTTTTATGGCTTCCACACAGAAACTATGGGAAACAGCAGCCAAGCAGGTGCCATAGGTCCAAGTTTTAGTGGTAGGGACTGACGAAGACAGGTCACAAGAACGGCAATCGACGAGAAAAAGAATCTAGAGAGAGAGAGAGAGAGAGAGAGAGAGAGAGAGAGAGAGAGAGAGAGAGAGAGAGAGAGAGAGACAGAGAGAGAGAGAGAGGGGATTGTCACAACACAGTGGATGGAAAGGGACGGTCGGAGAGAGGTGATAACTGAAGAATCAATTAGGCAAAAGGCTTCTGATCCCACTCTGGCTTTGAGAGTGGTGGAGGAAAAGCCATTCCGAATATGTGACCAATACTCCATACTGGGATGAATATAACCTCGTTAGATTTATAATAGTTGCTCACAAGCTGCGCACATCTAATACTTCCCAGTTTTCAGGATATAGATTTAACCGTGTTCATAATTTGGGTTTTTTAAGATAGATAGGATGATACGGTTATCACCAACGTAGTTTACGGTATATCATTTCAAGGTTGAATTATACCATTTTGAAATTCAGTAGCAGGAAACTAGTGAGGTTCAGAGAGAGATAAAGAGAGAAGATACGTCTTTGCTCCCTAAATTCATCTAAAATACCGTATATGAAATTCAGGATGTTGCAGAGGTCCAAATCAAGACAGGAAATGTTCAGTGCGATAGTAAGAGCGAGTATTAAAGTAAAAAAAAAAAGGAGGGAAAGTAACTTGGGGTATGGAAAATAGAATCATCGGCGTAAGAGTGAATAAGATTAAAGGCTAAAGAAAGAGAAAAAGAATATCGTCAACAGAAAGAAGAAAGAGAAAAGGCGATAGGAAAAGAGCCCTGAGGGACACCAGTGTTGATAAGGATACGAGGGAGATGTTCCTCTATCGGTGAATACCTCAGTTGACCAACAACAGAGGAAACAGAGAGAAGCAGAAGAACCAAGGGAAGGCAGCTTTTGTGACGGTCGAGAGCCACGACCAAAGATTGAAGTGAAGCCCTGTAACAGGAGGACCTCAGTAAATCACATGGGAGAGCAGATCACCAGTAGACCCAACATCCTGAAAGCTGTACATTGTATCTGAGAGAAGGATAAGGATTCTGGATGCTCGAGAAAGTAAAAGTTAATGATAGTTAAAAAAAAAAGGAGACAATAAAAGTAACAGCAATGAAGCGATAATTAGAAGGGGTTAAAACGGTCTCCTTTCTTAGAGATGAGTTGCACCAAGGCATGCTTCCAAACTGGACGGAAAGTTTGGATTTTAAGCCAAGATATGAAATAGGCGAGCAAGGATCAAAATTAGTAATGAGGCACATTACTTTAAGATAACAAGGTATGCCGTTTGGACCATGTATCTTGCTGACTTGTAACTGGAAGACTACATGAAAGGCAATTTACGAGGAAAATACACCGATGGGGATAGGTTCAGCGGGAGGACATGCGGAAGAGGATTAGATAATAACCATTCACAGCAGAGTTCGAAGAGAATAAAGTACTGAGAGAGGCTTCATCAGTAAGAGATTTAGCCACAGATTGCTTCTGTAGGAGGAGAGTGGGAAAGATTGAGCTAGGGTTGTCGAAGATACTTTCGATAAAGGTACAGAAAGATTTATCTGCAGAAGGCAAACCAATACAACTCTTTTATAAAAAGCAGGTTTGCTTGTACAATGAATCTGAGCAGAAATGAAGGCAGAGTGAGATTAAGGAGGAGTTTCAAGACCCAATACACTCTACCTCTTATACGACGGACACCACAGCAAGATTTCGCAGAAGGGGTGTTAGACTCTACTCCTTTACTGTTAGCTTAGATGTAGGTATCGTAGCCGAGAAATCAACATTTCACAGAAAAGATGTTTATAGTACCTACAGAAGGATGACCACTGAGCTCTCCCATAATGCCAGAGTCAGCATTTCGAGGCAGGGACAGGAGATAGTTGTGTCAGGTGGGACATGATGGAGATAAGATTGTTGTCGAAGGATCCTAATGAGCCCAAATAGTACACGTATAATGAGACAATTCAGAGGTGAAACGAATTAAGGTCGTGGGTGTTGGAGGGAGAACTGACAAAGCATATTGTTGGAAGACGGAGGTAAAAGTAACCCGATGTAAGGCTACAGGACGGAGTGACTTAACAACACAAAAATATAGGACGTGAAGATGGCAAAAAGGACATTACGATACTAAAGCAAACAACAAGACAAAACACTGCAACAATATATTAAGCAACAAGATATATATTATCATGATACAGTAAGCAACGAGACATACATTATCACGATACAGTAAGCAACAAGACATACATTATCACGATACAATAAGCAACAAACATTACCACAATACAGCAAGCAACAAGACATACATTACCACAATACAGTAACCAACAGACTAACATTACAAGAATACAGTATGCAACAAGACAAACATTACCACAATACAGTAAGCAACAAGCACAACATTACCACAATACAGTAAGCAACAAGACAAAAATTACCACAATACAGTAAGTAAAAAGAGAACATTATCACAATACACTAAGCAACAAGACAAACATTACCACAATACACTAAGCAACAAGACAAACATTACCACAATACACTAAGCAACAATACAACATTACCACAATACACTAAGCAACAATACAAACATTACCACAATACACTAAGCAACAATACAAACATTACCACAATACACTAAGCAACAAGACAAACATTACCACAATACACTAAGCAACAAGACATACATTACCACAATACAGTAACCAACAGACAAACATTACCACAATACAGTAACCAACAGACAAACATTACCACAATACACTAAGCAACAATACAAACATTACCACAATACACTAAGCAACAAGACATACATTACCACAATACAGTAACCAACAGACAAACATTACCACAATACACTAAGCAACAAGACAAACATTACCACAATACACTAAGCAACAAGACATACATTACCACAATACAGTAACCAACAGACAAACATTACCACAATACACTAAGCAACAATACAAACATTACCACAATACACTAAGCAACAAGACATACATTACCACAATACAGTAACCAACAGACAAACATTACCACAATACAGTAACCAACAGACAAACATTACCACAATACACTAAGCAACAATACAAACATTACCACAATACACTAAGCAACAAGACATACATTACCACAATACAGTAACCAACAGACAAACATTACCACAATACACTAAGCAACAATACAAACATTACCACAATACACTAAGCAACAATACAAACATTACCACAATACACTAAGCAACAAGACATACATTACCACAATACAGTAACCAACAGACAAACATTACCACAATACAGTAACCAACAGACAAATATTACAAGAATACAATAAGCAACAAGACAAACATTACCACAATACACTAAGCAACAAGACATACATTACCACAATACAGTAACCAACAGACAAACATTACCACAATACAGTAACCAACAGACAAACATTACCACAATACACTAAGCAACAATACAAACATTACCACAATACACTAAGCAACAAGACATACATTACCACAATACAGTAACCAACAGACAAACATTACCACAATACACTAAGCAACAATACAAACATTACCACAATACACTAAGCAACAAGACATACATTACCACAATACAGTAACCAACAGACAAACATTACCACAATACACTAAGCAACAATACAAACATTACCACAATACACTAAGCAACAAGACATACATTACCACAATACAGTAACCAACAGACAAACATTACCACAATACACTAAGCAACAGACAAACATTACCACAATACACTAAGCAACAGACAAATATTACAAGAATACAATAAGCAACAAGACAAACATTACCACAATACAGTAAGCAACAAGACATACATTACCACAATACAGTAACCAACAGACAAACATTACCACAATACAGTAACCAACAGACAAATATTACAAGAATACAATAAGCAACAAGACAAACATTACCACAATACAGTAAGCAACAAGACATACATTACCACAATACAGTAACCAACAGACAAACATTACCACAATACACTAAGCAACAGACAAACATTACCACAATACACTAAGCAACAATACAAACATTACCACAATACACTAAGCAACAAGACATACATTACCACAATACAGTAACCAACAGACAAACATTACCACAACACAGTAACCAACAGACAAATATTACAAGAATACAATAAGCAACAAGACAAACATTACCACAATACAGTAAGCAACAAGACAAACATTACCACAATACAGTAAGCAACAAGACAAACATTACCACAATACAGTAAGCAACAAGACAACATTACCACAATACAGTAAGCAACAAGACAACATTACCACAATACAGTAAGCAACAAGACAACATTACCACAATACAGTAACCAACAGACAAATATTACCACAATACACTAAGCAACAAGCACAACATTACCACAATACACTAAGCAACTAGACAAATATTACCACAATACACTAAGCAACAAGCACAACATTACCACAATACAGTAAGCAACAAGCACAACATTACCACAATACAGTAAGCAAGAAGACAACATTACCACAATACAGTAACCAACAAGCACAACATTACCGAAATACAGTAAGCAACAAGACAAACATTACCACAATACAGTAAGCAAGAAGACAACATTACCACAATACAGTAAGCAATAAGCACAACATTACCACAATACAGTAAGCAACAAGCCAACATTACCACAATACAGTAACCAACAAGCCAACATTACCACAATACAGTAACCAACAAGCCAACATTACCACAATACAGTAACCAACAAGCACAACATTACCACAATACAGTAAGCAACAAGCCAACATTACCACAATACAGTAAGCAACAAGCACAACATTACCACAATATGATAAGAAACAAGACTATCATTACAACACTACAATAAAGAAGACAAATGTCAAAACAATACAGTAAGTTTACAGGATACACATTACAGAGATACAGTCAGCAAGAAGACGACCAAGACGACGTCATGAAGTAAAGAAATACTCTTTCAAGTGTACAGTGTCCAGGAAAGTAATCGTGGAGTGAATTCATTTATCTATATTCTAATTATCCCGTGATCAACTTCTATGAGAGAGTCCTAGTGTTACGCAGGATTTTTCTAGAGACGCCTGCGGCCCAAGGCTGTGCTACTTCCTGTAGCAGGGGAGTGTAGACGCCTTTAAACTGAAGGGTTCTTTGACGAGACTCTGTACAACCAATGATAAAGCCTGGCTAAAGGAGAATTTTCATTCGCTATGTAGCCTCAAGCAGGCGGAGTCCTGTAACACCAATACAGTCACTAAACAACAAAAATGTAACACAATCTATGAAAATCACAAAAACAAAAATGAAAAGTATAAAGCGAGATAAAAAGACAACATAGTAACCAATAAAGCATGATGATAAATCGAGTATTTACTGACCAACAAGACTCATAGTAGACAGTGCAGTGACTGAGGACAAGCATAAATTCAAGCAACGCAATGAACCAAGAGGTATTACAAGACATGAAGCCAACGAGTGGGTCAGTATTTCAAGTGCTGCAGGAGCTACTGACGTTCAGGATGAGGCGAGAATCTGCGAGATCCACTGCTAGTGAGGAGGAGTCTCGGGTGGTCTGATCTGTTGTAGGCGTTGCGTCTCGTTGTGAAATAAGTTCCAGTGTTGGTAGATGTCTTACAAGGTCGGTGGGGGTGAGTTTTAATGGCACTGGTCTTCTATATCTGATGATATATACCAACAGCGTTAAGGCTGCGTCCAAGATCAGCAGACTCTACATGGACAGGAGTAACGTAGTGAATTGAAATGGCCCTCAGCCAGAACGCTTAGATAAAGAATGCGTTACGTCACATCTTATTTCACAAGAGAACTCGATGGTCTTCGTCAGTGTCTATTGCTTAGAAGGCGTCCACTTAGAGGTAACTAATTGGTGGCTGGATGGAGGGAAGAACCTGAAAGAATGAGGTTTTTTTCAGATGGCCTATATGGGAACGGGAGACAAAGGGCTAAGTTACATCGCTACACTTTCCTGTCGAGGGAACACGGAAGCCACCAGCGTACCGGATCGAGGTAGTGTAGGCGCGAAGGAGCTTCGCTATGCTGGTGCTGGAGTACTGGGCATTTGTAGATCTGGGTGATTACAGATATAATTCTGGTGGGAAGCTCTATAGGGAGAACACTGGTGAAAATGTTCTCCACATCTCATAATACGATTAGACTATAAGTCCTGTGAAGTGGAGGATTTACAGAAAGAAAAAAAAAATGTCTTTGCCGAATTTACGATGGATTCGGCGTGTGTTTCGTCATGACGTTGTCGAGCTGCTGCTTTGCTGTATTGTATGTAGGGGTAGTGACTCGTGATGGTCTTCCAGAGCTATGCTAACATTTGATATAAGCTTATTTACACTTGTTCTTAGTTCGTAAGGTTTCCGATGAAGGGATCAAATCTCTAATGTTATTTGTGTAAGATTACACAAATGTAAGATTTATCTGCTCGCCGACTGGAAATTTCTTCACTGAGGCGTAACTCCCCAGCGGCTCGTTTAAGTTCAAGGGTTGAGGTTCTTGCTGGTGTTGCAACAACAGCGTTGGTTGATGCTTTCGGAACGCAGCTGGACCTGCAAGTTACCAGAGGCAGATTATAATGTTGCCGGGAGTTAACTTGCTCAGAGACTACTACATCTCCGGTCGTCAGCTAACTTGCTCACAGAGTGGCACACCTGTTGTCGTCAGCCAACTCACTCAGAGACTGGTATAACAGGTCGAGATTGGTCTCCTTCACTGCCACGTGATATTAAGGTTATATTAAGACGATCGACAGTAATACATCTTGAAATCCTTCCCCCCACCAAGGAAAAAATGATCGAAAAAACTAAACAAATTTTCCAAAGGCCGAACTACTCTGCTCAGTTCGAAAAATGGGTTTCATAACCTCTCAGACTTCCATTAAAAGAAAGAAGAGCGACAGCCACTCAACCTTGGCCTGATTTGTTGGAGGACAGAACAAAGAAGAGGACCGAACTCAGGCTAATACTAGACTCTGAGATGATCAGCCTCACGACGACATTATATAACCCGTTCCCGGTAACTCACAATACTACCTGCGTTTCAGAGAGCATGGACACCAGGGTTACCTGTGGACCAGCTGCAGCGACCAGGATTCGAACCTATGCCGACTTGAACCATCAAACGAACCAGTTAACTCTAACTTCTAAGTCATCTTAAAACAAACTCGACAAGACACAAACTTCATTACACCATCAGTTACACCACACAACTCAGAGGAATTATCCACGGCCCTACAGTAGAACAACTGGAATTGAGTGAAAGCAAACTGACACATTAACCCCTAACGTGGCTCAGGAAGACCATCACCTCATTCGCATCACTGGAAACCACATCCACACTCCAGACTGCAATACATTAATGTGAAGACCCACAAGCCCCAGATATCCTCTCCGTCCTATCACAAGTCACCAACTCTCCACACAATGCAGCAAAGCAGCTCAGCTCACCATCATCATAAGGAGATATATGCATCAGTCGAGTTCTCTGGGAATTCATCGAACGATTCTGTGGAACTTCTACTTACGCCGTACGAGACCAAGTGGGTACATTGCATCATTAGACACAGAGAGCACTTTTCGCCATTGTCCTTACTGGATTTATACTCAAAATCATTTGTGGCTGAGTCTACAGCCACCCACAGCAACAAGCACCCGATATTCCCCGAGCCCATCATGAAGAGCCTCCTTCGTGCCTGCATAACCCAGGCTCCATTCCGGCACACTAATGGACTCCTGTTCCTCCGGCAGGAAGGCATTGCGGTGGGTAGACCATCAGGACCAGCTTTACTTCGACATTTGTCATCTTGAAAACGATATTCTTCAGGATCCTTCCCTCCGATGAGCCACTTGTTGCCACCACGTAGAGATGGCTATCTTCATCGTTCTCGATTACAGAGACCATCTTATCCGTCTCGTTGAGGCTATGGAGACAGGGCTGCGGCAGTCGCGTTCCTTTCCTTGACTTTCTCGTTGACGGGCGGTTCTGTCAGCACACCGCTTCTGTCCATGTAAAGCCTGTTGGTCTTGGACGTTGCCTTAATGCTGGGAGTAAATGTCGTCATAGACGGTAGACTCGCATCGTCAATGCCTTCATCCATCAAGCTTAAAAAACATTTTCTGTGAATTATTTCACAACTAAAACCAACGTCTAAACCAGACCCCTAATCAGCAACGGATTCACTGCTACAAAAGTAGACAAGAAGGCTTGATACTACCTTGTAGTTTTCAACACCAAGTATACGCAAGCCAACGTCCAACTCAAACTTCTGACCTGCAACAAGAACATGAAGACTTAAGACTTTCTTGTCATGACCAACAACCTGAAACTGAATCAGAATCCCTTCAGGCGCTCCCATGTACTCTTTGGAACTCACATGTCACGAAGGTCGTTGTAAACGTCTTCAAGACATGAAGCATGTTTCACTGAAGGAGGGCTTAGGTGTTTAGACAGAGTCGAGAGAAGCGAGCGTGGATCGAAGCCACTGGAGCTCAGGGACGCTTTCCTTTAGGACACAAGGAGGTATGTCATCTCGCCTGATCACATCTCTTACCTGCACTAGGCAGAAAACTCGGGGAAACCACCTTCCGCGAAGAACATATATATATACATAAGGTACAGCGCTGAAGGAGGAGGTGGGAAAGGAGGAAAAATGAACCAGATGTGGAATTATTCAGTGTAGAAGTAGAGAAAAATAAGGTGTTGGAAAACAAAAGAACGACTTTATCATTTGTAGAGAGTTAGCTAGTTAGAGTCTGTTGAGGTTCAAAAGAAGAAAAAGAGAGACTGATTTACAGAAGTTGTTGGGATATGCCTCTGACTAAAGACTAGTGACATTTATCATGTAAATAAGTCAAATAACTTCAACTTTCTCTGAAGGTGTGTTTGATTGGACGAATATCAGCTTTGTAACGACTCCGAGAGGAAATGAACAGAAGCGGAAGCCTTTCATAGCCTACTCTATAGTATTCCTAGGTCGATTACCTTCAACCATCAAACCTCGACTGAGGGATCAAAGGCTCAGTAGAAAGGACTAAATTCGACCCCATCCCAGCCAAACAGCCAGTAGGTAGAGCTGGAGGTATCTTGGGCTGGTGAAGACGAACTGATCCTACGGAAAGCTGATGTAAAAGCTGTGCAGGAAGGACCACCGAACCCTTCCCCAAATTGCCGAAGTTGTCATCTCAGGGAGAGGGGGATAGGGCGCAGATGTGCTAAGTTTGAAATCGCAAAGTTAAGATTGCAGAAGGATGACCCTAGAGGGAAAGAAATTGTCTAGCTGGAAGGTTCAGGAGTAAAGAAGAAGTAGAGTGTAGTGACCTATCTGTACCGTACGGGGAGGGAGTTTTACGCTCTTGGGCCCCCATTTGTGTTGTATGGGGAGGGAGTTTTACACTCGTGGAGGCTCTTATGTGTACTGTATGGGGAGGGAGTTTTACACTCGTGGGGGCTCCTATGTGTACTGTATGGGGAGGGAGTTGTTCACTCGTGGGTGAGCCACATTTGTACTGGATGAAGAAGGAGTTTCATACTCGTGGGTGAACCACATTTCTACTGTATGAAGAGGGAGTTTTACACTCGTGGGGGCCCCTCATGTGTACTGTATGGGGAGGAAGTTTAACACTCGTGTGGGCCCCGAAGTGGTTCAGCTGGCTACCTAAACAGCTTAAGTCTCCATCTTGCCCGCTTAGTTTCAAATACATATATATATATATGTATATGTATATGTATATATATATATATATATATATATGTATATATATATATATATATATATATATATATATATATATATATATATATATATATATATATATATATATATATATATATATATATTGTTACGGAACACGTGTGCTTGTGCTCACATGTTCCGTATATAACGTGTGTGTGTCCATATGGTATTGATATTTCTTATCAGGACGAGGATTAAGGCCTCCCTCTGAGACGTCCTCCGAGCGTCAGTTCACACCAAGCATTAGGCGTAATACTTTAATTTTAATTTTATTTTGAAACCAGATGGTCATTTGTCCTTGAGCACCCCGACCCTTCTCCGAGGAGGGGGGGGGAGTAAGTTGTCATCAGCTGCGGAATATTTCGCCACCCGTACTGGACATGTCGCTGCAGGCTTACCAGAGGGAGGGTGATCTACGCAGTTTGTGTAACTGTTCCTCCAACCAATCAGAATGTAACTGAAGCTCATAGCCAATCAAAATGTAAGGTTGTATAGCTAGCAGGGAACGCTTATATACCCATGACACCCGCTGAGTCTCTCTCTTTCTAGCCCAGCGAGGTAAGTGGTCCACCCCTGCTGTAAGTCCTGCTGTGTTGTAAGCCTGTAAGCCCTGCTGTGTAATAAGCCCATTACCCAAGTGTTGTGCTGTAAGCCCGTTATAATTATCAGTGTAATGTTATCGAAGAACTGCCATAGAGGAAAGAGAACTCCTGGCTTGAAATCTTATCTGGAATGTTAAGTCATGTACAAATGTTATCTTATGTTCAATGTTAACTCTAATGTTCAGCGTTAACGTAATGTTTCATGCTTGATTTATGTGCCTATCTTTGTACACTTGAATTCTTTCATTATAAGTAGATTTAGTGTAATGCTGGTCTTTAATTCAATCCCATAACTTTATTATTGTGTTATCCTGAGTTGTGCAACTTGACAAATCTATAACGTCCTTGCAAGACAAGGAACAGTAGTATTTGTAACATACGTTACTTGCGACCTTGCCTGAATAAGTGTTGAATTTGTAACATATAAATTGGCGACCTCGCCAGGATATTTCTTGCCTTAACGGAATCTCTTTCCTTGATTCATTTATCATGTTGATCAGTGTTGACAATACCGCTCAATCATTAACGTCGGTCGAAGTCTCGATCCTTCCCCATATCCCGAGTGATATTAATGTTGATCTCAGTTATTGGCGAAAGCAGTTAGAGATAGCTAAGGTCAATGCACAAGCACAGTTACAAGTGCAGAAGAAGAAGACTGAACAAGCTAGGTTAGCTCTCGAACGTGAAAGACTTAGACTTAACGCTTCACCATCAGGACCAGTGTCGTCCCAGTTGGGTAACTTACATCTCGTACCAAAGTTCAGTAAACTTGACGCGGGCAGGCATTCAAAGGGCTACGACAGCAGAGGGAGGACCACTGATTATGTAATCCCACCTGAATCTGCTACCTTGCCGGTAACTCATGAAAGTAAGGGGAAATACTCCAACAGAGTTAAGAGTTGTTTTTATTGTGGCAAGGCTGGGCACCAGGTGAGGGATTGCTGGGCTCGAGAGAAGGAGTCCAGAGACTCTACCTTTTTTTTTTAATATAATTGTAGGCCATTGGGTCTCTTCTTAATTTTAGGGCCAATTTAGTAAAGTAGGTGAGGCTGTTTCTGCTCTTAGGAGAGTGAGGGGTTGCGAGACTGCTGATTAATCTGTCCTTATTATAGGATCTGTTATGTGGGAACTACAATGCATTCCTGTCTAAGGGCTATGTTAGTAGATGTGGTGTACGACGAAAAGTGACCGTATTACGGGAGTCTGGTGTGCTACAGTCCCTAATGGTGGATGGCTTGGTGCCGCGTGAAGAGTCTGGAGACCGAGTCTTGCTAGACAGACTGTCTGGTCCCAAGGAAGCTCCACTAGTCAATGTGAGGGCAGAAATAGATTTCTTCACGGGCCATGATCTTGTAGGGATTGTAGATAAGTTCCTGTCTTAGACGTGGACTTCGTGTTAGGCAGTGACCTAGCGGGTGGGAAGATGAACCCAATGCCGGTGTTGCCTACGGGCCCGGTAAAGTCCACGGAGGCGGTGTAGCTTGACGAAGAGGTACCAGATATTGTCTACAACCACGATGGTGCCAGGTCCATGACAACTGGCACGGCAGGCCATGTGCCTGAGGACATAGCCGTTGAAATGCAGGGAGTGAAGACTCTCCCTGAGGGTTGAGACCTGAGGAAGTGGTGTTCAGTGTCATGTAATGGGGAAGGCGAAGGGAAGCCTACTCAGACTGTCTCGATTCAGAAGCGTAGAGACAGGCGAGTTCCTACTCCCCCATTTAAAAGGTCGGTTTGACCGAGTTAATTGACATTGTGAGCCCATTGCTAATGACCTCCTCTGACCGCTGTTACACTCTTCTTGAGAGTGAGACCAGCGAGAGGGAGCTGTGTGATACCCTCTCTCCTGGTGTAGCCTCCGTTGTGATAGAGGAATTGAGGATTTGTCTCGAGCCCATTCAAGAGAGTCGTGGATGAAGGACGAGGTGGCGTGACAGACGGTCTCGATTTAGAAGTGTAGAGACAGGCGACGAGGTGTGGCTTCTACAGCAGCCAGGTCAACCCTTGGCTGCCCGTTTTCAGGGTCCCTATGAACCGACGGTATCAGTCTGCATCATCCAACGTCCAGCGGTAGCCGTGTGTGACGAAGTTGACGACGTAGCTGTGAAGGCCTCGGAGACCCGGGGAGACGGAGACGCTTTAGCACCTGCCTGGGAAGTGACGGGTAGAAAGGTTTGCCCTCCTGTCGACGTACCCAGAGTTTTGCCAGAGGTTTGTCAGTCCCCGCCTTCCACCGACCGTAAAGGTCCAAGTATTAGCCCGTAAGGAGTTCCCCCCGATCTCGGAGAGAACCGAGACGTTTGTGGGTACAGTTGGGTATTACAGAGTGTATTAGAAACTTTTCTCGCAGTTACAACCCCCTCTCATAAATCTGTTGATAAATGTTAGATATGTTTGAAATGAGCAGTGTGAGACAGTCTCTCTTATTAGTTAAGAACCCTACTTTTCAACTGTTTTATTTTGCAGGCTCCAACCAGATTAACTGTGAATGCCGCCAGTGTTGTACAGGCTGGTAAGGTCCCCATGCAGGAGGACAAGAAAGAAGGTTGAGCCTAAACATATAGCCCCCACCAAGAAGAGGGAACTTTTGTTTTGCTATTTGTATTGTAGCACTTTGTTTATGTGTTATTCAAGCAATCATAGAAGTAACCTTTGTTTTCCTATTTGTATTATAACACTGTATATTTGTGTTCTTCAGCCAATCAGAGTGTACTGACTACCAAACCTTTCAAAATGTTCACAAGTTATGGGAACGGAGTCAATATTAAATAGATGGGCCTTGTTATATACAATTTTTACGTTACATTATTTTCAGCACATCTTATGTGTTAACAGATTGTGTTAGCTGATTGTTTATCCCGCTCTTAAGAAAATTCCTCTTCCAGGAATTTTCTCCTTTAAGGAGGGGGGTGTTACGGAACACGTGTGCTTGTGCTCACATGTTCCGTATATAACGTGTGTGTGTCCATATGGTATTGATATTTCTTATCAGGACGAGGATTAAGGCCTCCCTCTGAGACGTCCTCCGAGCGTCAGTTCACACCAAGCATTAGGCGTAATACTTTAATTTTAATTTTATTTTGAAACCAGATGGTCATTTGTCCTTGAGCACCCCGACCCTTCTCCGAGGAGGGGGGGGGGAGTAAGTTGTCATCAGCTGCGGAATATTTCGCCACCCGTACTGGACATGTCGCTGCAGGCTTACCAGAGGGAGGGTGATCTACGCAGTTTGTGTAACTGTTCCTCCAACCAATCAGAATGTAACTGAAGCTCATAGCCAATCAAAATGTAAGGTTGTATAGCTAGCAGGGAACGCTTATATACCCATGACACCCGCTGAGTCTCTCTCTTTCTAGCCCAGCGAGGTAAGTGGTCCACCCCTGCTGTAAGTCCTGCTGTGTTGTAAGCCTGTAAGCCCTGCTGTGTAATAAGCCCATTACCCAAGTGTTGTGCTGTAAGCCCGTTATAATTATCAGTGTAATGTTATCGAAGAACTGCCATAGAGGAAAGAGAACTCCTGGCTTGAAATCTTATCTGGAATGTTAAGTCATGTACAAATGTTATCTTATGTTCAATGTTAACTCTAATGTTCAGCGTTAACGTAATGTTTCATGCTTGATTTATGTGCCTATCTTTGTACACTTGAATTCTTTCATTATAAGTAGATTTAGTGTAATGCTGGTCTTTAATTCAATCCCATAACTTTATTATTGTGTTATCCTGAGTTGTGCAACTTGACAAATCTATAACGTCCTTGCAAGACAAGGAACAGTAGTATTTGTAACATACGTTACTTGCGACCTTGCCTGAATAAGTGTTGAATTTGTAACAATATATATATATATATATACATAAAACCATGGCATCGACCTCTCGTAGAACTCCTCCTCCCATACAGAGAGCAGCCTGCCATCTAGCTGTCTGTAAACGCACGAACCTCCTGAAGAAGGACATCGCTAGGGTTCCACAAACCTCACCCTAACCTACACCATCAACGGCCCGACACAACCTGTTCTTCTTAAGCAGCGGCTATCTCGCTATCCCAGCTCCAGTTGGCAAGCCCCTACCACCTTCCCGTCATCGAGGTATCTCATGAATTACCTTATGGCTATCGATCGACTCCTCTCCATTACTTCAACACGTATCACCAGCGTGATCGTCAAAGAAACGTTCCTAAGCCTATTGAAACTTCAGGGGCCCGTAGGATATTGGTCAGGCAACATCAGTGATGTAAATGATGATCGTCAGTCGTGAGGAAATCCTAAGTCCCTAGAGATATAACTACGGCTCAAGGTTACTAAGAGAGGCGCACCCACCACGGGCACCAGTGATAATCATGGCCACCCCACAGACGTTTCTAAGCACCGTTCTTTACCTCCCTATGAACCATCAGCGTATAAGACAACCCCATCCTTTCTCTCTGTGGCCAAGAGGATCCGTAGTTGTTAGATGTTGGCACATCAGATCTCTTCTCCGGTCAGTAATATTGGTCTTCATAAGGTGATCAAACCTGTCGACCTTTGTCTTGCTAGCTGGGAAGACACCATTGTCCATAATGCCTCTTTCACTCTGGTGTTTGATCCCTTAGTACTAAGAGAGATGGTTGGCGGCCTCATACCCACTGCCGTCTAAGACCTCTTCGCCGTCCGGTAGCCAGGGAGAGTGACACAAGCCTTGGTGGGGACCAGGCAGCCAAGCCACTTTGCTGAGACGGACACGAAGAATTGAATCTACAAACCCAGCCCCGTAGATGACTAGGATGCTCTCTTCCTCCACCTCAAAAGATGTTTATCTTAACGAGTTGTATGGAAGGAAAAGTGAAATATCGTACCATCATTTCAAATCTCAAAAAACAAACCCTTGCCTCCTCCGGTATGAGACAAGTTCAAGGAAATCCCCCCCCATTGCTCGAGGCCTGCCTGCTTTCAGGAGCGGCAAGCATTCTGATGGGGACGCCACACAGTCTGTGCCTGGGAAGCAGAGCGGACAGCTGGTGGGACTAGAAACAGCTGGTGGGAGGAAACGCTTGCCTCTATCTTGGCTGATACACATCTGACAGGAGCTTAGAGACCTTCAGGGCGGTGTTTCCGGCAACAGGAGCTGGCGGAGGAGTACAGAACATAGGATCCTCTGGACCAACAAAGCCATTTGTTGTTAGTTCAGAGACAGTGGAGCCTCGAGAGAGGAGAGGAAATGCCTTCTGTTTCTTGACGACTTTTAGCGCCCAGCTCATCAAATCAAGTACGGAGAGCAGCCAGGTCCTTGTGTCAGCGCTCTAACAAGTGTTAAGAAAGCAGAGTGCCTGCATCACCCCCCCCCCCCCCCACACACACACACACACACACCAATGCCCCCTTCACACACACACACACACACACACACACACACACACACACACACACAACACACAAAAGACAAACATGTAAAGGCATCCCAGCCATAAAACAAAGCGTAAACGATTTGCATCCACATGAAAAAACAGGAAGAAAAAAGAAAAAAACAACTCATCGAGAACAACACACATTAAAATGAAAAAAAACTCGAAAAAGAAATCCAATACTTTCTTGTGTTGAAAAAGTTAAACGCAGTTCATGCAAATTCATATCGTAAAAAGGTTTAATACATAACAGATGGAAAAGCACATTTCATATGTAAATACACACACACACACACACACACACACACACACACACACACACACATATATATATATATATATATATATATATATATATATATATATATATATATATATATATATATATATATATTCCTATGAGTCCACGGGAAAAATGAAACACGATAAGTTCCCAAGTGCACTTTCGCGCAATATACACATCATTAGGGGAGACACAAGAGAGAGATATAAGTCAGTTGATCTACATCGAAGAGACGAAACTAGGACTCCATTTGGTAAACGCGATTGTCCAAGACAATCGCATGTTTACCAAATGTATATCAATTGACTGTTATATTTCTCTCTTGTGTCTCCCTTGATGATGTGATTATTACACGAAAGTGCACTTGGGAACTTATCGTGTTTCATTTTCCTCGTGGACTCATAGGAATATCTTGATCACGCGCAAAACTGTGATCCTTTCCAATATATACATATTGTGAGTGGTGGGATGAAGAAGTAAGATTATTAGTGAAAGAGAAGAGAGAGGCATTTGGACGATTTTTGCAGGGAAAAAATGCAATTGAGTGGGAGATGTATAAAAGAAAGAGACAGGAGGTCAAGAGAAAGGTGCAAGGGGTGAAAAAGAGGGCAAATGAGAGTTGGGGTGAGACAGTATCATTAAATTTTAGGGAGAATAAAAAGATGTTCTGGAAGGAGGTAAATAAAGTGCGTAAGACAAGGGAGCAAATGGGAACTTCAGTGAAGGGCGCAAATGGGGAGGTGATAACAAGTAGTGGTGATGTGAGAAGGAGATGGAGTGAGTATTTTGAAAGTTTGTTGAATGTGTTTGATGATAGAGTGGCAGACATAGGGTGTTTTGGTCGAGGTGGTGTGCAAAGTGAGAGGGTTAGGGAAAATGATTTGGTAAACAGAGAAGAGGTAGTAAAAGCTTTGCGGAAGATGAAAGCCGGCAAGGCAGCAGGTTTGGATGGTATTGCAGTGGAATTTATTAAAAAAGGGGGTGACTGTATTGTTGACTGGTTGGTAAGGTTATTTAATGTATGTATGACTCATGGTGAGGTGCCTGAGGATTGGCGGAATGCGTGCATAGTGCCATTGTACAAAGGCAAAAGGGATAAGAGTGAGTGCTCAAATTACAGACATATAAGTTTGTTGAGTATTCCTGGTAAATTGTATGGGAGGGCATTGATTGAGAGGGTGAAGGCATGTACAGAGCATCAGATTGGGGAAGAGCAGTGTGGTTTCAG
>NC_092287.1:11077796-11127796 GCF_036320965.1 Panulirus ornatus
GAATACAAGACAAGCCACAGACATGGAACACTGGCATAAACCCAGCCACAGACATGGAACACTGGTATAAACCCAGCCACAGACATAGAATACAAGACCAGCCACAGACATGGAACACTGGTATAAACCCAGCCACAGACATAGAATACAAGACCAGCCACAGACATGGAACACTGGTATAAACCCAGCCACAGACATGAAATACAAGACCAGCCACAGACATAGAATACAAGACCAGCCACAGACATGGAACAATGGTATGAACCCAGCCACAGACATGGAATACAAGACCAGACACAGACATGGAACACTGGTATATACCCAGCCACAGACATGCAACACCACAAAACATTACATGCATACACACAACTATGAATCACCCAACCCACAGACACACCACTATGAATGACCTCACCCACAGACACTCACCATTATGAATGACCTCACCCACAGACACTCACCATTATGAATGACCCCACCCACAGACACTCGCCATTATGAATGACCCCACCCACAGAAGACTACAGAAATCATATACTGTAGACAATTCACCTTACATTCAGCAGCCAAAACGATGAAGAGTTTTGGTGTATTTACAGACCTTGAGCTCTTTCGTGCACGTACACTTATAACCTAAAGCTGTTTGGTGCACACATACACTCACATATCCGAAAGCTGCTTCGTACACATACACTCTCATACCCTAAAGCTGCTTCGTACACATACACTCTCATACCCTAAAGCTGCTTCGTACACATACATTCATAACCTAGAGCTGTTTGGTACACATACACTCATATCCTAAAGCTGCTTCGTACACATACACTCATAACCTAGAGCTGTTTGTTGCACACACACTCATAACCCAGAGCTATTTGGTACACATACACTCATAACCTAGACTTGTTTGTTAAGTATACACGCATAACCTAGAGCTGTTTGGTACACACACACACTCATATCCTAAAGCTGCCTCGTACACATATACTCATAACCTGGAGCTGTTTGGGTTTGGTACATATACACTCATAACGTAATCAACATCAACAAAGACTTGCTGGTGTCGCTCATCGTATGGCTAACCACTAAGCAAGTATCGGAAGTGACGTCAAATACAACGCACTATTCCGTATAACTGAGAACAAGTGCAAGAGCCACACGAAAAATACAGAATACAAAACAATAAATCTATATAAATTTCTGTTAATCCTTCGAGTACAACAGGAGTTCGACCGATTGACACGAAGCACCGACATCCACGTAGTGAATAACCTAACCTTTTATATGATCCTGAAGAGCAAGGTCAAAGGCCAAAGGGCAGTATCGTATCACTCCAGGATTAATAACAAATTTCAAAACTATTCTCACCAGTCACTGGCCCCTCCAGTCAGTCAATCTTCTCCATTATCCCCTGTCCTCGTATACTCCGTTTTCTTTAATTCCCTGCAGCGGCCTCCCACTTCAACGAGTCATTTTGACCAGTATGTAGGAACTAACTAAGGCCCAGCACTCCTCACTGCCGTATACCATATATCTAATTTGGACACTTACGCCAGTCAGGACGTCTAATGTCGGCTCCTCAGGTCAAATATAAGAACACCTTACTAACGAGTAAAGTCCATTTGTCGTTCAGTCTCAAAACAACCGCTACATGATTGCAAAACGATCCAATGGTTATCGTTCTCTTTTCCAAGCTATGTCCATGTTTATCTTCATATGCATGAACTACATAAAAACCTAAACTTCCAAGCTATGTCTATGTTTTTCTTCATATACAAGAACTACATAAAAACCTAAACTTCCAAGCTATGTCCATGTTTTTCTTCATATACAAGAACTACATAAAAACCTAAACTTCCAAGCTATGTCTATGTTTTTCTTCATATACAAAGAACGAAATGAAAACCTAAACTTCCAAGCTATGTCTATGTTTTTCTTCATATACAAGAACGAAATGAAAACCTAAACTTCCAAGCTATGTCCATGTTTTTCTTCATATACAAGAACGAAATGAAAACCTAAACCTAAACTTAAGCATAGGATTATCTTTTCCCGTATGAGAGAAATATATCTTTATCGAATGTCACGAAATTCTCCTCTGATAGCAAGGGAATCAATTAATTGTCATTACGAGCAATACCTGCATGCAATACCTGCCATAGTGCTCCATGTATATAAGCTGATGTCACCGTGAATACTTCGGTTGAAGCGTCAAATCCTCACCACAAATCCACTTCACCAGCGTGTCGTAAAAGCCAAGCACTCGCCCAGAAGGACATCAAAACACTGGACTCTGATCGTTAATTTCTCAAGGCATGAAAGCAAGTTCGATTTCAGCGGCTGCTGTCTGGCAGCTCATGCGGAGTCTAAATCTAGTTCATAAAGCCGACAATAGATGGCGTTCATATTTGCTCTTCGTCTGTTTATCTCTTTTCATTTCATCTGACTATTATTAAGAATGTTCCCGCCCTCCGTGCAAGACTCACAATTAGTCGTCTATCTGAACTTTCTTTGGGTCGTTCGGTAGTCGTATGACAAAACATTGACAACAGACATGATTAGTACGACTTTTTAGGGGAACAAAACGACTCTCTGAGCACGATTATATATATATATATATATATATATATATATATATATATATATATATATATATATATATATATATATATATATATATATCTGTGGTTTCGGTGCATTATTACATGACAGCTAGAGACTGAGTGTGACCGAATGGGGCCTTTGTTGTCTTTTCCTAGCGCTACCTCGCACACATGAGGGGGGAGGGGGTTGTTATTCCATGTGTGGCGAGGTGGCGATGGGAATAAATAAAGGCAGACAGTATGAACTACGTACATGTATATATATGTATATGTCTGTGTGTGTATATATATGTGTACATTGAGATGTATAGGTATGTATATTTACGAGTGTGGACGTGTATGTATATACATGTGTATGTGGGTGGGTTGGGCCATTCTTTCGTCTGTTTCCTTGCGCAACCTCGCTAGCGCGGGAGACAGCGACAAAGCAAAATAAATGAAATAAATAAAAAAATAATATATATATATATATATATATATATATATATATATATATATATATATATATATATATATATATATCCTTGGGGATGGGGGGAGAAAGAATACTTCCCACGTATTCCCTGCGTGTCGTAGAAGGCGACTAAAAGAGAGGGGAGCGGGGGGCTGGAAATCCTCCCCTCTCATTTTTTAAGTTTTCAAAAGAGGGAACAGAGAAGGGGGCCAGGTGAGGATACTCCCTAAAAGGCCCAGTCCTCTGTTCTTAACACTAACTCGCTAATGCGGGAAATGGCGAATAGTATGAAAGAAAAGAAAAGATATATATATATATATATATATATATATATATATATATATATATATATATATATATATATATTTTTTTTTTTTTTTTTTTCCAAAAGAAGGAACAGAGAACGAGGCCAGGTGAGGATATTCCCTTAGAGGTCCAGTCCTCTGTTCTTAACGCTACCTTGCTAACGCGGGAAATGGCGAATAGTATGAAAGAAAGAAAGATATACATATATATATATATATATATATATATATATATATATATATATATATATATATATATATATATATTTTTTTTTTTTTTTTTTTTTTTTATACTTTGTCGCTGTCTCCCGCGTTTGCGAGGTAGCGCAAGGAAACAGACGAAAGAAATGGCCCAACCCCCCCCCCATACACATGTACATACACACGTCCACACACGCAAATATACATACCTACACAGCTTTCCATGGTTTACCCCAGACGCTTCACATGCCCTGCTTCAATCCACTGACAGCACGTCACCCCCTGTACACCACATGACTCCAATTCACTCTATCTCTTGCCCTCCTTTCACCCTCCTGCATGTTCAGGCCCCGATCACACAAAATCTTTTTCACTCCATCTTTCCACCTCCAATTTGGTCTCCCTCTTCTCCTCGTTCCCTCCACCTCCGACACATATATCCTCTTGGTCAATCTCTCCTCACTCATTCTCTCCATGTGCCCAAACCATTTCAAAACACCCTCTTCTGCTCTCTCAACCACGCTCTTTTTATTTCCACACATCTCTCTTACCCTTACGTTACTTACTCGATCAAACCACCTCACACCACACATTGTCCTCAAACATCTCATTTCCAGCACATCCATCCTCCTGCGCACATCTCTATCCATAGCCCACGCCTCGCAACCATACAACATTGTTGGAACCACTATTCCCTCAAACATACCCATTTTTGCTTTCCGAGATAATGTTCTCGACTTCCACACATTTTTCAAGGCTCCCAAAATTTTCGCCCCCTCCCCCACCCTATGATCCACTTCCGCTTCCATGGTTCCATCCGCTGACAGATCCACTCCCAGATATCTAAAACACTTCACTTCCTCCAGTTTTTCTCCATTCAAACTCACCTCCCAATTGACTTGACCCTCACCCCTACTGTACCTAATAACCTTGCTCTTATTCACATTTACTCTCAACTTTCTTCTTCCACACACTTTACCAAACTCAGTCACCAGCTTCTGCAGTTTCTCACATGAATCAGCCACCAGCGCTGTATCATCAGCGAACAACAACTGACTCACTTCCCAAGCTCTCTCATCCCCAACAGACTTCATACTTGCCCCTCTTTCCAGGACTCTTGCATTTTCCTCCCTTACAACCCCATCCATAAACAAATTAAACAACCATGGAGACATCACACACCCCTGCCGCAAACCTACATTCACTGAGAACCAATCACTTTCCTCTCTTCCTACACGTACACATGCCTTACATCCTCGATAAAAACTTTTCACTGCTTCTAACAACTTGCCTCCCACACCATATATTCTTAATACCTTCCACAGAGCATCTCTATCAACTCTATCATATGCCTTCTCCAGATCCATAAATGCTACATACAAATCCATTTGCTTTTCTAAGTATTTCTCACATACATTCTTCAAAGCAAACACCTGATCCACACATCCTCTACCACTTCTGAAACCGCACTGCTCTTCCCCAATCTGATGCTCTGTACATGCCTTCACCCTCTCAATCAATACCCTCCCATATAATTTACCAGGAATACTCAACAAACTTATACCTCTGTAATTTGAGCACTCACTCTTATCCCCTTTGCCTTTGTACAATGGCACTACGCACGCATTCCGCCAATCCTCAGGCACCTCACCATGAGTCATACATACATTAAATACCCTTACCAACCAGTCAACAATACAGTCACCCCCTTTCTTAATAAATTCCACTGCAATACCATCCAAACCTGCTGCCTTGCCGGCTTTCATCTTCCGCAAAGCTTTTACTACCTCTTCTCTGTTTACCAAATCATTTTCCCTAACCCTCTCACTTTGCACACCACCTCGACCCAAACACCCTATATCTGCCACTCTGTCATCAGACACATTCAACAAACCTTCAAAATACTCACTCCATCTCCTTCTCACATCACCGCTACTTGTTATCACCTCCCCATTTACGCCCTTCACTGAAGTTCCCATTTGCTCCCTTGTCTTACGCACCCTATTTACCTCCTTCCAGAACATCTTTTTATTCTCCCTAAAATTTACTGATAGTCTCTCACCCCAACATATATATATATATATGCAAGAGTTTTGGAAAGAGGGGCAAGTATGAAGTCTGTTCGGGATGAGAGAGCTTGGGAAGTGAGTCAGTTGTTGTTCGCTGATGATACAGCGCTGGTGGCTGATTCATGTGAGAAACTGTAGAAGCTGGTGACTGAGTTTGGTAAAGTGTGTGGAAGAAGAAAGTTAAGAGTAAATGTGAATAAGAGCAAGGTTATTAGGTACAGTAGGGTTGAGGGTCAAGTCAATTGGGAGGTGAGTTTGAATGGAGAAAAACTGGAGGAAGTGAAGTGTTTTAGATATCTGGGAGTGGATCTGGCAGCGGATGGAACCATGGAAGCGGAAGTGGATCATAGGGTGGGGGAGGGGGCGAAAATTCTGGGGGCCTTGAAGAATGTGTGGAAGTCGAGAACATTATCTCGGAAAGCAAAAATGGGTATGTTTGAAGGAATAGTGGTTCCAACAATGTTGTATGGTTGCGAGGCGTGGGCTATGTATAGAGTTGTGCGCAGGAGGATGGATGTGCTGGAAATGAGATGTTTGAGGACAATGTGTGGTGTGAGGTGGTTTGATCGAGTGAGTAACGTAAGGGTAAGAGAGATGTGTGGAAATAAAAAGAGCGTGGTTGAGAGAGCAGAAGAGGGTGTTTTGAAGTGGTTTGGGCACATGGAGAGAATGAGTGAGGAAAGATTGACCAAGAGGATATATGTGTCGGAGGTGGAGGGAACGAGGAGAAGAGGGAGACCAAATTGGAGGTGGAAAGATGGAGTGAAAAAGATTTTGTGTGATCGGGGTCTGAACATGCAGGAGGGTGAAAGGAGGGCAAGGAATAGAGTGAATTGGAGCGATGTGGTATACCGGGGTTGACGTGCTGTCAGTGGATTGAATCAAGGCATGTGAAGCGTCTGGGGTAAACCATGGAAAGCTGTGTAGGTATGTATATTTGCGTGTGTGGACGTATGTATATACATGTGTATGGGGGGGGGGGGGGGCCTGGGGCCATTTCTTTCGTCTGTTTCCTTGCGCTACCTCGCAAACGCGGGAGACAGCGACAAAGTATAATAAATAATATAATATAAAATATATATATATATATATATATATATATATATATATATATATATATATATATATATATATACATATATATATATATATATATATATATATATATATATATATATATATATATATATATATATATATATATATAGGGTGTCCCTCAAAAAATGTACTCATTTTTTGACACCCTATAACTCAGTTAATTTTTTTCTTTTTTCAGATCCAATTGTATCTGAGAAAAGGGGAAAAAAAAAATCAAACAGTTGTGCCAAAAAGTGAGTACATTTTTTTTTTGGTGGGGGAGACACCCTGTATATATCCTAACCTAAACATATGCCCAATTCATAGACCAACCGCTATGAGAGGAACAGCTGTGATGACTGTGGACTGAATGCTGCAACCAGGATTCGAACTTTGGCGCTCAACCCCGGGCAACCCGTGGATGCATCACGGCCAGCAACGCTAACCACTACACCACGGAGGTCTCCATGACGCCCAGGCGATAGTGTGTCCCTTGAGGATGATAGCTGACCTTATGACCTGACCCTTAAGGGTCATAAAGTACTGAGGGAGTTAGCAATGGTGGTAAAATGGCTTGCGGACCAGCTGCACTGGGAGAGGACGATGATTGCTGATACGATGGGTTGCCATCAGGGAGAGTTGCTGGCTGTGTGGGTCTTCAATCCAAATGGAATGTATGTCTCGCTCTTCGTCTGACGATCTATCTTTGTCGGCTTCTTGGTTAGGTGGCTGGATGTGGTTTGCCTGTTGATTGGCTGGTCCTTTGTTGAGTGGTTAGCCTGCTAGTTGGGTGGTCCTGTTATTCGTTGGTTAGTCTGCTAGTTGAGGGGTCTTTGGTTGAGTGGTCTTTGGTTGAGTGGTCCTTGGTTGAGTGGTTTGCCTGTTGATTGGCTGGTCCTTTGTTGAGTGGTTAGCCTGCTAGTTGAATGGTCCTGTTATTCGGTGGTTGGTCTGCTAGTTGAGGGGTCTTTGGTTGAGTGGTCTTTGGTTGAGTGGTCTTTGGATGAGTGGTCTTTGGTTGAGTGGTTTGCCTGCTGATAGGCTGGTCCTTTGTTGAGTGGTTAGCCTGCTAGTTGAATGGTCCTCTATCAGGTGGCTAGCCTACTAGTTGAGTGGTCTCTTGTTGAGTTACCTGCTGGATGAGTGGTCCTGTTATTAGGTGGTTAGCCTAGTGGGTGACTGGTCCTTTTTCTTTGAGTGGTTAGCCTGCTAACTGGCTGGTCCATTGTTGGATAGTCAGCTTGCTGGTTGAATGGTCCTTTACTTAGTGGTTTGATTGCTATATGACTCGTTCATTGTTGAGTCGTAAGCCTACTGGTTGACTGGTCTATTGTTGGTTGTTTAGCCTGCTGAGTAAATGCCTAACAATCTAATTGGCCACAAGCGAATTACCCGAAAGTTTCATTCTAATACGCCATAGTTATTTCATCTTTTACCTAAAATGAGGAAAAAAAAAATATCTCGTGATCTCGTTTCATCTACGAACTAAGTGATGGGGTTTCCCCTCCCTCGAGACCGAGGCCGTGTGGCGCTGTACGAGACACTGAAAATTCCTGTCTAGTGGATATGTGTCACCTATCAACAACCAGACCCGACACAGGAGAAGCTTAAGGACACTTGACTCCCTCCGAGGGTAATGAGGTGAGAATATTCTCCCGTAAGGCCGCGACATTACCTACAGAGGACGGACTGTAGATACATGACCCCTGCAACGTTAGGCTCACACGGTCCCCTGCCACGTCAACCCTATACGATCCCTTGCTATGACAGACTCAAACTATACCTGCCACACTCGAGCCTCACACTACCGTTGCCACTCTATAGCCTCACACTGCCCCTGCCACTCCTAGCCTCACACTACTCCTGTCACTCTCTAGCCTCACACTACCCCTGCCAATCTCTAGCCTCACCTACCCCTGCCACCCTAGCCTCACAATACCCTTGCCACTCTTTAGACTCACACTACCTCTGCTACGCCAACCTTACACCACCCCTCCCTCTCTCCAGCCTCACACAACCTCTACCACCCTCTTGCCTCACACAACCCCTGCCACCCTCTAGCTTCACACAACCCTTGCCACCCTAGCCTCAAACTACCCCTGCCTCTATTTACCCTAACACAACCCCTTCCCCTTTTAGCCACACAATAACCCTGCCTCTCTAGCCTCACTCACAACACCCTCCTAATCTCTAGCCTCATACTATACTTGCCACTCTCTAGCCTCACAATACCCTGCCACTCTCTAGCATCATACTAAACCTGCCACTCTAACTTTAGCACTTCCCCCTGCCACCCTAGCCTCACACGACCCCTGCCACGCCAGCCTCCACTCCCAAGATCATTTTTACATCTGGTAACTGCTGAACCTCAGATGAGTTTCTGTCATACAACCTCCCTGGTGTATGTATCATCCATTCTCTGTCTTGCGTTTCTGATCATTTCTCTGTTTTCATACCTCTGAATAACATTTTGACTTGTGCATTATTTCACAAGGGCTTCATAAATACATTCTCTCTACTGCATTGTTTCACAGGTGTTGATAATCTTGAAGCTTTCCTGACACAGTAGAGACCACCCTCCCTACTGTATTATTGCACTAGAGTCTTATATTGCTTTGTTGACATTGGACACAACATTCTCCTTACTGTATTACTACACTAGTTTTTTTTTTACTGTTTTACTCTTATGGGAGAACACATAACGACCATACTCTAGTCATATAACAAAGATTTCTATCCTAAGTAAAACTACTTTTACATCATAAGGTGTTTCTTAACCTACAACTGTATCTTATAAATACTTTTCTTTCTTTCCTCCATAGTGACTTTATGACAATCTTTGCGGCCACTTCGATAAAATAAAGTGCGAAGGTATTACTAATTATTTAACTGCAGTTGTAATTTGGAATGAGTTTCTCATGATCACAAACATAAACACCTACACAACGTTGTATTACGAGAGAGTAAAAGTCACACTGCTCAAGGATTAATGCCAATGGCCATAACACAAAATGAAGGGAAAAATACCAGTGATAGAAAACAAGTGATAAATATAGATAATGGAATAAAGAGGCCAAAAAAAATATAGAATATGATGGATAATGTAGAGGAAAACTCAATTATCCTGAGAATGACGTGATGGAATCACGTTGAAGACAGAAAGATATTAAAGGAAGGGAAAGTAATTCAGAGAAGCAGACAAGAACTCAGAAGAATCATAGTAACTTTAATCAGGCAAAGAAAAAGATAATAGACTGATCATTGAAAGTGAGTGAAAACTTACCAAAATGACACTGAGGAAATATGCAAAATGATAGTTGATCAATACATATCAGTATTCAGCACAGAAATAAATGAAGAAGGAAAATCAAATAGTGAAACATCATCTATATGATGCGAATGCCATTTACAGATATCGGAATGACAGAAAACGACATAATAAGAGTAAGGAGGTGAACCTTAAAAGAAAATTCAACCATGGGACGAGATGGAATTCTAGCTAATTTTCAATTAAAATACAAATATATGGAAAGATGACAAAAGCGAAAAAAATAATGTTAAAAGCAAGACAAAGCAAGGATCAAACAAGTATGAGCAGATATTCATAAGCACAGACTGAACATAATATCCCATGAAATTAAATGTTTGGAAGAGTTGAAAGAAAAGCATCTCGACATCTGTGAATCAATAAGAAGCAGAGATGGAGCGGCGTCCGCGTCGATGACCGTGACGCTTTAACGAACCGCATGAGGTTGTCAGTCGGTCCACAGTCAACCCAGCTGCTCGTCCTTCCCTTAGGGTTGGTCGGTAAAATCTGTATTAGGCTAATACTTGATCGCCGTTTCCCGCGTCAGCGAGGTGGATCCAGAAAACACGAAAATCGACCCATCCACTCATATACACACACAGACACACAGACACACACACACACACACACACACACACACACACACACACACACATATATGTATATATATATATATATATATATATATATATATATATATATATATATATATATATATTTTTTTTTTTTTTTTTTTTTCACACTATTCGCCATTTCCCGCGTTAGCGAGGTAGCGTTAAGAACATAGGACTGGACCTTTAAGGGAATGTCCTCACCTGGCCCCCTTCTCTGTTCTTTCTTCTGGAAAATTAAAAAAAAACTGAGAGGGGAGGATTTCCAGCCCTCCGCTCCCTTCCCTTTTAGTCGCCTTCTACGACACGCAGGGAATACGTGAGAAGTATTCTTTCTCCCCTATCCCCAGGGAATTATATATATATATATATATATATATATATATATATATATATATATATATATATATTTCACCCCGCCCCACAAGAAACAGCATCGCTGCCCCCCGCTTCAGCGAGGCAGCGCTAGGAAAACAGACAAAAAAGGCCACATTCATTCACACTCAGACTCTAGCCGTCATGTGTAATGCACCGAAACCACAGCTCCCTATCCACATCCCGGCCCCACAGACCTCCATGGTTTACCCCAAACGTTTTACGTGGGCCTCGGTTCAATTAACTGAAAGCACGTCGTCCCCAGTGTACCACATCGTTCCAATTCACTCTATTCCATGCACGCCTCTCACTCTCTTGTATGTTCAGGCCCTGATTGCTCAAAATCTTTTTCACTCTATCCCTCCACCTCCAATTTGGTCCCCCACTTCTCGTTCCTTCCACTCTTGAAACATATATCCTCTTTGTCAATCTTTCCTCACTCATTCTCTCCATACGTCCAAACAATTTCAACACACCCTCTTCTGTTCTCCCAACCACACTCTTTGTGTTATCACACATCTCTCTTATCCTTTCATTACTTGATCAAACCACCTCTTACCACATATTTTCCTCAAACATTTCATGTCCAACAGATTTACCCTCCTCCTCTATAGCCCATGACTCGCAACCATATGATATTGTTGGAACAAAATCAAACATACCCATTTTTGCTCTCTAAGATAATGTTCTCTCTTTCCACACATTCTTCATCGCTCCCAGAACCTTCGCCCCCTCCCCCACCTTATGACTCACTTCCGCTTCCATGGTTCCATTTGCTGCCAAGTCCACTCCTAGATATCTAAAACACTTCACTTCCTCCAATTTTTCTTCATTCAAACTTACATCCAAATTAACTTTTCCCTCAACCCTGCTGAACCTAATAACCTTGCTTTTATTCACATTTACTCTCAACTTTCTCCTTTGACATACTTGTCCAAACTCAGTCGCCAAGTTCTGCAGTTTCTCATTTGAATCAGCCACCAGCGCTGTATCATCCGTGAACAAGAACTGACTAACTTTCCAGGCCCTCTTATCCCCAACAGAATGCGCACTCGCCACTCTCTCCAAAACTCTTGCATTTACCTCCCCAACCATCCCAACTACAAACAAATTAAACAAACATAGAGACATCACGCACCCCTGCCACAGACCGACCTTCACTGGGAACCAGTCACTCTCCTCTCTTCCTACTCGCACACATGCCTTACATCATTGGTCACCAACTTAAATATGCAACTCACAAAGATAAGCCGGAATTGATACAGAAACACACTGCATAATAGAAGTAAGGGAACGGAGCTTGTGAACTACAATGAGAGGCTACAAAGACTAAGATATATGATAAATCTATGCATGATATGAATTAAAAGGCAAGATGTAGTGTACACAAAAAACCTCGCATATGGAAAGTGGCTGAACGATTAGATATGCAAATAATCCCGGAAATGTAAGAGTAAGGTTACCAAAACGAAGATACCAGACTGCCCTGCATGAAAGATGGGAAGGCTATACAGTGTTTTTATTCACTGGAAATAAAGAGACGCCTTAGGAGTAAGCACGGAGACAGCTGGTCCTGTAAAGCAACAGATCAACCAAGGAACCGAGAGGTTTCAAAGGGAGTGTAGAGGCGTTTGGAAACAGCTTAACAACACAAAGAATATATGCTATGTGCTTTATATGCTGGCGCTGCCTGGACCAGACTCTCGTCAACAGTGCTTGTAGGTGGATAGTAACTCAGTATGTCTGTCTGTCTGTCTGTGTCTTTTTCGCTCCACAGCCTGCCTGAGAGCACGCCCTGCCCCCTATCTTCTTTCATCCTAAGGCTCTCCTCTCTTGCCTCCTCAGCCAAAACTGAATCTACTCACCTTCCCCCCAAAACCTTTTTTCTTCTGAAGACATAATCCTATTTCTTCAGTTCTCCTGAGGAATGTACTTCCTCTTCATCTCTTGTCGTACTGGTAATTAGCACTAGTGCTGTAATCGTGGCCAATAATGTTTCTTTATCCACTCACATATGGACTACTCTCTACGCCAACACAGTCAGCCATGCTGGTATGTACACCAACCATCTTCTAGTCAACACGCACACTAAACCACTCACTTTCCAATGCTGCTATGCTGCTATACATACCGTCCTCATGTCATCATACACACTACCACTCCGTCTTCTGTGCTGCTATGCGCACCGTTCTCTAGTCATCACATCCACGACCAAACTTCCCCCATACTGCCACATACACAAGCTTCGTCCACGTCAAAGAGCCAGGACACGTATATTCATATTCATGCGGGTAAAGGTTGGAGACTTGATTTCCAGGGCTGAAAATATCTCAGGAAATCTGAAAATCCATTTCTAACAACATTCTACTCGGGGAATTTTCCAGATATTACCCCAAAAGTGGAGTGCCTTCAAAATCCGAATAACGCTCCTTGGCCAAACGTCCAATTTCCCTTCCGTATATTTCTGCATTCATAAACGGCACACATCTTCATTCATAGATAAATTTCTGGTATCAGATGAATCAAAGTCGAGAAGAAAAACTTTAGCAAAAAAGAAATAAGGGAGAGAATGATTTAAAGCATTTTTTGATATGAAATGATAAAAATAAACCATCAAATGTGAAATATTATATGAATTTCATACTAGAATATATATAATCCATGGCAGAAATTAATGTTTATCGTGCCCTATGATCTTTGTCCGACAACAGACGGTCGACAGAAGATAACTGTTACGTAACTTCCTGCAGATACTCAATTAGTCATTGTGATTACCAAATGGCATCTACGATTTAAGAGCCATCGTCCACGTCTTCAGTCATCGCGTCTATACATTGACTCATCGCAAGTTGCCCTCTTCATCCTCACTTTCCTCAGTCAGTTAGCTTTAAGTCAAGTGCTCAGTCGATGTTTGTAGGTAACTAATCACCATCCTAACCATCACTAATGTGTTTACGGTTTACGTGTGTCAATCACCAGCGTCTCTCTGGTTTCAGTTGGTCTCTGTACTGAAGCTCCTCTTCACACTTCTGCCATATGATTTCTTCCTTTGATCTTGATTATGAGAACCTTTACATATGGTGATGAGGACCTGGGATTTGACACCTTTCATCAGGGCCACTTGATCCTCAAGTGTCTTTTGTGCTTGGGTTCGACGAAAGAATTATGTAGCGAGCATTGGTCAACATTACCACACTCATCCCACATAGACGAAGGTCGTCAATGGGAACTGAAACTGATGATGTCAATTCTCAAAAGAAAAGAAAAAATCCTCTTTTCCTTATTCTTTATCGAGGTCTCCAGTGGCTTCATCATTCCACCATTCATACAGGAGACTGTGTAACTGCAACTAGTATATGCCTGAATGTCAGGCAAAAGCACCCAGACCCGCCTCGTCAATAGAATTAACCAAATGATTTATGATGTTTTATGTTTATGTGTGTGTGTGTGTGTGTGTGTGTGTGTGTGTGTGTGTGTGTGTGTGTGTGTGTGTGTGTGAGTGTGTGTGTGTGTGTGTGTGTGTGTGTGTGTGTGTGTGTGTGTGTGTGTGTTGGTACTGGAGCCTGCATCTAATCAGATACTGATATTTACTGTCCTATGAGCCATGTAATACGAGAAAATTACTCGGGCATAACTATCACATCTCCAAGATGGTAATATCGTCTGTTGGTGGAATCTCACATAGACGATGTAGTTGTTAGACGATCCTGACACAGACGTCTCCTCAAGACAGGATACAAGGGTAGGCATTGGTGCTGTGGTTGTACTGTCTGACACGAAGCATCACCAGTCCTTACCCCAGGGTAAGGTGTACGCTTCGTGAACGCACAGCATACCACTACGGACATCCTGTTGCCACTCAAAGGGCCAGTAACCGATAGAGTGATGTCTTGGAAGACGATGAACTTAAGGTCCATTGTCAACCTATTGGACAATGGTGATTAGTACTTGTGATGCTGTATGACATGGTCTCGTGAACCGCTCCTTTCTCTCTGTATCCTTGATGCAGACGGGCAAATCTATCTATAGTAAACAGGGTGCAGATGAGATGCCATCCGGCACAACTGTGTAGACCGACCATGGCTGGCTATGCTGGTGAGTAATGATGGAAGATTCCGCCGTGTATGCAAGAAGAACTTTGCATCAACATTGGCAGTATCAGGGTGTAGCTGTCGACGTGGTATACTTCAGGTTATGAGCCACTGTTCTCAAGTTTGTGCATCAACTTGGGTTTACCTGTTCACGTTATCATCAGTATGACCTACGGGCAAAAGCACTAGTGGTAAATGGAAATTTAAGAACCTCCTCAAGACCCATCATCTTCATGGTATGTTTATGAAGAGAAGTCGACCACACTAGAACTCTGGTTCCTTGTATCTCGTCCAACTTCATTTCGTACTGGAGGCTCTGAGTTCTCACTGCAGCTGACGCAAAGTTTTACACCTTGACCCTCTTGAATGGCTTTTCGAAATTAGAGGAATCAGTCACACAAGCATCGAAGAATTCAGGACACATCGCCTCTCCTCCTACTTTGATGTAATCCAGAACGCCATCCTTTATTTTGTCATCATTTTTTTGGGGGGGACTGAGGTAAGACAGTACAAGCTCTCACCTCTATCTTGCACGAAAGGTTCCCTAGTGGACGCTATCCCTTCCTTAAAATCTTTTAAGATCGTTATTGCGCTTCGTTCTGTATCCTGCAGTGTAGGGTCTTGAATCCCATGTGATGTCTTGGAGGATACACCTCCTCTACGCAGGATATTGGCGAATGCTAAACTACGAACTGCTATTGTGACCATCCAGCGGGTTCTTGCCTTTTATGACGACGTGAATAGTGAGCCTGTTCCAGTGAGACGCGAGGCCGCATCTGCATTCACAATTTGTTCCAAGGTCGTGTCGACAGTCGTTTGTGATTCCCAGTGCCTCGCGCAGACAGTGCCTCTGGCTCCAACACCTGACGTGACAAGGATGTGTCTTCTCTGCATTTGCAAGATTTAGGTGGTAGCGAACCATCCATATATCATAGTTTCCCCCCCCCCCCCCCGTGCCAAGTGGGGAAAGGGGGGAATAGCATCGCGAATTTGAGTTCTTGAGGACATAAATGAACGGGTCTATATCATTCGTTCAACAAGCGCGGCAGAACTACATAAGAATCCTCACCAGTTTTACATAGAAACTCCAACACTTAGCAACACTGCCATCAATATCTGTCTTGGTTCTGTGTACACCTCATAGCATTTCATGAGATGTGCATAGTCATCTGTTCTCCCAAGGGTCATGCAAAATATATGAGGCTGGCTCATCCCTTATCTTGCTTATCCCATTTAGGATTAAATCCTAAATTACAGAGACTCAAGTGATCTGAATGAAAGTTAACACCACTGTTTAGCCATAGCCTTGAGATCCTACTCAATGAAATATCACAAACTCATTGTTAACATGAGATACAGAATTCTAGTGTCTAATGAAAAATGAAAACAAGACTATTAGTTCTACCAGTGGACCACAAACACATATGTGACATATAGCAATTATTCCACACACAAGATGCAAGCGTAGCTGAAGCTTGTTACTCAAAAGATGAAGCCGTGATAATTAAGATCGCATCACATAACAGGATCAGACACTTTCTTTAATGATATCTGAGACGGCACAGGGAAGTGAATGCCCCGATCAAAGCCATCTCATTAATGCTTTAACTACTGACCCACAAAATATTCTAAGAGCTGAAAAATTACAAAAATAAGAGAGTAAGAAGTCCAGATATTTTATGGCAAGAAACGTGCTTAAAAAGCTTTAAGTGAATCGACCCCAAAAGGGACACACGAAAAACAAAGTCTTGCTTCATAGGGGATATATAAAGTGTGAGAAATGACAGTGTCCGATGGCAGTGGGCCAGGCCAGGTAAGTGATAAACAGCCTTTAGAAGTTGTAGTAGACTGTCTCGAAAAAGCTTGATTAACCACAAGCACAGAATGAAGCTCTCTTCTGCCGGCTCTTGTGGAACGTTGCCATACCCTTCTTCACCACTATCATGTCCTCTCACTCTGGCCACTACACCCTCCCTCACCACTACCACTTTCTCCCTCCTTGGTTACCACACCATCCCTCGCCACCACAACTCCCTTGCTCATTATACCACATGTAGAGTATACGAGATGTGTGGAGGACTACCTGTTAGCCCTGCCACCATGGTAAGACTAGGTCGTAGGTATTCCCTGGCCATCACACCTTAAACGGAGGATAAAATTGTTCGGTGGTATAACTATCAACAACACTAATCTTCTCTCCATACCTCCCATATTACCGGAATAGCCTTCCGCTCAACAATAAGATATTTCTCTGAAAACGTTTCACCCCAGCAGCCAGCAATTTCTGTGTCAAGGAAATAGATGAATTAATGGCAGCTGGGTATGGGGTTAGTCATCGTGCGTGCGGCAACTTTCTCGCCATCTCTTCAGATGGAGGATGGACAGATAGGAGTGTCTTTTTGGAGTATAGAAGACATGTAACCTGGTTTACCAACTGTGAACGTTCGGATATGTTTCGTGTCCATGCGAAGACAAAAAATATGACAAGAGTCCACAGCAGTAGTGTATATTCGTTGCACCAGAACAAGGTCCTCTCTGATACACCCGTCATGTAATGTAATTAATACGAAAGGGATTAGTATGCTCAAAGACACATACATACACACACACACACACACACACACACACACACACACACGAGTCAAACATGATTACAATCTTTCTAATGTGTGACTTCTGTGCGCTTGGAACGTGTGACTCTAAGGATGCCAGCAGTGAGGTACAGCCGAGACTGGGGTACAGTTGCTGGTGGTACGACGGTGCACAGGTGGTGGTGCAGCTAGTCGTAAGATATGGATGGTAGTATCGGTGAAGTTGGCGGTAGTGGTAGTTCGTTGTGGACTGTAGATGGTGAAGAATAGTGGTGGTGATGGTGAGAGTGGGTGTTTGTATGGTACATTTGTTGTTGGTGGTGGTGATGGTGATGGTGGTAGAGGGGATGGGGCAGACTTGTTAGTGTAGAGCGGTTGTGGTGAAGTGGCTGCGTTATGGTTGTTGTAGCAGAAAGGTTGTGGTGGGGTTCCTGTGGTTGTATGGTTGTAGCAGGATACTTGTGGCAGACTGGTTGTGAGATATCGATTGTGGAGGGTAGTGGTGGTGGTGTTGGCGGCGGTATAGTGGTTGTAGCTGGGTAGCAGTGGTAGGCTGGTCGTAGATACAGACGGTAAAGGGTAGTGATGGTTGTGGTTAGGTAGTGACACAGTAGCCGACAGGAGGTGGTAGAGTGTAGACAGATATGTGGTGTGGAGGGCGGAGATGCCAGGAGTGAAGTGTAAGTGTTGGGGATTGCAGAGGGTTGGTGTGACACAGTGAGGACCTGTGTCAGGGTGATGATTATAAGGCTCTGTGCGACACAGAAAGGACCAGTGTCAGTGTCAACTCTGAGGGTCTGTATGCTTCAGTCAGATCCTATATTAGTGTCAACTGTGGGAGACTGTGTGTAATAGTCAGTGGCTATGTTAGTGTCGACTGTGGGAGGCTTTGTGTCACACACAAGGCCAGAGCTGATCTATGATGTTACGTGGGCATGAACCGGGGTGAAAAGCTCCCCATACAATGACAACGAAGTATAGACTACTGCCAGGACAAAAGAGAGACCGATCCTCATCACTATGAGGGATCCATTCTCAGGTCCGTGGTCGGCTATACAAGGCCATACATATGGGACCCGACGCGCCGATACAATTTGGGTTCTGTACACCTCCCGGAGTAACTTACACCAGAGAGGAGGACAAGATTCTCTTCTTATCTTCGCCAGCTGGTGCGAATTAGACCAGTGAGCACTTAGTCATGATGCTATGAGAGTAATAAACAGCAACAATCTTCTATATTAGATTTCTAAGGACTCCAAAGAAAATGATGATTCAAGGCAAAAAATCATAAATATATATATATATATATATATATATATATATATATATATATATATATATATATATATATATAGTTGGAACCACCATTCCTTCAAACATACCCATTTTTGCTTTCCGAGATAATGTTCTCGACTTCCACACATTCTTCAAGGCCCCCAGGATTTTCGCCCGCTCCCCCACCCTATGATCCACTTCCGCTTCCATGGTTCCATCCGCTGCCAGATCCACTCCCAGATATCTAAAACATTATCTCGGAAAGCAAAAATGGGTATGTTTGAAGGAATGGTGGTTCCAACAATGTTGTATGGTTGCGAGGCGTGGGCTATGGATAGAGTTGTGCGCAGGAGGATGGATGTGCTGGAAATGAGATGTTTGAGGACAGTGTGTGGTGTGAGGTGGTTTGATCGAGTAAGTAACGTAAGGGTAAGAGAGATGTGTGGAAATAAAAAGAGCGTGGTTGAGAGAGCAGAAGAGGGTGTTTTGAAGTGGTTTGGGCACATGGAGAGGATGAGTGAGGAAAGATTGACCAAGAGGATATATGTGTCGGAGGTGGAGGGAACAAGGAGAAGAGGGAGACCAAATTGGAGGTGGAAAGATGGAGTGAAAAAGATTTTGTGTGATCGGGGCCTGAACATGCAGGAGGGTGAAAGGAGGGCAAGGAATAGAGTGAATTGGAGCGATGTGGTATACCGGGGTTGACGTGCTGTCAGTGGATTGAAGCAGGGCATGTGAAGCGTCTGGGGTAAACCATGGAAAGCTGTGTAGGTATGTATATTTGCGTGGGTGGACGTATGTATATACATGTGTATGGGGGGGGGGGGGGTTGGGCCATTTCTTTCGTCTGTTTCCTTGCACTACCTCGCAAACGCGGGAGACAGCGACAAAGTATAATAAATATAAAATATATATATATATATATATATATATATATATATATATATATATATATATATATATATATATATATATCTTTCTTTTCTTTTAAACTATTCGCCATTTCCCGTGTTAGCGAGGTAGCGTTATATATAAATATATATATATATATATATATATATATATATATATATATATATATATATGTGAGAAACTGCAGAAGCTGGTGACTGAGTTTGGTAAAGTGTGTGGAAGAAGAAAGTTAAGAGTAAATGTGAATAAGAGCAAGGTTATTAGGTACAGTAGGGTTGAGGGTCAAGTCAATTGGAAGGTGAGTTTGAATGGAGAAAAACTGGAGGAAGTGAAGTGTTTTAGATATCTGGGAGTGGATCTGGCAGCGGATGGAACCATGGAAGCGGAAGTGGATCATAGGGTGGGGGAGGGGGCGAAAATTCTGGGGGCCTTGAAGAATGTGTGGAAGTCGAAAACATTATCTCGGAAAGCAAAAATGGGTATGTTTGAAGGAATAGTAGTTCCAACAATGTTGTATGGTTGCGAGGCATGGGCTATGGATAGAGTTGTGCGCAGGAGGATGGATGTGCTGGAAATGAGATGTTTGAGGACAATGTGTGGTGTGAGGTGGTTTGATCGAGTGAGTAACGTAAGGGTAAGAGAGATGTGTGGAAATAAAAAGAGCGTGGTTGAGAGAGCAGAAGAGGGTGTTTTGAAGTGGTTTGGGCACATGGAGAGGATGAGTGAGGAAAGATTGACCAAGAGGATATATGTGTCGGAGGTGGAGGGAACAAGGAGAAGAGGGAGACCAAATTGGAGGTGGAAAGATGGAGTGAAAAAGATTTTGTGTGATCGGGGCCTGAACATGCAGGAGGGTGAAAGGAGGGCAAGGAATAGAGTGAATTGGAGCGATGTGGTATACCGGGGCTGACGTGCTGTCAGTGGATTGAATCAAGGCATGTGAAGCGTCTGGGGTAAACCATGGAAAGCTGTGTAGGTATGTATATTTGCGTGTGTGGACGTATGTATATACATGTGTATGGGGGGGGTTGGGCCATTTCTTTCGTCTGTTTCCTTGCGCTACCTCGCAAACGCGGGAGACAGCAACAAAGTATAAAAAAAAAAAGAAAAAAAAAAAAAAATATATATATATATATATATATATATATATATATATATATATATATATATATATGCAGAAGCTGGTGACTGAGTTTGGTAAAGTGTGTGAAAGAAGAAAGTTAAGAGTAAATGTGAATAAGAGCAAGGTTATTAGGTACAGTAGGGTTGAGGGTCAAGTCAACTGGGAGGTAAGTTTGAATGGAGAAAAACTGGAGGAAGTAAAGTGTTTTAGATATCTGGGAGTGGATCTGGCAGCGGATGGAACCATGGAAGCGGAAATGGATCATAGGGTGGGGAAGGGGGCGAAAATTCTGGGAGCCTTGAAGAATGTGTGGAAGTCGAGAACATTATCTCGGAAAGCAAAAATGGGTATGTTTGAAGGAATAGCGGTTCCAACAATGTTGTATGGTTGCGAGGCGTGGGCTATGGATAGAGTTGTGCGCAGGAGGATGGATGTGCTGGAAATGAGATGTTTGAGGACAATGTGTGGTGTGAGGTAGTTTGATCGAGTAAGTAACGTAAGGGTAAGAGAGATGTGTGGAAATAAAAAGAGCGTGGTTGAGAGAGCAGAAGAGGGTGTTTTGAAATGGTTTGGGCACATGTAGAGAATGAGTGAGGAAAGATTGACCAAGAGGATATATGTGTCGGAGGTGGAGGGAACGAGGAGAAGAGGGAGACCAAATTGGAGGTGGAAAGATGGAGTGAAAAAGATTTTGTGTGATCGGGGCCTGAACATGCAGGAGGGTGAAAGGAGGGCAAGGAATAGAGTGAATTGGATCGATGTGGTATACCGGGGTTGACGTGCTGTCAGTGGATTGAATCAGGGCATGTGAAGCGTCTGGGGTAAACCATGGAAAGCTGTGTAGGTATGTATATTTGCGTGTGTGGACGTATGTATATACATGTGTATGGGGGTGGGTTGGGCCATTTCTTTCGTCTGTGTCCTTGCGCTACCTCGCAAACGCGGGAGACAGCGGCAAAAAAAAAAAAAAGAAATATATATATATATATATCCTTCTTCTGTTTCCCCTTTTAGAAAGTTAAAATACAAAAAAAAAAAAAAAATACAAAATACTGCAGGTGTACAGTCTGCTGTGGATTGAGAGGGTTTGGGAAGTGAGTCAGTTGTTGTTCGCTGATGGTGCAGCGTTGGTGGCTGGTTCGGGTAAGAGACCGCAGACGCTGGTAACTGAGCTTGGTAGGGTGTGTGAAAGAAGAAGCTGAGAGTTATTAGGTTCAGTAGGGTTGAGGGACAAGTCAATTGGGAGGTAAGTTTGAATAGAGAAAAACTGGAGGAACGGAAGTGTTTTTAGATATCTGGGAGTGGATTTAGCAGTGGATGGAAGCATGGAAGCGGAAGTGAGTCACAGGGTGGGGGCGAAGGTTCTGGGAGCGTTGAAGAATGTGTGGAAGGCCAGAACGTTATCTCGGAGAGCAAAAATGGGTATGTTTGAAGGAATAGTGGTTCCAACAATGTTATATGGTTGTGAGGCGTGGGTTATAGATAGGGTTATGCGGAGGAGGGTGGATGTGTTGGAAATGGTGTGGGGTGGTTTGACTGAGTAAGTAGTGAAAGGGTAAGAGAGATGTGTGGTAATAAAAAAGTGTGGTTGAGAAAGCAGAAAAGGGTGTGTTGAAATGGTTTGGTCACATGGAGAGAATGAGTGCGGAAAGATGGACAAAGAGGATGTATATGTGTCAGAGGTGGAGGGAACGAGGAAAAGTGGGAGACCAGATTGGAAGTGGAAGGATGGAGTGAAAAAGATTTTGAGCGATTGGAGCCTGAACATACAGGAGGGTGAAAGGTATGCAAGGAATAGAGTGAATTGGAACGATGTGGTATACCGGAGTGAACGTGCTGTCAATGGACTGAACCAGGGCATGTGAAGCATCTGAGGTAAACTATGGAAAGTTTTGTGGGGCCTGGATGTGGAAAGGGAGCTGTGGTTTCGGTGCATTATACATGACAGCTAAAGAATGAGTGTGAACAAATGTGGCCTTTGTTGTCTTTTCCTAGCACTACCACGCGCATGCGCGGGGGAAGAGGGGTGCCATTTCATGTATCGCTGGGTGGCATCAGGAATAGATGAAGGCAGCAAGTATGAGTATGTACATGTGTATATATGTATATGTCTGTGTATGTATATGTATGTATAAGTTGAAATGTATAGGTATGTAGTATACCGGGGTTGACGTGCTGTCAGTGGATTGAATCAGGGCATGTGAAGCGTCTGGGGTAAACCATGGAAAGCTGTGTAGGTATGTATATTTGTGTGTGTGGACGTATGTATATACATGTGTATGGGGGTGGGTTGGGCCATTTCTTTCGTCTGTTTCCTTGCGCTACCTCGCAAACGCGGGAGACAGCGACAAAGCAAAAAAAAAGAAAAAAAATAATATATATATATATATATATATATATATATATATATATATATATATATATATATATATACATTATCCCTGGGGATAGGGGAGAAAGAATACTTACCACGTATTCCCTGCGTGTCGTAGAAGGCGACTAAAAGGGAAGGGAGCGGGGGGCTGGGAATCCTCCCCTCTCATTTTTTTTTTTCTTTTTTTTTTTTTAATTTTCCAAAAGAAGGAACAGAGAAGGGGGCCAGGTGAGAATATTCCCTCAAAGGCCCAGTCCTCTGTTCTTAACGCTACCTCGCTATCGCGGGAAATGACGAATAGTATGAAAAAAAAAAAAATATATATATACATATATATATATATATATATATATATATATATATATATATATATATATATATACATATTATATATATATATATATATATATATATATATATATATATATATATATATATATATATATATATATATATATATATTTCTTTTTCTTTTTTTCAAACTATTCGCCATTTCCCGCATTAGCCAATTCTCTGTTCCTTCTTTTGGAAAATTAAAAAAAAAAAAACGAGAGGGGAGGATTTCCAGCCCCCCGCTCCCTCTCCTTTTAGTCGCCTTCTACGACACGCAGGGAATACGTGGGAAGTATCCTTTCTCCCCTATCCCCAGGGAATATATATATATATATATATATATATATATATATATATATATATATATATATATATATATATATATATATATATGATACAGCGCTGGTGGCTGATTCATGTGAGAAACTGCAGAAGCTGGTGACTGAGTTTGGTAAAGTGTGTGAAAGAAGAAAGTTAAGAGTAAATGTGAATAAGAGCAAGGTTATTATGTAGAGTAGGGTTGAGGGTCAAGTCAATTGGGAGGTGAGTTTGAATGGAGAAAAACTGGAGGAAGTGAAGTGTTTTAGATATCTGGGAGTGGATCTGGCAGCGGATGGAACCATGGAAGCGGAAGTGGATCATAGGGTGGGGGAGGGGGCGAAAATTCTGGGAGCCTTGAAGAATGTGTGGAAGTCGAGAACATTATCTCGGAAAGCAAAAATGGGTATGTTTGAAGGAATAGTGGTTCCAACAATGTTGTATGGTTGCGAGACGTGGGCTATAGATAGAGTTGTGCGCAGGAGGATGGATGTGCTGGAAATGAGATGTTTGAGGACAATATGTGGTGTGAGGTGGTTTGATCGAGTAAGTAACGTAAGGGTAAGAGAGATGTGTGGAAATAAAAAGAGCGTGGTTGAGAGAGCAGAAGAGGGTGTTTTGAAATGGTTCGGGCACATGGAGAGAATGAGTGAGGAAAGATTGACCAAGAGAATATATGTGTCGGAGGTGGAGGGAACGAGGAGAAGAGGGAGACCAAATTGGAGGTGGAAAGATGGAGTGAAAAAGATTTTGTGTGATCGGGGCCTGAACATGCAGGAGGGTGAAAGGAGGGCAAGGAATAGAGTGAATTGGAGCGATGTGGTATACCGGGGTTGACGTGCTGTCAGTGGATTGAATCAAGGCATGTGAAGCGTCTGGGGTAAACCATGGAAAGCTGTGTAGGTATGTATATTTGCGTGTGTGGACGTATGTATATACATGCGTATGGGGGTGGGTTGGGCAATTTCTTTCGTCTGTTTCCTTGCGCTACCTCGCAAACGCGGGAGACAGCGACAAAGCAAAAAAAAAAAAAAAAATATATATATATATATATATATATATATATATATATATATATATATATATATATATATATATATATATATACCTACGTAATGAAGAAGGAAAGAAAATATACATGAATTAACTGTTTACGTAATGTGTTGTATCCATGAGAGACAACCGACAGTGACCTTCTATACACATTATGAAACAAATTTTCCTCAGAAAAGAAAGAAATGTAAAAGATGAACACAATATATGTTCCCTTTGTCCATAATGGCGACCAGTAATAGTGGGCCTCAATGTTTTTTTCTCTTTTCTTACGTTCCAGTCACGGTCTAAAGCCCACATCAAGGCCAGGCATAGATTAAAATACAGAGAGGTTAATGAAAAGGAGAAAAGAAGAGACATGGAAAAGTATGTACGAATTTTGGATACAGTGAAGACCTCTCTTTTAAAATGTGCCAGGTCACAGGTATTGGGAAACACATGAGAAGGCAGAGAGTTCCAAAGCCTCGACGTGTAGAGAAAGAAACAGTTAACAAAACGGCCCACCTATGAGTTGCCAATGGACACACAATAATCGTGTGACGCAACAGCTTGCCGAGGAGCGCGTCGTCAAATCTGAGAGCAGTACTCCATAGGAGGACGGAATAATCTTTTGTAAAACGGAGCCACTGTTCGGAAGAAAAGAAATTTCGACATCTTAACAGGACACCTAGCATGTCAGAGGTAGAGACAGCTATTTCCGTAGTGGAAGGTTTCCAGGAAAGAGTGGATGTTACAGCAACACCAAGCATGACCATTCACCGCTCAGTATATGATGTGCAGAATTTTATGAGTCTCACTGCAACACTGCAACACTAAGCATGATCATTCACCGCTCAATATATGATGAGTCTCACTGCAAGTTCCATGCTATTATTTACCTCTGCAGATCTATACGACCGCGAGTTCAGCTTGATCGAGAGCTGCAGTGGTAGTCTCTAAGACATCCCGTATCCAGCTGCAATATTCGGTATCCACGAGAGACCTCCAAGATATAAGAAAGAAAAGTTAATATTCAGGAATCTTATTTCTTGTATAGAAGATAATAGGCTTCATCTAATCAACCACGACTTACTTTATCTCGGCCCTTACCCACTTGAGCACGATTTCATGACCTTGGGAAATGATATCGAGACCTCTGACCTGTTGTCCTCGAGGGAGTAAGTATACAGAGGAAGGAAAGAAACACTCCTCACATGAATGCTCATCAGTGATCAACGACACACACACCATCATCTCTCGTGGCTCTCATGGCAGTGCTGTCTCAGTGCTTCTCCCTCCTCCTCCTCCTCTCCCACCTCCTCCTGCTTCTGCTCCTATTCTTCCTCCTCCTCCTCCTCCTCTTCCTCCTCCTCTTTCTTCTCTTCTTCCTCCTCCTCCTCCCCTTCTTCCTCCTCCTCCTCCCCTTCTTCTTCCACTACCTCCTCCTCTTCCTTCCTCCTCCTCCTCCTCCCTATTCCCTCCTTGACTCATTGTCACCCCAGCCTCCTCGTTGTGGGCCGAGGCGCGCGGTGCCGAGCCTAACCCAGGTGTGAGGAGTGGCTGGGTCAGCTTGTACTGCTCCCCATATCCATTACCGTCCGATCTCTTGTCCCGCCTCTTCCACTGGGAAAAAACGTTCTCTCTTTTCCCTAAAAGGAAGAGAACATATATAGGTCGAGGTGGTTGTTCTCAAGAGACACTCTGAGTTCCTTATGGAACAGGAAACCTCACCAGGTGCAGACAACCAACCTGAGTTAGTCTCTTCATCACGCACGCTGACGCGAGCTCTTTGGGATAAACAAAGGCAATGCTGACCCCAGCATCGTGAAGCTGATATATTCTCCACAATGACCCCCGCTGACCTAACCACTATCGACTGATCTACGACCTCTGGCGCCACGTTTGACTACTCTACCGTCCCTGCAGTACATGGCCAACATGAACGAGAAGCTAATGTCCTATACCGGGCATTGCATCCTTCTCCGTGTACCCATAACCTCGCTCTTTACCCTACAGTCGTCCTCGCTACACAACGGCAGAGGCTTTCCTCATGGAGTCTTGTCACTCTAAAGCCTTATGTCAGGCTTACGGTCTTAGAACTGAATCTAATCACAGTCTGCTACTGAACACCAGAACTTCCCCCTTTTTGTCTTACAGAATGGCTTACGCATGCCATGGTAGCAGCCTACTGCCAAGTTAATGCTTGAAAATGCTGATGACCAACGCCATCCAGGCATTGGCATAATCTATGAATGACTTCGCCACTGTATTCCTTACCCTCCCGGCAAGAGGGTGGCGAAATCACCTAATCACGTTGTTCATTGTGACACACAGGTACCACAGTGAGACTCGAGCTGCTGCTAATCACGATTGAATTCTCAACGTATCGAAAGTTGCCTTCCTCGGGAAAGTATACCACATTCTCTCATCCTACCTTAGGGCTAACACTCCCGATCAGTCTTGTGTTCACCGACACTGTAAGCCATCACCAACACGGTCTTATATCTGATGACACGAGATCCCCATCAACAGAACGTAAAAAGTAAGCAACAGTAAAGAATCCCTTCGACGCTGCTAGAAAGTCACTGGCGAAGATACTCTTTGCATTGACAGACAGCAACACAGTACAGGAGCTGAAGGAAGTACTTACACCAAGCAAACAGTATAGGAATGTCTTTTTACCATTGTTTTTATTGGCCGAATAAAACGAAGACTAAATAATTATAGGGTGTATAAGTAATCATCTTGTCCTCAACTTCTCGATGCACAGGCAGCTTCGAAAGTGAACCACATAAACACGCAATGAAACTTGTGACTATTTTTGCTACAGTTGTTGAAATACCTATTACTTCAGGTCCCTAAATCTATTAATTTTCCCCCCCTCATAGGACTCGATTCAACCCATAGGCACCCCTCGCTTCCCCTCACCCCCTCTCGTTTAGGACTTGTCTGTACACTCAGATGGAAGGCGTGTTAAGTGTGACTCACTACAGCTGGCAACGTTCTTCATCGTCCAGCAGCTAAGGCAGGAGGTCGCACATATCGGGCCAAGACGCAGCCACTTTGCTGAGGGTAAAAGGTAACTTGGCTTCGACATTCCACGGTAGAAGTGAAGTTTAAGAATTTTTCTCCGGCTCGTGAGAAGAAATCCCGTCATTCATGTTGTTTTTCAGTTCTCATTCTGCTTCCTCTATTTCGTCTATCCCGACCACAGCTGCGCATCGTCGATATGTCGATATTGCTGCGGTGTTTTGAAGACCTGAACATCGAATCAGCTAAAGGGATCAGGTAAGGTGATTCGATCGTGTCTCGTCTTTTCTACCCATCCATCACAGTCTTTGTACATAAACTGCGTCTCCCGAGGTGCACATATTTGGGCTTCTGCTTAGCCACAAAAGTGTCTCAAAGTGTTTATATATGACCTGCGTCTTCCTGAGCAGCATATATCATTGTGGTGCCTGGATCGCACCGTCTGATGCTGTAGCATCACAGCCACAGCAAAGAACCTTGAGCACAATAGCTCTTTTTCTCTCTCGACCCCAAGACTGATAATGCCTCTCCAATGGATACTGCCGACTAGCGTATCCTAAGTGCTGCTGCGAGCCGAGACCATTCAACACAAAGAGCATTTGGCATAACACACCTGAGGTTAAGATCACTGGTTTGAAAGAATAAGGTAAAGAACCTTTGAACACCATAAAAGAGAATCGGCAACATTAAAGCTTTTAGTGTCTTGTGCCGTATTAGATTCATTCCTGTTACCTTCATTATCCTTCAGCAATGAACAAGACATATTCACAAGGCATTGGAATATATGCCTAAAATATCAACATAGGGTACTTCGCTACACCTTTCTTGTCACACTACAGAAGAATTGAAATCCTCAGTACCGAACCTCGCACCACTTTGGGCTTCATTCTAACCCGAGGTCACCGAAACCCACACAGGGCGTCAGTGTTGTACATATCCCAATTTTACTTCGACGACCCGCGTGTTGGGGGGTCAGACAGGACCCCGTGCCTAACTCACCCAGACCTGGTTCTCTTAAGAAACACAGACCATGCAATTGAGAAAACCCCTTTCATGAAGACGACTGCCTCAGCCATGCTGGATCTAGCCGCAACCCGCATAGAGAGAGCTTATCTTCAAGCTGTAGGAGAGTTGCCCACTTGCCTGTCTTCCTACTTGTTATTCCAGACTCAACCCTCGGCACCATCTTGACCAGGAGACGTTCTGTATGGAAATGTCGCTCGGCCGTGTCGCAATTGTCCACGCTAAATACTAGCGTCTCTGCAGCACATCGCTGGTGATACTGGCGCCACTCCTGTGCTCTTAGCTGAATGAACCCTGTCCGCTGGAACGCTAGATACAGCAAGGTTAAAACCATAATGTCTAGGACCTTGCTTCCATCAACTGCTTTAGTAAAAGAGAACCCGAGCTGCTCCAGCCTAAAGAAAGCAATGAAGACCTGAACGGCATTCTCATACATCCGCAGAAGAAGAGGAGGCAGGTGGAGTGGGATATGTGGCTGAAATTCATTCAGCAAGAAATACAGTAAATTAAGGTGATACCAAATCTTTTAGATATAGGAAAAAGGTCTAATAATGTCTCTTTCCTCCAGATGGATCAGAAACCCTGGATTCACAGTACTTAACTCTTCCAGATCCTTCGAGATCTTATCTTCTCGATTTCTGAAATGACCAAAGATCCGAAGGTGACCCGCGTTTTATTCTATCTAGTTCAGGAGTAATAAGTAGCCAATGACTGGGTGCAAGTTACCTTACTGGTCAGTACATCCACTTCAATATATAGGAGTCTGAAGGCCTTTGAACGTATCCTTTAACTATAAGACTCTATGTATCATGACTTACGAATCCTTAAAAAGGGAATAAGAGAGAAAGAAAATAGTACGACAGTCATCAGAAAGCAACACTTGTTTTCTGTTCTTAGTTTTCTCTAGCTCTGGACACTCTTCCCCTGACACACATGCTCTGTGAGCAAAAACAATTACACATATACTTATATACACATGAGAAAGGGGACCCATGAGTGCAAAACTCCCTCCCCTTAGATTACACATAGGTAATTACATCAACATACAATGATACTGTATATCTTTTGTTCCCTAGTTTCTGCCCCAAGAATCCTCTTATCTTTGGAGCTTCTTACACACACACACACACACACACACATACACACACACACACACACACACACACACACACACACACACACACACACACATATGTATATGTGAGTCAGTTGTTGTTCGCTGATGATACAGCGCTGGTGGCTGATTCATGTGAGAAACTGCAGAAGCTGGTGACGGAGTTTGGTAAAGTGTGTGGAAGAAGAAAGTTAAGAGTAAATGTGAATAAGAGCAAGGTTATTAGGTACAGTAGGGTTGAGGGTCAAGTCAATTGGGAGGTGAGTTTGAATGGAGAAAAACTGGAGGAAGTGAAGTGTTTTAGATATCTGGGAGTGGATCTGTCAGCGGATGGAACCATGGAAGCGGAAGTGGATCATAGGGTGGGGGAGGGGGCGAAAATTTTGGGAGCCTTGAAAAATGTGTGGAAGTCGAGAACATTATCCCGGAAAGCAAAAATGGGTATGTTTGAAGGAATAGTGGTTCCAACAATGTTGTATGGTTGCGAGGCGTGGGCTATGGATAGAGTTGTGCGCAGGAGGATGGATGTGCTGGAAATGAGATGTTTGAGGACAATGTGTGGTGTGAGGTGGTTTGATCGAGTAAGTAACGTAAGGGTAAGAGAGATGTGTGGAAATAAAAAGAGCGTGGTTGAGAGAGCAGAAGAGGGTGTTTTATAGTGGTTTGGGCACATGGAGAGAATGAGTGAGGAAAGATTGACCAAGAGGATATATGTGTCGGAGGTGGAGGGAACGAGGAGAAGAGGGAGACCAAATTGGAGGTGGAAAGATGGAGTGAAAAGGATTTTGTGTGATCGGGGCCTGAACATGCAGGAGGGTGAAAGGAGGGCAAGAAATAGAGTGAATTGGAGCGATGTGGTATACAGGGGTTGACGTGCTGTCAGTGGATTGAATCAAGGCATGTGAAGCGTCCGGGGTAAAACATGGAAAGCTGTGTAGGTATGTATATTTGCGTGTGTGGACGTGTGTATGTACATGTGTATGGGGGGGGGTTGGGCCATTTCTTTCGTCTGTTTCCTTGCGCTACCTCGCAAACGCGGGAGACAGCGACAAAGTATAAAAAAAAAAAAAAAAAAAAATATATATATATATATATCCCTGGGGATAGGGGAGAAAGAATACTTTCCACGCATTCCTCACGTGTCGTAGAAGGCGACTAAAGGGGACGGGAGCGGGGGGCCAGAAACCCTCCCCTCCTTGTATTTTAACTTTCTAAAAGGGGAAACAGAAGAAGGAGTCACGCGAGGAGTGCTCATCCTCCTCGAAGGCTCAGATTGGGGTGTCTAAATGTCAAGAGGTCAAGAGAAAGGTGCAAGAGGTGAAAAATAGGGCAAATGAGAGTTGGGGTGAGAGAGTATCATTAAATTTCAGGGAAAATAAAAAGATGTTTTGGAAGGAGGTAAATAAAGTGCGTAAGACAAGGGAGCAAATGGGAACTTCAGTGAAGGGGGCTAATGGGGAGGTGATAACAAGTAGTGGTGATGTGAGAAGATGGAGTGAGTATTTTGAAGGTTTGTTGAATGTGTTGGATGATAGAGTGGCAGATATAGGGTGTTTTGGTCAAGGTGGTGTGCAAAGTGAGAGGGTTAGGGAAAATGATTTGGTAAATAGAGAAGAGGCAGTAAAAGCTTTACGGAAGATGGAAGCCGGCAAGGCAGCAGGTTTGCAGTGGAATTTATTAAAAAAGGGGGTGACTGTAATGTTGACTGGTTGGTAAGGTTATTCAATGTATGTATGATTCATGGTGAGGTGCATGAGGATTGGCGGAATGCTTGCATAGTGCCATTGTACAAAGGCAAAGGGGATAAGAGTGAGTGCTCAAATTACAGAGGTATAAGTTTGTTGAGTATTCCTGGTAAATTATATGGGAGGGTGTTGATTGAGAGAGTGAAGGCGTGTACAGAGCACCAGACTGGGGAAGAGCAGTGTGGTTTCAGAAGTGGTAGAGGATGTGTGGATCAGGTGTTTGCTTTAAAGAATGTATGTGAGAAATACTTAAAAAACAAATGGATTTGTATGTAGCATTTATGGATCTGGAGAAGGCATATGATAGAGTTGATAGAGATGCTCTGTGGAAGGTATTAAGAATATATGGTGTGGGAGGCAAGTTGTTAGAAGCAGTGAAAAGTTTTATCGAGGATGTAAGGCATGTGTACGTGTAGGAAGAGAGGAAAGTGATTGGTTCTCAGTGAAAGTAGGATTGCGGCAGGGGTGTGTGATGTCTCCATGGTTGTTTAATTTGTTTATGGCTGGGGTTGCTAGAGAGGTGAATGCAAGAGTTTTGGAAAGAGGGGCAAGTATGCAGTCTGTTGTGGATGAGAGAGCTTGGGAAGTGAGTCAGTTGTTGTTCGCTGATGATACAGCGCTGGTGGCTGATTCATGTAAGAAACTGCAGAAGCTGGTGACTGAGTTTGGTAGAGTGTGCGATAGAAGAAAGTTAAGAGTAAATGTGAATAAGAGCAAGGTTATTAGGTACAGGAGGGTTGAGGGTCAAGTCAATTGGGAGGTAAGTTTGAATGGAGAAAAACTGGAGGAAGTGAAGTGTTTTAGATATCTGGGAGTGGATCTGGCAGCGGATGGAACCATGGAAGCGGAAGTGAATCATAGGGTGGGGGAGGGGACGAGAATTCTGGGAGCCTTGAAGAATGTGTGGAAGTCGAGAACATTATCTCGGAAAGCAAAAATGGGTATGTTTGAAGGAATAGTGGTTCCAACAATGTTGTATGGTTGCGAGGTGTGGGCTGTGGATAGAGTTGTGCGCAGGAGGGTGGATGTGCTGGAAATGAAATGTTTGAGGACAATATGTGGTGTGAGGTGGTTTGATCGAGTAAGTAATGTAAGGGTGAGAGAGATGTGTGGAAATAAAAAGAGTGTGGTTGAGAGAGCAGAAGAGGGTGTTTTGAAATGGTTTGGGCACATGGAGAGAATGAGTGAGGAAAGATTGACCAAGAGGATATATGTGTCGGAGGTGGAGGGAACGAGGAGAAGAGGGAGACCAAATTGGAGGTGGAAAGATGGAGTGAAAAGGATTTTGTGTGATCGGGGCCTGAACATGCAGGAGGGTGAAAGGAGGGCAAGAAATAGAGTGAATTGGAGCGATGTGGTATACAGGGGTTGACGTGCTGTCAGTGGATTGAATCAAGGCATGTGAAGCGTCCGGGGTAAAACATGGAAAGCTGTGTAGGTATGTATATTTGCGTGTGTGGACGTGTGTATGTACATGTGTATGGGGGGGGGTTGGGCCATTTCTTTCGTCTGTTTCCTTGCGCTACCTCGCAAACGCGGGAGACAGCGACAAAGTATAAAAAAAAAAAAAAAAAAAAATATATATATATATATATCCCTGGGGATAGGGGAGAAAGAATACTTTCCACGCATTCCTCACGTGTCGTAGAAGGCGACTAAAGGGGACGGGAGCGGGGGGCCAGAAACCCTCCCCTCCTTGTATTTTAACTTTCTAAAAGGGGAAACAGAAGAAGGAGTCACGCGAGGAGTGCTCATCCTCCTCGAAGGCTCAGATTGGGGTGTCTAAATGTCAAGAGGTCAAGAGAAAGGTGCAAGAGGTGAAAAATAGGGCAAATGAGAGTTGGGGTGAGAGAGTATCATTAAATTTCAGGGAAAATAAAAAGATGTTTTGGAAGGAGGTAAATAAAGTGCGTAAGACAAGGGAGCAAATGGGAACTTCAGTGAAGGGGGCTAATGGGGAGGTGATAACAAGTAGTGGTGATGTGAGAAGATGGAGTGAGTATTTTGAAGGTTTGTTGAATGTGTTGGATGATAGAGAAGCAGATATAGGGTGTTTTGGTCAAGGTGGTGTGCAAAGTGAGAGGGTTAGGGAAAATGATTTGGTAAATAGAGAAGAGGTAGTAAAAGCTTTATGGAAGATGAAAGCCGGCAAAACAGCAGGTTTGGATGGTATTGCAGTGGAATTTATTAAAAAAAGGGGGTGACTGTATTGTTGACTGGTTGGTAAGGTTATTTAATGTATGTATGATTCATGGTGAGGTGCCTGAGGATTGGCGGAATGCTTGCATAGTGCCATTGTATAAAGGCAAAGGGGATAAGAGTGAGTGCTCAAATTACAGAGGTATAAGTTTGTTGAGTATTCCTGGTAAATTATATGGGAGGGTGTTGATTGAGAGGGTGAAGGCGTGTACAGAGCACCAGACTGGGGAAGAGCAGTGTGGTTTCAGAGGTGGTAGAGGATGTGTGGATCAGGTGTTTGCTTTAAAGAATGTATGTGAGAAATACTTAGAAAAACAAATGGATTTGTATGTAGCATTTATGGATCTGGAGAAGGCATATGATAGAGTTGATAGAGATGCTCTGTGGAAGGTTTTAAGAATATATGGTGTGGGAGGCAAGTTGTTAGAAGCAGTGAAAAGTTTTTATCGAGGATGTAAGGCATGTGTACGTGTAGGAAGAGAGGAAAGTGATTGGTTCTCAGTGAAAGTAGGATTGCGGCAGGGGTGTGTGATATCTCCATGGTTGTTTAATTTGTTTATGGATGGGGTTGTTAGAGAGGTGAATGCAAGAGTTTTGGAAAGAGGGGCAAGTATGCAGTCTGTTGTGGATGAGAGAGCTTGGGAAGTGAGTCAGTTGTTGTTCGCGGATGATACAGCGCTGGTGGCTGATTCATGTAAGAAACTGCAGAAGCTGGTGACTGAGTTTGGTAAAGTGTGCGAAAGAAGAAAGTTAAGAGTAAATGTGAATAAGAGCAAGGTTATTAGGTACAGTAGGGTTGAGGGTCAAGTCAATTGGGAGGTAAGTTTGAATGGAGAAAAACTGGAGGAAGTAAAGTGTTTTAGATATCTGGGAGTGGATCTGGCAGCGGATGGAACCATTGAAGCGGAAGTGAATCATAGGGTGGGGGAGGGGGCGAGAATTCTGGGAGCCTTGAAGAATGTTTGGAAGTCGAGAACATTATCTCGGAAAGCAAAAATGGGTATGTTTGAAGGAATAGCGGTTCCAACAATGTTGTATGGTTGCGAGGTGTGGGCTGTGGATAGAGTTGTGCGCAGGAGGGTGGATGTGCTGGAAATGAGATGTTTGAGGACAATATGTGGTGTGAGGTGGTTTGATCGAGTAAGTAATGTAAGGGTGAGAGAGATGTGTATAATAAAAAGAGTGTGGTTGAGAGAGCAGAAAAGGGTGTTTTGAAATGGTTTGGGCACATGGAGAGAATGAGTGGGGAAAGATTGACTAAGAGGATATATGTGTCAGAGGTGGAGGGAACGAGGAGAAGTGGGAGACCAAATTGGAGGTGGAAAGATGGAGTGAAAAAGATTTTGAGTGATCGGGGCCTGAACATGATGGAGGGTGAAAGGCGTGCAAGGAATAGAGTGAATTGGAACGATGTGGTATACCGGGGTCGACGTCCTGTCAATGGATTGAGCCAGGGCATGTGAAGCGTCTCGGGTAAACCATGGAAAGTGTGTGGGGCCTGGATGTAGAAAGGGAGCTGTGGTTTTGGTGCATTATTACATGACAGCTAGAGACTGAATGTGAACGAATGGGGCCTTTGGTGTCTTTTCTACCGCTACCTCGCACACATGAGGGGGGAGGGGGTTGTTATTCCATGTATGGCGAGGTGGCGATGGGAACAAATAAAGGCAGACAGTATGAATTATGCACATGTGTATATATGTATATGTCTGTGTGTGTATATATATGTGTACATTGAGATGTATAGGTATGTATATTCGCGTGTGTGGACGTGTATGTATATACATGTGTATGTGGGCGGGTTGGGGCCATTCTTTCGTCTGTTTCCTTGCGCTACCTCGCTAACGCGGGAGACAGCGACAAAGCAAAAAAAGAAAAAAAGAAAATATATATATATATATATATATATATATATATATATATATATATATATATATATACATATATATATATATATATATACATATATTGGAAACGATCACAATTGAGCGAGTGCACTTTGGACTTAAGGCGTTTCATTTCCCCCCTTGGATTAAAGGCAATATACATACACACACGCACTCACACACACACACACACACACACACACATATATATATATATATATATATATATATATATATATATATATATATAGCCATCATCTCAGCCTTAGGGGATCTCTCTCATACACATGACGTGACCATACAGTGTTGCGGTATCGTCCATACACTTTTGCATCCCCAGGATGCACATATGACATGTGTACATCCTCTTGTCTTCTCGCTGGTAAGCCCATAACAGGATTTTCGCAGTGCTCTAGTATGTTATCCATGGATCTAGATTTTCTTTTTTCAGTTGGAGGCTCCAGTCACGGACAAAAGCCCACATCAAGGCCAGGTAGGCCTTGATTATAATATAGAGAGGATTATGAAAGGGTACATGAAGAGACAAGGGAAAATATTTACGAATATTGGAGGAAGTGAAAAACCTGTCGTTTTTCAAAGTGTGTCAAGTCATAGTTGTTAGAAAAGACATGAAAGGGTAGAGAGTTCCAAAGCTTCGAGGTGTTGGGAAAGAAACAGTTATCAAATCCGCCCACCCTTGAGTTGCCTACAGCCACAGAGTAATCTTGCAACACAGCAGCTTGCCGAGTATTGAGTGGTTTAGCTAGTGATAGGGGAATTCTCAGAAGTGAGGGTGGAAGAACGAAAAAAGTAACCTGGTTCTATTCGAAGTGCTGGAGCCATATAAGGGACGAATGACAAAATATTTTGGATACTAAATACGTTTCGTGGGACGAGCAGATGACAGTCTTCATGGTGTAGGGTGATGATTATGCTGTTACCAGAGAGGGAGGTGGGATTAACAATAGGTTACAGTTCATCTCAATGAGGGAATATTGTCGCAGTTCATCTTAATGAGGGAATATTGTCGTCAACTTGAAATCTGAAAGGCCATAAAACTGGCCATGCTGTAAGAGTGTTTTCTATATAGACGATCAAGAAAAGAATGATTTTTTTTTCTTTTGCAAGAGTTGATAGGCTGAGGTTTATAGAAAGTTAAATTTGGGTTGAACATGGTTGTAAGGATAGATAAAGGGATGAGATCTTTGGCTTGGAAGTCAAAAACATCTTAACTGAAAAAGCTACTGACTCTTAAGTGAAGAAGTGTTTTAGTGTGATTCTTTCATACAAGCACAGACGAGTGCAAACAATGGATCTCGCACAGACATAAGAGCACAGAAAGTACCATGCTAACATATATTTCAACTTCAGCTCTGGCACTATCGAGAGACTGATGAACGAAGAATCTCCAAAATGTATCTTCAAAAGTATCCCTGATATGAGACTGCGAGGTCCACTCAAGATAATTCATCTGAAAGGCGACGAAGTGTAAGCTAAAGCGACGCCATTGCCCTGCGTTTAAATGTTAAGAAGCTGAAGATATCGATATCAGACATATCTACTAGTTGACATATCAGCCTGCCACCCGGCAGTGACCGGGTTCGAATCCTCCTCATCCTATCAGAGATGAGGTGCTAAAGGGGGGGAACGTCGAGACTTAGATACTGAAGTAGGACAGGAAGCAGTGTGAAGGGCAGTAACAGAGGAATACACAGGAGGCAAAGAAAGATAAATGGGAGAAACACCAAAAATACCCTTCGTCACTCCGTGGTCACTGTGTGAGAGATGTGGCTGTGTGAGAGATGTGGCTGGAGAGAAGAGAGAGAGAGAGAGAGAGAGAGAGAGAGAGAGAGAGAGAGAGAGAGAGAGAGAGAGAGAGAGAGAGAGAGAGAGAGAGAGAGAGAGAGAGATCTGGAGGTAGCTTGGGCGAAATCTGGTTTAAGATGACAGCCTGGGTACAGGTTACAGAAAATGAAATGCAGAACAATACACGAAAACGAATAATGATACGAATAACCCGCTTCACTGTTACTGCTGTCAACTGTAAAACAGGAGGATTGAATACCTTTCGTATCTATATTATACGATCGATAAGGAAATCAAGATGCTGGGAAATGGAATATAGTCTTACCTTACCAGTGACGTGAAATCGATAGTAAATCAAATGAATAACGGAGGAAAAAGATTTAGATTGTGATGGATTACCTGCATGGCTATCTGTAAGCCAGGAGGAGGATTAGACCTTGTGAGACGGTTGTACACAGTTTCCAACACTTTATGGGCTTGAGGAACAAAGGGAATGGGGGAAGATGTACATGTCCTCTTTTTAGAAGGAGGAGAGATAAACATTGCACAAACTGGGAGGGGCATTAATCTCTCGTCGCCAGTTTGTAAGACGTATGAGTGAGAGCAAGACATGAGACAGAACTGTAGTGGTGCATATCGTACGGAGTTACTATGCGAATTTCGACCCTATAAGGCACACAATGGGCTTCATTTTCTAGCAGAGAATGACAGTAGTAAACATCTTGGGCAGTACAATGAACCAACGTGTATGGGATTCTTATGTCTCCACCACTATGGCCTCGCCCCTTCTGCTCCAGCCTTAGCCACTCAACCGAGAGTAACCCATCCCTACCTCCCCAGTCTTTCCCCACCATCTCAACAATCCCTACTCGCTCCTACACTCACTCCCAACGGGTTTAGTTTCTCCTACGTGGGCGGCGAAATTCCTTCATACCTCCAACCTGACCCTCGTGCAACCCTGCTCTAAGGCCCTTCAACTCTCGTCCAGGTACTTCCATGCCTGGATGGCCTCTCCACCCTGTTTCCAGCCTCTCGCACTGTTGCCGTCCACTCCACCTCCCTGTTCTTCCCTACGCTTCTCCTCTGCTCAACCACCTTTTTATCTCTCCTCTCACCTCTTCTTACCTCTTGCTCTCCTACCTCCTCTTCTGCATCCCCTCACCTCTCTTCACCCATCATCGTCTCTCGCCAAGGTTCGCCCATCTCCAACCAGGCCCCTCCTCCACACCACATTAGGCAAGCGTCTCCACTTCATTCCGTGGTCCGATCGCTCCACCTCTTCTCCTACTTCTCCACTCCTCACTGTGCCTTGCGCCATTATCTCCCAGAGCCCTTTCCTCCCTCCCTCTCTCTCTTCCACTCAGAGCAACCCTTTCACGCCCAGCTGTTTCTTATCGCTCATAAAGAAATATAAATCTAACACACAGACCCACAAGAAAACGGCAAACAAGCTTATCCATCAGAACAATAAAGTTCAGCAAGTCTGGGCCAGGTGACAGTCAGGCCGGCATGACACACACACACACACACACACACACACACGCACACACACACACACGCACACACACACACACACACACACACACACACACACTGACCCAGCCCTGACCCAGCCATGTGAAGATCAATCCCAACACCTTTATGACAGGTCAGCGAGATCAAACGACCATGTGGAGGGTCACTCTTGACACCATTATGACACACGCGCATGACAAGACAAACCCTCAGCCAGCCAAGTGGAGGCCATTCCTTATGTTTATGACAGGGCAAAGCCATTAAAAGGCTCCTTAAATTCGGCCTCTGTTGGGGAAAGAGTAAAAAGAAAAGGTCAGAAACATTGAGGACGTCCAGCGATGGTGAGGGGACCAACCACCAGCTCTCAGGACAGAAGCCAGGATACTCAGTGTTGGCACCACCACCGTACTTCCAAGTCTCGCTGACTTGCCATGCCTCTTACCTTTGTTGGCACCGGAGGGCACGTACCCGAGCCCTTACCGCAATGGTTGGCACCAAAAAGAAATCGACCCAAACCATCACCATACCACATCAGCTGGCATCACCACACCACTTCTCATCTGCTGACGCCATCAGGTGCCGGGTCTAAACCCCCGCCTTCACCACCTTAAACCCCTCACCATACCACACAACACCACACTGGTTTGATACCAGCCAGGAAATATTCAAACCCTATTCAAACCTTATCACATCTTGCCGTCACTAGCAGGGACCAACTCAAAGCCTCCAGGACACCACACCTCGACACCTCACTCGGCATTATTCGCGGGCATCCCTACCGCGTTAGCCAGTACACCGTTAAAGAACTCTACAAGCTTCTTAACTACAATGGAGCTTACTGTGAAGAAGGTTCCTCAGCCATGCACACCACACCATATTTTTGCCGGCACCAGCATCCGGAGCCTTCTGCCCGGGCCTCCCACTAGACATTGTTGTGTTTTGGCACTAGCTCATCACCCCTCTTTTCACCCCCTCCTCCCTACAAGCGCCGTCCCCCGTCCCCACTCACACACACACATACACACACGAACCACCCGCCTCAGTGTTTCCCCCGACCCCTTGTGTGCTGCAGTGTCACTCAAAGCAGCGGGCACCAGCAGGAGCCTAGCAGTACACTGATGTACACTGATGATGAGGCTTCTCAAGCCTGGTGGTACACTGATGATGAGGCTTCTCAAGGCTGGTGGTACACTGATGATGAGGCTTCTCAAGGCTGGTGGTACACTGATGATGAGGCTTCTCAAGCCTGGTGGTACACTGATGATGAGGCTTCTCAAGGCTGGTGGTACACTGATGATGAGGCTTCTCAAGGCTGGTGGTACACTGATGATGAGGCTTCTCAAGGCTGGTGGTACACTGATGATGAGGCTTCTCAAGCCTGGTGGTACACTGATGATGAGGCTTCTCAAGCCTTCCAGCCCAGCCCGGACACCAGAAGGGCTTCATGAACATCCTTTAACAGATCATCGGAAGCACAGAGGCACGGTGCTTCACGACCCTACCAGCTCAGAGTTGTCACAAGCACGGTGCTTCACGACCCTACCAACTCACAGATGCCACAAGTACGGTGCTTCACGACCCTACCAGCTCACAGATGCCACAAGTACGGTGCTTCACGACCCTACCAACTCACAGGTGCCACAAGTACGGTGCTTCACGACCCACCAACTCACAGGTGCCACAAGTACGGTGCTTCACTACCTTACCAACTCACAGTTGTCACAAACACAGTGCTTCACGACCCTACCAACTCACAGTTGTCACAAGCACGGTGCTTCACGACCATAACAACTCACAGTTGCCACAAGCATGGTGCTTCACGACCCACCAACTCACATATGCCACAAGCACGGTGCTTCACGACCCACCAACTCACATATGCCACAAGCACGGTGCTTCACGACCCACCAACTCACAGATGCCACAAGTACGGTGCTTCACGACCCTACCAGCTCATAGATGCCACAAGCACAGTGCTTCACTACCTTACCAACTCACAGTTGTCACAAACACAGTGCTTCACGACCATACCAACTCACAGTTGTGACAAGCACGGTGCTTCACGACCATACCAACTCACAGTTGCCACAAGCACGGTGCTTCACTACCTTACCAACTCATAACTGTCACAAGCACGGTGCTTCACAACCCTACCAACTCACAGATGCCACAAGCACGGTGCTTGACGACCCATCCAACTCACAGTTGTCACAAGTACGGTGCTTCACGACCATACCAACTCACAGTTGCCACAAGCACGGTGCTTCACGACCATACCAACTCCTAATTGTCACAAGCACGGTGCTTCACGACTATACCAACTCACAGTTGCCACAAGCACGGTGCTTCACGACCATACCAACTCATAACTGTCACAAGCACGGTGCTTCATGACCAAACCAATTCAGTTGTCACAAGCACGGTGCTTCACGACCCTACAAACTCACAGTTGTCACAAGCACGGTGCTTCACGACCATACCAACTCACAGTTGCCACAAGTACGGTGCTTCACGAACATACCAACTCAGGGTTGTCACAAGGACAGTGCTTCACGACCATACCAACTCACAGTTGCCACAAGCACAGTGCTTCACGACCATGCCAATTCAAAGTTGCCACAAGCACGGTGCTTCACGACCATGCCAACTCACAGCTGCCATAAGCACGGTGCTTCACGACCCCATTCACCACATCGTTACCAAAAGCATAGTGCTTCACGACCCCACTCACCACACTGTTGTCACAAGCACAGTCCTTCACGACCCCACGCACCACACTGTTGCCACAAGGCACAGTGCTTCACGACCCCACTCACAACACTGTTACCACAAGCACGGTGCTTCACGACCCCACTCACCACACTGTTGCCACAAGCACAGCTTCACGAGCCTCTCGCCGCAGTGAAACATCTCATAACGACTTGATGACCCGGCCGTTCTTGTTCACATTAGCAGCATCTGTTACAGGATTGGTAACTGAGTTCAAGCAATGACTTGAACCTACATATTCCAATACCCTATCAAGAAACAAGATGCGTAACACGCTGATGAATGATGATCTTAACGAAGATATGATACATGGAAGTCATCTTACACCTTATGATACGTCGAATCAAGTCTTTATTAACCTGATCGTCCTTCGTCTAGAATATGATAAGAAGTAACGCATTCCAATACCAAAAGATTTAATATATGGAGGGAGAGCTATTGTTTTTTTCACACTGTATACGGTGGCTGAGACCGTACAGGCGACTGGATGCCCTAATCATGGCCAACTCATGAGCCAGACACCTAAGTATTAACAATACCCGTTGCAGAGCTCTATCTATGGGGTCTTTCAGTGATCATGAAGCTGGCTATGTCTACCACTTCAGACCACAGGTCAAAGAGTGTGGTGTGACGTTGTGTGCATGGCTTTGTAGGGGGTGAGCAGAGGGCAAATGAAGGGGGAATTCTATAGCGTCTTCAGTGTGGAAGTTTCATCTTGGGCAAGAGGGGGTCTTGCAAAATGCTCTAACGGTGTCTGTAGTGATGGAGAAATGTGGACTGTTAAGAACACAGAAACACACACAAAAAAAAAAAAGAAAATGGAAATGTAAAGAGTAATTCGTATGTGTCTAGAGAGTGTAGTTTTAGTTGGAAGTATGTCTGTTAAAGTTGTATATAAGACCGCTTTAGGAGGATGGTTTCTTAGTGCTTGTCGGGTCATTTTCCGATGTATATGATTTGTTATCGTTTTTGTTGTTCGAGGTACAGAGGATCTGAGTAAAAGTTGTTGAATAATTGAGAAGGGTTAAGTATATCATTTCCACTTGGGGGGTTTGTGGTTTGTTATGGAGTAGTTTGAAAGAAAAATGGTTCTGGGATGGTATAATATTTCATATGCCGATATATATATATATATATATATATATATATATATATATATATATATATATATATATATATATATATATATATATATCTTCACCTTCGACTCCACAAGATAATAGTCAGACATCCCTCCAGTTACCCCTCTCGGCACATTAACATCCAAAAGTCTCTCTTTCACGCGCCTATCAATTAACACGTAATCCAATAATACTTTCTGGCCCTCTCTCCTACTTACTTATATAGATATAAATATGTATATCTCTCTTTTTAAACCAGGTATTCCCAATTACCACTCGTTTTTCAGCACACAAATCTACAAGCTCTTCACCATTTCCCTTTACAACACTGAACACCCCATGTATACCAATTACTCCCTCAACTGCCACATTACTGACCTTTGCATTCAAATCATCCATCACTATAACCCGGTCTTGTGCATCAAAACTACTAACACACTCACTCAGCTGCTCCCAAAACACATGCTTCCAATGATCTTTCTTCTTATGACCAGGTGCATATGCACCAATAATCACCCATCTCTCTCCATCAACTTTCAGTTTTACCCATATCAATCTAGAGTTTACTTTCTTACACTCTACCACATACTCCCACAACTCCTGCTTCAGGAGTAGTGCTACATCTTCCTTTGCTCTCGTCCTCTCACCAACCCCTGACTTTACTCCCAAGACATTCCCAAACCACTCTTCAACTTTACACTTGAGCTTCTTTTCACTCAGAGCCAAAACATCCAGGTTCCTTTCTTCAAACATACTACCTATCTCTCCTTTTTTCTCATCTTGGTTACATCCACACACATTTAAACACCCCAATCTGAGCCTTCGAGGAGGATGAGCACTCCCCGCATGACTCTTTCTTCTGTTTCTCCCCGCTCCAGTCCCCTTTAGTCGCCTTCTACGACACGCAGGGAATGCGTGGGTAGCATTATTTCTCCCCTGTCCTCAGAAAAGAAGAGAGAATGTTGGGGTGAAGGAAGTGGTGAGAGTAAGTGAGCTTGGAAAGGAGACTTGTGTGAGAAAGTACCAGGAGAGATTGAGTGCAGAATGGAAAGATGCGCTAAAGATGCTTGTGGTATGAGAAAGGTGGGAGGTGGGTAGATTAGAAAGGGAAGTGAGTGAGTGGTGGGATGAAAAAGTGAGGTTCTTAGTGAAAAAGACGAGAGAGGTGTTTGGACGATTCTTGCAGGGAAGTAGTGCGAATGACTGGGAGATGTATGAAAGAAAGAAGCAGGAGGTCAAGAGAAAGGTGAAAGAGGTAAAAAAGAGGGTAAATGAGAGTTGGGGTGAGAGAGTATCATTAAATTTTAGGGAGAATAAAAAGATGTTTTGGAAGGATGTAAATAAAGTGCGTAAGACAAGAGAACAAATGGGAACATCGGTGAAGGGAGCTAATAGTGTGATAATAACAAGCAGTTGTGAAATAAGGAGATGGAGTGAGTATTTTGAAGGTTTGTTGAATGTGTTTGATGACAGAGTGGCAGATTTAGGGTGTTTTGGTCGAGGTGGTGTGCCAAGTGAGAGGGTCAGGGTGAATGGTTTGGTAAACAGAAAAGAGGTAGTGAAAGCTTTGCGGAAGATGAAAGCCGGCAAGGCGGTGGGTTTGGATGGTATTGCAGTGGAATTTATTAAAAAAGGGGGTGACTGTGTTGTTGATTGGTTGGTAAGGATATTCAAGGTATGTATGGTTCATGGCGAAGTGCCTGAGGATTGGCGGAATGCATGCATAGGACCACTGTATAAAGAAAGACAAAGGGGATAAAGGTGAGTGTTCAAATTACAGAGGTATAAGTTTGTTGAGTATTCCTGGGAAATCATATTGAAGGTTATTGATTGAGATGGTAAAGGAATGTACAGAGCATCAGACCTGGGAAGAGCAGTGTGGTTGCAGAAGTGGTAGAGGATGTGTGGATCAGGTGTTTGCTTTAAAGAATGTATGTGAGAAATAGAAAGACAGATGGATTTGTATGTAGCATTAATGGATCTGGAGAAGGCGAATGATAAAGTTGATAGAGATACTTTGTGGAAGGTATTAATAGTATTTGGTGTGGGAGGCAAGTTGATAGAAGCAGTGAAAAGTTTTTATCAAGGATTTAAGGCATGTGTACGAATAGGAAGACAGGAAAGTAATTGGTTCCTAATAAATGTCGGTTTGCGGCAGGAGTGCGTGATGTCTCCATGGCTGATTTGTTTATGGATGGGGCTGTTAGGGAGGTGAATGCAAGAGTTTTGGAGAGGGTGGAGCGGGGGGAGGGGGGGGGGGGGGCAAGTATGCAGTCTGATGTGGATGAGAGGGCTTGGGAAGTGAATCAGTTGTTGTTCGTTGATGATACAGCGCTGGTAGCTAATTCGGGTGAGAAACTGCAAAAGTTGGTGACTGAGTTTGGTAAAGTGTGTGAAAGAAGAAAGTTGAGAGTAAATGTGAATAAGAGCAAGGGTATTAGTTCAGTAGGGTTGAGGGATAAGTTGATTGGGGAAGTAAGTTTGAGTGGAGAAAAACTTGAGGAAGTGAAGTGTTTTAGATATCTGGGAGTGGATTTAGCAGCGGATGGAACCATGGAAGCGAAAGTGAGTCACAGGATAGGGGAGAGGGCGAAGGTTCTGGGAGAGTTGAAGAATGTGTGGATGGCGAGAATGTTTTTTAGGAGAGCAAAAATGAGTGTGTTTGAAGGAATAATGGTTCCAACAATGTTACATGGTTGCGAGGCGTGGGCTCTAGATAGGTTTCTGCGGAGGAGGGTGGATGTGTTGGAAATGAAATGTTTGAGGACAATATGTAGTGTGATGTGGTTTGATCGAGCAATCAATGAAAGGGTAAGAGAGATGTGTGGTAATAAAAAGAGTGTGGTTACGAGAGCAAAAGAGGGCGTATTGTAATGGTTTGGTCACATGGAGAGAATGAGTAAGGAAAGACTGACAAAGAGAATATATGTGTCAGAAGTGGAGGGAGCGAGAAGTGGGAAAGCAGACTGGAGGTGGAAGGATGAAGTGAAAAAGTTTTAGAACGATCGGGGCCTGAACATTCAGGAGGGTGAACGGCGTGGAAGGAATAGAGTGCATTGGAACGAAGTGGTATACCAGGGTCGACGTGCTGTCAATGGATTGAACCAGGGCATGTAAAGCGTCTGGGGTAAACCATGAAAGGTTTGTTGGGCCTAATGTGGTTTCGGTGCATTACACATGACAGCTAGAGACTGAGTATGAACGACTGTGGCCTTTGCTATATTTCCACGTGCTAACTCGCGCGCGCAAGGGGGGAAGGGGTGCCATTTCATGTGTGGCGGGGTGGCGACGAGAATGGATGAAGGCAGCAAGTATGGATATGTATATCTGTATATTGTATGTGTCTGTGCATTTATATTATGTATACGTTGAAATAAATAGGCATGTATATGTGCGTGTGTGGGCGTTTATGTATGTGTATGAGGGTGGGTTGGGCCATTCTTTTCCTGTGTCCATGCGCTACCTCACTAACGCAGGAGACAGCGACAAGTATAATTATATATATATATATGCATTATACATGACAGCTAGAGACTGAGTGTGAACGAATTTGGCCTTTGTTGTCTTTTCCTAGCGCTACCTCGCGCGAGTGCGGGGGAGGAGGTTGTCATGTGTGACCGGGTCGCGACAGGAATGAGTACAGACAGGAAGTATGATTTATAGATATGTGTATATATGTATATGTCTGTGTATGTATACATATGTATACGTTGAAGTGTATAGGTATGTATATGTGTGTGTGTGGACGTGTATGTATATACATGTGTGTGTGGGTGGGTTGGGCAATTCTTTCGTTTGTTTCCTTGCGCTACCTCGCTCACATGCGCTCTAGCTATGTGTAATGCACCGAAACAACGTCTCCTATCGACAACCAAGCTCCAAAGACCTATGTGAGTTCCCCTGACCGCTTCTTATGCCCTGATTCAGTCCAATGCCAGTATTCAGCCCCCTTGCATACCACATCGCTCCAATTCACTCCATCCTATGCACACATTACACCCTCCTTTCTATTCAGGCCCCGAACATTCAAAACCCTTTACCCTCCATATTTCCATCTCTAGTTTGGTCTTCCTCTTCTACTTATCCCTTCCACCTCTGACACATATATCCTCTATGTCAACTTCTCCTATGAATTCCTATGAACGGGATTTTGCTATAAGGCATTGGTACCGCAATAGCGCTTACCGCATTTGCCAACAGCACCCAAACGGTCTCCCATCCAAGTACTGACCAGACTTAACGTTGCTTAACATCTCTGATCGCGTGAGAGACGCTGTTTTCAACGTTTTTTTTAGATATTGAGGTTTAGGTTCGGCTACTAGATCCTGTTTTCTTGTGTTATATGCTTTAATCTTAGACTATAATCCTGAGTCAATAACAACGCGAAGAAACAATGATAATGAGAGCCATAAACTTTATGTTACATAAGGTCTTGTATAACTTCACAGAGTTGAAGGTTTAGGATTATCAAAGAGCGAATCTTTTCTTCTTTCTTCCCTAGGCCGACGCTCTTGAGACCCTTCGGCGGAGGGAATCAAGCAAGCTCTTGCTCAGAGTTCGATATTTGAAGTGCTCTCCACATCTTGCTGGGAGTTCGTTTTGGAGGACTCTACCTAGTTCCGTGATAGAGCTCCGTGCCAGAGCCCTGTGGTAGAACCCGGTTCAGAGAGCCCTCATCTTATACTTCAGATCGGACGAGGTGTCAGCGAGGTTCCTTGTTCCTCATACATGTCCAATAGTTTGTCTAGGCGTCTCTGGAACTGGAAAAGATCATGGAGTGAATGCTCGACAAATGAAAACCTGCCAACGGGTGCCACTGGAGTCTCGCTAGTCTTTTAGACCGGAGTTTCACTACTCTTTGAGACTGGAGTCTCGCTAGTCTTTGCGACAGGAGCTCGAGTAGGTACTCTCCAGTCGACCGGCTGTTGGAGACCTGCCCAAGAGACCTTGATTACGGTATATTTGCCGTCAACCCTTCCGATATTTGGCGCTGGAGGTAAACTGTCTGGTGCAGTCTGAGGAGGTCTTCTCCACCTTGCCGGCAGATAGAGGCTTTCCCGAGGGGCCTTGAACGCAGTAGTAAGACGGGGCCAAACAAGTCCCCCGCTTACTGCTGCTGGAATCAACCTCTCTACCTAAGGAACTTGTAGTGCGTTACTGGCGGCTGCGTCATCAGCGAGGGAGGTAGAAGGATCGGTGAGAGTTGCGCGACTGGCATCTGTGTTGCCTGTATGGTAAAAAGGTTCTCTTCTGGTGGCAACGTTGATGGTATCTGCTTTACTGGTTGCTACGTTACTGGTAGCTGATCTATTAGTAGCTGCATTATCGATAGCTGCTTTAGAGGTAGCTGCGTTACCAGCATAGGAGGACAGAGGATATCTATCACTAACGCAGTCGGCTACGTTGGCGGTGACTCGGCCGATGGTGGCGGTGGCGGTGACCCACCTCCTGCTATACCACCGCCCGATCCCGATGCCCGCTGTCATCAGCACCAGGAGGGAGATGGAACTCACCACCATCCAAGGGAGGACCGTCTCCTCTTGCTTCCGTTCGGCATCCAGGATGGCCTCAAGCCTCAGGTTCAGGTCGTGTCTGGCCTTAATGACCCTGAAGGTGCCCCACACGGGGAACCAGAGGGAGGTTGGGTCCTCCTACGAGGGGAGAGCCTTCTTCGGTAGGAACGGGATCATCGACAAGGGGTTCCTCTCTCTCGTGTTGCGTATCTCCCACAGCAGGTAGTCACGCGTATTCGCCTGGTGCTTGGCATACAAGCTCCCATAGCCCCACACTGATATGAAAGCAATCAGAGTCGTCAGAGGCAAGCAAAATTTCAAGGACATTTCTATATGTCTAGTTACATATAAAACTGACAGGCACGTATTACATGAAAAACACATTGTTGCTGCATAACGAAAGTTGATGAGATCTGAGCCACGAATTCCAAAAGACTTAACGAAAGTAGCAACACGTGAAGAGGTAAGTCAGTATCTAGTATAGTGTTCAGGGTGTAGTGAAGATGAGGGTACGGTGAAACTGACGGTGAAGTCAAGATGTTAAGTGAAGATGAGAGTGTATTGAAGATGTACCTCGACTTTACCTTTAAGGGAACAGTGAACGTTAATGTGTTGAGAGGATGACTGTGTGATGAAGATGAAGGTTAAGTGAAGATGAAGGTACAATGAAGACAAGAACGAAGTAATGGTGACGTGAAGATGTGCATGGACAGAAGTAGTGAATATGAATGAGTAGTGAATATGAATGAGTAGAGAACACGAGAGTGTAGTGACGATAAGTAAGGGCGAATTGAAAATGAGGATATAGAAGAGACAGAGGAGGTGGTATGAAGTTGAGAGAAGTAATGGAAATGTAGTGTAGTAATGATGAGGGTGTAGTGAAGATGGCCTGTGACCTGATCTGCAAAATCTACCCGAAGCTCGCAGAAGCAGCAACTGTGTCTTGAAAATAACTTCTGCCCTTCTTTACAGCATTGTGTTGTCTATACACCTTAGTGATGAGAGAAAGAGAGAGAGAGAGAGCGAGTGGAAGAAGTTTTCCTTCGAAATCAACTTTTCGAGAGAGAGAGAGAGAGAGAGAGAGAGAGAGAGAGTTTTCCCACGAAATGAACACTTTTTTAACTATTCCAGAGAGAGAGAGAGTTTATCTACGAAATGAACACATATTTCTAATATTTCCAAGAGAGAGGTTGCGGTGAAGTAAGTGACAGGTGCACTGAAAATGAGG
>NC_092287.1:11132796-11225296 GCF_036320965.1 Panulirus ornatus
TATCTGGATTATTTCCACAGCCAAAAGTTTGACGTGGTGTAAATATATAAATGCAATAACGGTTTATTGGATACAGGCGGCCACTTGGCTGAAAATACACAGTTGAGGTATTATAGATACTACAGAACTGGGAGGCCATGATAGTGACTAGGTAGTTAATCTTACAAGAGCTCAAAGTTAAGGTGAGCTGGATAGTGTGTGTGTGTGTGTGTGTGTGTGGTACGCATACATTTAAATTATATATACAGTTCAGTAGTTACAAACTATATAAGTTTGAAAATTCATTCGAAAACCAATTTAGATAATGATGATATGTGCAATGGCATGTAGCCATTAAATGAAAGTTTTTAATTAATATATTCTTGTTTTCAAATAATGTTGCGTGGATGATAACCAATGACCATGCAACACAACACGTCACATTACCAAAACTTGTCACTACAGTCAACACAAACGTGTACAAAGGGTCGCTGTCTCTGTCTTGGAGTCGACCAACTACCTCGTGATTTAGAATCAACTGAATTCACCTAATGTACTTGGAACCAGCCCAACTCGGCTCTTGCTTCTTTAGCTGACCTACATTCATCTTCGAGTTTAACTCGAACTCTTCTCCTCTATGCGTTTCCTGACAGTATTTTCTCTCCTCCACACTCACCAATACTTACCCAAACTCCCCAGCACCTTCCTTCCCCTGCAATCACCCAGAATGCTTTACCTCCTCTCCAGTTCCCAGCTCCACACTCTTTCCCCGAGGTAGCACTTTACCTGGCCCTATTGGTAGACTATTTCTTTGATAATCAATTACACACAACAAGAGACAATACCAAAGTATATCGAGGTGGAGGTATGCCATTACAGAGTGGACAGTGATGAAGCCCATACCGTGAACTTTGATACAAGTTTTCCAGCGGTCAAGAGCGTACACCAGGAACTGTGAGGAACTGTGAAACAAAATCTTCCAGACTGATTCTCTGGGCCAGGAGTTTCCAGCACTTGAGCTTATATCTCTTTAACATACCGCCTGAACCAGGAGCCACTCGTACCTGATATTACCTCAACATCATCATCCCCGGAAGCCATGATAGGTTTTCATTTCACAGGTTCTAAATCCTCTTCCTTCTACGTTTCTTAAGTTCATGTTTCATTACGTGTTCATCCAACCCATACCGAAGACCGGACCGGTCTGTTTAACGTTTTTCCCTTCACCCGTTCTACATAGCTCCTCTCAAAGGTTCGGCGACAACCGCAGACCATGTTTGCGTATGAGTCAAGTCCTGTGGTCTGACACTTGACAAGAACAAGGATAAACAGAGGCTCCAGGATCGAGCCCCCTGAGAGACGCTACCCTTTGGTTCTGTCCATCTTGCAAGCGTACGGACCTCTGACATGCATTTTCTGTTGCTATAGAATTGACTTTTAAGTCGAACAAGGAATCCTCTTTCTCTCACATCTGTCTGCAATGCCGTTCTTTCTAACAGGACTCGTGGGAAAGACAGTGTCACGTGCCTTCTGATAGTTTGGTGAGTATATTATCTACACATCTCATATTCTGTCTTAATTGTTAGGACTAATTGTCGCCCCGTGTCAGAGCTCTTATTCATCCATTAGATATTTTGCTTTGGTTTGTAGAGAATAATGGTCGCCCTGTGTCAGAATGGTATAGGGTATATGATGCACAATCTATAATCTTCAAAACCTTGGAACATTGCGTTCAGCTAGCTCCTTCTAAATTAGAAATCACTTTGTTCCTGGCTCATCATTCTCAAAATCTATACAGCTGACTTCTCTTGAACAGCATTGAAACAGAATAAATATACTTTTTGCATGACTTTCGACAATACTCTTTCCCGATTTTTACAGCTAATATTGGTAGCCATCCCTATTTGTAAGGGACACTCCATGATTTTACAATAACTTGTTTACAACACTGGCATTCAAAACGTTGGCTCATTCCCTTGAAATGTATTATTTACCATTTCACGAGCATTGCTATGATTACTGACATCTGGGTGTCCATTTTTGTCTCTTGAATGCAAGGAATGACAAAGGGTTAGAGAGACACTGGTAAAACGACAGAGAGAGATATTGAGAGGCAGGAAACGAAATGCGAAGAGTCCCATGGTGCAGTTGCAGCAGAGGCGAGTCGTTGAATGGTCTCTTAGTGCTGGAGGGAAAGAGGCGTTGTCTAGGGTCGAGTCGTTGTGCTGCAGGAGGGAGTAGGCACTGTTTTGAGGTCCCTTAGTTATGCTACAGAAGGGAGGAGGCACTGTCGCGGTCCCTTGTTCATGCTGCAGAAGGGAAGAGACACTGTCGAGGTCCCTCAGCTGTACTGCAGGTAGGAGGAGGCGATGTGGTGCATGTGCAGACCTCCCGTGCCTTTGCTGCAGGTGGGATGAGACGTGGCCGAAGTCGCATGGAGTCTCGAGAAGTTATCAGGGGGAGATGTGGCTAAGGATATCCGCGGCTGGTGAGTGGAAAGAGACTGAGAAGACCCACATGTATGTCGGAAGATGAGGAGGCAAATGAGAGAGAGGGCGATCGATGATGAGGAGGAGGATGGTTTAAAAGTGGTGCTGGGTTATCAGAGTCAACATACTCCGGAAGGTGAGAAATATGTGTTGGATAAAAGGAATTGGCGTAGTTTTCTGTATGGGGTGTTGTTCTATACGGGAGGTAAGGGAGCGACGTGCTACTAAGCTGATCCAGGACATGTGAAGCTGATCAAGCTGAACCAGACTCTAGGTCCGGTACATTAATCAGGACATCTATGGGCAGGATGTGTGTAGATGAGACCATTTGTTCGTCTATTCTTGACGTCAGCTGCTGAAGGCGGAAGTAAGCGCTCAGGTATTACAAAAAAAAAAAAAAAAAAAAAAAGAGAAGGTGTATGGACTCTCATTCCATTCTATATTCTCTCCTTCTCTCTCTCTCTCTCTCTCTCTCTCTCTCTCTCTCTCTCTCTCTCTCTCTCTCTCTCTCTCTCTCTCTCTCCTTCTTCTTCTGCCTCTTCTCTTCCATTCGTTTCTCCCTTTTCTCCTCTCACTATTTCCAGGCGACGCAACAACGAACATCGAAATCAAGACTTATTACCTTAGGGTCGACCTTTCCATATCAAACAGCTATGTTGTAAGCGAAGCCATAAAGAAATATCTGAGGGCTTTCAGGGGAAACGCTGAGCTTGAAATTGAATTCCTTGTTTGACGAAAATACGTACTTATCATTCTTTTTCTTTACATACACAACAAAGATCATACTAGGCTAAAACTTATTCCGTGAAAAAAAGTAATAATACGTGAGATCAAAGTTTCTCATGGTCTTTAGGATTTGTCCACAATATCATTAAGTAGATGAAGGTTAAACATCCTCACATCTGCCGACGCGTTTTTCTGAGGTGTTCGATCCTGCAAAGATCGAAGTATTAGGGAATCCAACGGTTCAGCGAAGTCTAATATCTTTTCACAACCTTCTGATTAGATTTCATTGTCAGGTATTTCTTGTCTTTGATCTCCAAATGACGTAGGCTCTTGAGGGTGTTGCCAGTATGATGTTTATATTCAGTTTTGTGTAGACCATAATGCTGCTCGTTTCTGTTATGATCATAATGCTGCTCGTTTCTCTCATGATCATAATGCTGCTTGTTTCTGTCATGACCATAATGCTGCTCGTTTCTCTCATGATCATAATGCTGCTCGTTTCTGTTATGATCATAATGCTGCTCGTTTCTCTCATGATCACAATGCTGCTCGTTTTTCTCATGATCATAATGCTGCTCGTTTCTCTCATGACCATAATGCTGCTCGTTTTTCTCATGATCATAATGCTGCTCGTTTCTGTCATGATCATAATGCTGCTCGTTTCTCTCATGATCATAATGCTGCTCGTTTCTGTCATGATCATAATGCTGCTCGTTTCTCTCATGATCACAATGCTGCTCGTTTTTCTCATGATCATAATGCTGCTCGTTTCTGTCATGATCATAATGCTGCTCGTTTCTGTCATGATCATAATGCTGCTCGTTTCTCTCATGACCATAATGCTGCTCGTTTCTCTCATGATCATAATGCTGCTCGTTTCTGTCATGATCATAATGCTGCTCGTTACTGTCATGACCATAATGCTGCTCGTTTCTGTCATGATAATAATGCTGCTCGTTTCTGTCATGATCATAATGCTGCTCGTTTCTGTCATGATCATAATGCTGCTCGTTTATGTCATGATCATAATGCTGCTCGTTTCTGTCATGATCATAATGCTGCTCGTTTCTCTCATGACCATAATGCTGCTCGTTTCTGTCATGATCATAATGCTGCTCGTTTCTGTCATGACCATAATGCTGCTCGTTTCTGTCATGATCATAATGCTGCTCGTTTCTGTCATGATCATAATGCTGCTCGTTTATGTCATGATCATAATGCTGCTCGTTTCTGTCATGATCATAATGCTGCTCGTTTCTCTCATGATCATAATGCTGCTCGTTTCTGTCATGATCATAATGCTGCTCGTTTCTGTCATGATCATAATGCTGCTCGTTTCTCTCATGACCATAATGCTGCTCGTTTCTCTCATGACCATAATGCTGCTCGTTTTTCTCATGATCATAATGCTGCTCGTTTCTCTCATGATCATAATGCTGCTTGTTTCTCTCATGATCATAATGCTGCTCGTTTCTGTCATGATCATAATGCTGCTCGTTTCAGTCATGATCATAATGCTGCTCGTTTCTGTCATGATCATAATGCTGCTCGTTTCTCTCATGATCATAATGCTGCTCGTTTCTCTCATGATCATAATGCTGCTCGTTTCTGTCATGATCATAATGCTGCTCGTTTCTATCATGATCATAATGCTGCTCGTTTCTCTCATGACCATAATGCTGCTCGTTTCTGTCATGATCATAATGCTGCTCGTTTCTGTCATGATCATAATGCCGCTCGTTTCTCTCATGATCATAATGCTGCTCGTTTCTGTCATGATCATAATGCTGCTCGTTTCTGTCATGATCATAATGCTGCTCGTTTCTCTCATGCTCATAATGCTGCTCGTTTCTATATAATCATAATGCTGCTCGTTCCTCTCATGATCATAATGCTGCTCGTTTCTATATAATCATAATGCTGCTCGTTTCTCTCATGATCATAATGCTGCTCGTTTCTCTCATGATCATAATGCTGCTCGTTTCTCTCATGATCATAATGCTGCTAGTTTCTCTCATGATCATAATGCTGCTCGTTTCTCTCATGACCATAATGCTGCTCGTTTCTATCATAATCATAATGCTGCTAGTTTTTGTCATGATCATATTGCTGCTTGTTTCTGTCATGATCATAATGCTGCTCGTTTCTGTCATGATCATAATGCTGCTCGTTTCTCTCATGACCATAATGCTGCTCGTTTCTGTCATGACCATAATGCTGCTCGTTTCTGTCATGACCATAATGCTGTTCGTTTCTGCCATGATCATAATGCTGCTCGTTTCTGTCATGATCATAATGCTGCTCGTTTCTGTCATGATCATAATGCTGCTTGTTTCTCTCATGATCATAATGCTGCTTGTTTCTCTCATGATTATAATGCTGCTTGTTTCTCTCATGATCATAATGCTGCTTGTTTCTCTCATGATCATAATGCTGCTTGATTCTCTCATGATCATAATGCTAATAGTTTCTGTCATGATCATAATGCTGCTTGTTTCTCTCATGATCATAATGCTGCTTGTTTCTCTCATGATCATAATGCTGCTTGTTTCCCTCATGATCATAATGCTGCTTGTTTCTCTCATGACCATAATGCTGCTCGTTTCTGTCATAATCATAATGCTGCTAGTTTCTGTCATGATCATATTGCTGCTTGTTTCTCTCATGATCATAATGCTGCTCGTTTCTGTCATGATCATAATGCTGCTCGTTTCTGTCATGATCATAATGCTGCTAGTTTCTCTCATGATCATAATGCTGCTTGTTTCTCTCATGATCATAATACTGCTTGTTTCTCTCATGATCATAATGCTGCTTGCTTCTCTCATGATCATAATGCTGCTTGTTTCTCTCATGATCATAATGCTGCTTGTTTCTCTCATGATCATAATGCTGCTCGTTTCTCTCATGATCATAATGCTGCTCGTTTCTCTCATGATCATAATACTGCTTGTTTCTCTCATGATCATAATGCTGCTCGTTTCTCTCATGATCATAATGCTGCTTGCTTTTCTCATGATCATAATGCTGCTTGTTTCTCTCATGATCATAATGCTGCTAGTTTCTGTCATGATCATAATGCTGCTTGTTTCTCTCATGATCATAATGCTGCTCGTTTCTCTCATGATCATAATACTGCTTGTTTCTCTCATGATCATAATGCTGCTAGTTTCTGTCATGATCATAATGCTGCTCGTTTCTCTCATGACCATAATGCTGCTAGTTTCTGTCATGATCATAATGCTGCTAGTTTCTGTCATGATCATAATGCTGCTCGTTTCTCTCATGATCATAATACTGCTTGTTTCTCTCATGACCATAATGCTGCTAGTTTCTGTCATGATCATAATGCTGCTTGTTTCTCTCATGATTATAATGCCGCTTGTTTCTCTCATGATCATAATGCTGCTAGTTTCTGTAATGATCATAATGCTGCTTGTTTCTCTCATGATCATAATGCTGCTTGTTTCTCTCATGATCATAATGCTGCTTGTTTCTCTCATGATCATAATGCTGCTTGCTTCTCTCATGATCATAATGTAAATGTGTCACTTCAAAGATATTAATCTTTCTTTCTTATTCTATATGATCCGAGGGATGCCATTTCCGAGGGATTCTGCAGTTAAGGGCTGCACTTCGATCAGTATCAGGGAAAGGATGGACTACAAGTACACACACACACACACACACACACACACACACCACACACATATGTATATATATATATATATATATATATATATATATATATATATATATATATATATATATATATATATATATATTTATATATATATATATTCCTATGAGTCCACGTGGACTCATAGGAATATCTTGATCACGCGCAAAATTGTGATCCTTTCCAATATATATATATATATATATATATATATATATATATATATATATATATATATATATATATATATATATATGTTCAAAATTTACACAAAAAAATCAAATTATGAATTACCCAAAAGAAAAAAAAAAAAAGAAAATCACCTAGCTCAAGACATTTCTATGGTGTTGAGATATATAGCTATAATGAGTGTAGTAGATATATAATAGATATATCACACAAAATTCTAAAAGGGGAAACAGAAGGAGTCACGCGGGGAGTGCTCATCCTCCTCGAAGGTTCAGACAGGGGTGTCTAATTGTGTGTGGATGTAACCAAGATGAGAAAATAGGAGAGATAGGTCGTATGTTTGAGGAAAGGAGCCTGGATGTTTTGGCTCTGAGTGAAACGAAGCTCAAGGGTAAAGGGGAAGAGTGGTTTGGGAATGTCTTGAAGTAAAGTCAGGGGTTGGAGCGAGGACAAGAGCAAGGGAAGGAGTAGCACTACTCCTGAAACAAGAGTGGTGAGAGTATGTGATAGAGTGTAAGAAAGTAAACTCTAGATTGATATGGGTAAAACTGAAAGTGGATGGAGAGAGATGGGTGATTATTGGTGCATATGCATCTGGGCATGAGAAAAAAGATCATGAGAGGCAAGTGTTTTGGGAGTAGCTGAGTGAGTGTTTTAATAGTTTTGACGCACGTGACCGGCTTATGGTGATGGGTGATTTGAATGCAAAGATGAGTAATGTGGCAGTTGAGGGAATAATTGGTGAATATGGGGTGTTCGGTGTTGTAAATGGAAATGGTGAAGAGCTTGTAGATTTGTGCGCCGAAAAAGGACTAATGATTGGGGATACCTGGTTTAAAAAGAGGGATATATATAAGCGTACGTATGTAAGCAGGAGAGATGGCCAGAGACCGTTATTGGATTACGTGTTAATTGAAAGGCGCGTGAAAAAAAGACTTTTGGATGTTAATGTGCTGAGAGATGCAACTGAAGGGATGTTTGATTATTACTTGTGGAGGCGAAGGTGAAGATCTGTAGAGGTTTACAGAAGAGAGAATGTTGCGGGAAAGAGAGAGGTGAGAGTAAGTGAGCTTGGGAAGGAGACTTGTGTGAGGAAGTACTTGGAGACTCTGAGTACAGAATGGAAAAAGGTGAGAACAAAGGACGTAAGGAGAGTGGGGGAGGAATGGGATGTATTTAGGGAAGCAGTGATGGCTTGCGCAAGAGATACTTGTGGCATGAGAAGCGTGGGAGGAGGGCAGATTAGAGAAGGTAGTGAGTGGTGGGATGAAGAAGTAAGATTATTAGTGAAAAAGAAGAGAGAGGTATTTGGACGATTTTTGCAGGGAAATAATGCAAATGAGTGGGAGATGTATAAAAGAAAGAGGCAAGAGGTCAAGAGAAAGGGCAAGAAGTGAAAAAGAGGGCAAATGAGAGTTGGGGTGAGAGAGTATCATTAAATTCTAGGGAGAAAAGAAAGATGTTTTGGAAGGAGGTAAATAAAGTGCGTAGGACAAGGGAAGAAAAGGGGAACAACAGTGAAGGGGGCTAATGAGGAGGTGATATAAAGTAGTGGTGATGTGAGAAGGAGATGGAGTGAGTATTTTGAAGGTTTGTTGGATGTGTTTGATGATAGAGTAGCAGATATAGGGTGTTTTGGTCGAGGTGGTGTGCAAAATGATTTGGTAAACAGAGAAGACATAGTAAAAGCTTTGCGGAAGACGAAAGCCGGCAAGGCAGCGGGTTTGAATGGTATTGCAGTGGAATTCATTAAAAAAGAGGGTGACTGTGCTGTTGACTAGTTGGTAAGGTTATTCAATGTATGTATGACTCATGGCGAGGTGCCTAAAGATTGGCAGAATGCTTGCATAGTGCCATTGTACAAAGGCAAAGGGGATAAAGGTGAGTGCTCAAATTACAGAGGTATAAGTTTGTTGAGAATTCTTGGGAAATTATATGGGAGGGTATTGATTGAGAGGGTGAAGGCATGTACAGAGCATCAGATTGGGTAGAGTATGTGAGAAATACTTAGAAAAGCAAATGGATTTGTATGTATCATTTATGGATCTGGAGAAGGCATATGATAGAGTTGATAGAGATGCTCTGTGGGGGGTATTAAGAATATATGGTGTGGGGGGCAAGTTGTTCGAATCAGTGAAAAGTTTTTATCGAGTATGTAAGGCATGTGTACGTGTAGGAAAAGAGGAAAGTGATTAGTTCTCAGCGAATGTCGGTTTGCGGCAGCGGTGTGTGATGTCTCCATGGTTGTTTAATTTGTTTATAGATGGGGCTGTTAGGGAGGTGAATGCAAGAGTTTTGGAGAGAAGGGTAAGTATGCAGTCTGTTGTGGATGAGAGAGCTTGGGAAGTGAGTCAGTTGTTGTTCGCTGATAATACAGCGCTGTTGGCTAATTCGGGTGAGAAACTGTAGAAACTGGTGACTGAGTTTGGTAAAGTGTGTGAAAGAAGAAAGCTGAGAGTCAATGTGAATAAGAGCAAGGTTATTAGGTAAAGTAGGGTTGAGTGTCAAGTCAACCGGGAGGTACGTTTGAATGGAGAAAAACTGGAGGAAGTAAAGTGTTTTAGATATCTGGGAGTGGATTTGGCAGCGGATGGAACCATGGAAGCGGAAGTAAGTCATAGGGTGGGGGAGGGGGTGAAAGTTCTAGGAGCGTTGAAAAATGTGTGGAAGGCGAGAACGTTATCTCGGAAAGCAAAAATGGGTACGTTTGAAGGAATAGTGGTTCTGACAATGTCATATTTTTGCAAGGCGTGGGCTATAGATAGAGTTGTGCGGAGGAGGGTGGATGTATTGGTAATGAGATGTTTGAGGACAATATGTGGTGTGAGGTGGTTTGATCGAGTAAGTAATAATAGTGTACGAGAAATGTGTGGTAATAAAAAAGAGTGTGGTTGAGAGAGCAAAAGAGGGTGTTTTGAAATGGTTTGGTCACATGGAGAGAATGAGTGAGGAAAGATTGGCAAAGAGGATATATATGTCAGAGGTGGAGGGAATTAGGAGAAGTGGGAGACCAAATTGGAGGTGGAAAGATGGAGTGAAAAAGATTTTGAGTGATCGCGGCCTGAACATGCAGGAGGGAGAAAGGCGTGCAAAGAATAGAGTGAATTGGAACGATGTGGTATACCGGAGTCGACGTGCTGTCAGTGGATTGAACGAGGGCATGTGAAGCGTCTGGGGTAAACCATGGAAAGTTTTGTGGGTCATGGATGTGGAAAGGGAGCTGTGGTTTCGGGGCATTATACATGAGAGCTAGAGATGAGTGTGAACAAATGGGGCCTTTGTTGTCTTTTCCTGGTGCTACCACGCGCACATGTATGGGGAGGGGTTTGTCATTTTCATGTGTAGCGGGATGGCGATGGGAATGAATAAGGGCAGACAGTATGAATTATGTACATGTGTATATATGTATATGAGTGTGTGTGTATATATATGTATACGTTGAGATGTGTAGATATGTATATGTGCGTGTGTGGACGCGTATGCATATATATGTGCATGTGGGTGGGTTGGGCCATTCTTTTGTCTGTTTCCTTGTGCTACCTCGCTAAAGCGCGAGACAGCGACAGAGTATAATATAATATAATATAATATCACACAAAATCTTTTTTGAGCAAAGTAAGTTCATATCTTCCTGAGGCTGGAAATATACTAAGACTCCAGGTCAAGAAGAAGATCCGTTATACCATGATGACTCTCACCAAAGCCTGGGTCTCGAGTCATTAAGAGATGCTCAGATTACACTCGCCTGTGTAGGTCGTGTGTGTGTGTGAGACCATTCATGAATGTCGCATGGTAATGACACGCATACACACACACACACACACACACACACACACATACACACACACACACACCTCTGTGGTGCAACCGTTAGCGTTACTGACCATCGAGCATGAACGGTCCGTCTGGGATCGCAGCCGGTCCACAGTACATTCAGCTGTTCATCCTCCCCTTGGGGATGATCGATAAAACGGGTAGCTGGAGATCGGCTAGTGTGTGTGTGTGTGTGTGTGTGTGTGTGTGTGTGTGTGTGTGTGTGTGTGTGTGTGTAGGAGTAAAGACATGGTACATATCTACAAGGTTGAGAGACGGGTGCAGTACGGGTATAAAACACAATTTGTAATCACACGTACCTGCAGTGCAGATGTGACCTTCTTATATATCGTTCTGTTCTATTTAAAGCCAGGATACCGTCTCACACTACGCAGCAGCGCGACTGAAACAGATGCCTCTCTATGTTCCTGCCTGGACAGGACACCAAACACCGCTGTGTGTCACCGACCACCCTCACCCTAACCTGCTGCCTCCTCCCACTCTCTCTCTCTCCCTCCCTCGTCTCACTCTCCCTCACTCTCATTTTACACGTACGCTCACGATCTTATCCCCTCGAGAACGAAGCACAATCGTCCTGTGTACACACCCATCCTCTCCACTCCCTAAACCTACAAATGCGATTATAAAACAACATCATTCTCATGTTTCCCCCCCTACGTCCTCTGTTCCATATTATCACTTTTACAGTAAAGGCCGAAACGATGCCTTTTGTCCAAACTTTCAGTTTGCACCAACACTTAGACAACACGATTCCGGCCGACGGGTTTTGATGAGAATGCAGAGCGTCCTATTTCCCATACGTCTCGTATGTTAGACCTCGGTGGAAAAACTCTAGACAGGCGAGGTCCCTTCCGTCTACCCTTAAATGGAATATCTTATGTAGATTTCGTATTCTGTAAGATGTCTAATGTAAGAAGAGAAGTAAATAGCTTTGTCCTCGTCAAAGATAAAGATCGACATCAAGTAAATACTTCGCTAAGTAAGACTGGCCTCTTACCGTGAGGCTAGGCTTGTAGAGTGGACTGCGACACTGCGACACTACCGCACCACCACTGGGAGTTCACGGAGTGCTCGGCAGTGAATATATCTTTCATGAATATCATTGTCTCTATCATCATCATCCTTATCATCATCACTATCACTCTAAACTATCAGTCGTGTCATTCTAAAAATAAGAGACGATATGAATTAAGTTTCCGAATAAGTTAACCAGGGAAGTAGAATGGAGTTCTCTTCAAATAAGACTTGTATGAATGCTATTTTCTCCATCATGATCATTGTTATCATCATTACTATCAGTATAAACTATCAGTCGTATTATTCTAAAATAAAAGACAAAATGATTTAGAAAAGATTTTCTCAATAGACTAACCAGGAAAGTAGGAAGGTAGAGAAGGATAATTTCCTGGTGGCTGACTATCATTTCTCTGCTGGTACTGCAGTCAAACTTTAATGATAACATTTGAATTTTCATGTCTTCCTTTTGGCAGCCGACACGTATCATTCTATTCCTTTACAATCGATCAGAATGAAGTAGGTGTGGCGGTCATAACTGGTACACACTAGATATTGTTATGATGTCTCAGGAAAAGATGGTCATGTAAAAACAAGCCTGCCTCAACATTCACAAACAAATGATCAACTGAATAGCTACCATGATATATATATATATATATATATATATATATATATATATATATATATATATATATATATATATATATATATTTTTTTTTTTCATACTATTCGCCATTTCCCGCGTTAGCGAGGTAGCGTTAAGAACAGAGAACTAGGCCACTGAGGGAATATCCTCACCTGGCCCCCTTCTCTGTTCCTTCTTTTGGAAAATTAAAAAAAATTGAGAGGGGAGGATTTCCAGCCCCCCGCTCCCTCCCCTTTTAGTCGCCTTCTACGACACGCAGGGAATACGTGGGAAGTATTCTTTCTCCCCTATCCCCAGGGGATATATATATATATATATATATATATATATATATATATATATATATATATATATATATATATATATATATGTTGGAAAGGATCACAATTTTGCGCGTGATCAAGATATTCATATGAGTCCACGGGAACGTTTCGTGTTTCATTTTCCCCGTGGACTCATGGGAATATATATATATATATATATATATATATATATATATATATATATATATATATATATATATATATATATATATATATATTTCCAGCGCATCCACCCTCCTGCGCACAACTCTATACATAGCCCACGCCTCGCAACCATACAACATTGTTGGAACCACTATTCCTTCAAACATACCCATTTTTGCTTTCCGAGACAATGTTCTCGACTTCCACACATTCTTCAACGCTCCCAGAACTTTCGCCTCCTCCCCCACCCCACGATTCACTTCCGCTTCCATGGTTCCATTCGCTGCAAAATCCACTCCCAGATATCTAAAACACTTCACTTCCTCCAGCTTTTCTCCATTTAAACTTACCTCCCAATTGACTTGTCCCTCAACCCTACTGTACCTAATAACCTTGCTCTTATTCACATTTACTCTCAGCTTTCTTCTTTCAGACACTTTACCAAACTCAGTCACCAGCTTCTGCAGTTTCTCACACGAATCAGCCACCAGCGCTGTATCATCAGCGAACAACAACTGACTCACTTCCCAAGCTCTCTCATCCACAACAGACTGCATACTTGCCCCTCTTTCCAAAACTCTTGCATATACCTCCATAACAACCCCATCCATAAACAAATTAAAGAACCATGGATACATCACACACCCCTGCCGGAAACCGACATTCACTGAAAACCAATCACTTTCCTCTTCTCCTACACGTACACATGCCTTACATCCTCGATAAAAACTTTTCACTGCTTCTAACAACTTGCCTCCCACACCATATGTTCTTAATACCTTCCACAGAGCATCTCTATCAACTCTATCATATGCCTTCTCCAGATCCATAAATGCCACATACAAATCCATTTGTTTTTCTAAGTATTTATCGCATACATTCTTCAAAGCAAACACCTGATCCATACATCCTCTACCACTTCTGAAACCACACTGCTCTTCCCCAATCTGATGCTCTGTACATGCCTTCACCCTCTCGGTCAATACCCTCCTATATAACTTCCCAGGAATACTCAACAAACTCTTACTTCTGTGATTTGAGCACTCACTTTTATCCCCTTTGCCTTTATACAATGGCACTATGCAAGCATTCCGCCAATCCTCAGGCACTTCACCATGAGACATACACACATTGAATAACCTTACCAACCAGTCAACAATACAGTCACCCCCTTTTTTGATAAATTCTACTGTCATCCAAACCCGCTGCCTTGAGGACAATATGTGGTGTGAGATGGTTTGATCGAGTAAGTAATAATAGGGTAAGAGAGATGTGTGGTAACAAAAAGAGTGTGGTTGAGAGAGCAGAAGAGGGTGTTTTGAAATGGTTTGGTCACATGGAGAGAATGAGTAAGGAAAGATTGACAAAGAGGATATATGTGTCAGAGGTGGAGGGAACGAGGAGAAAAGGGAGACCAAATTGGAGGTGAAAAGATGGAGTAAAAAAATTTTGAATGATCAGGGCCTGAACATGCAGGAGGGTGAAAGGCGTGCAAGGAATAGAGTGAATTGGAACGATGTGGTATACCGGGGTCGACGCACTGTTAATGGATTGAACCAGGGCATGTGAAGCGTCTGGGGTAAACCACGGAAAGTTCTGTGGTTCCTGGATGTAGAAAGGGATCTGTGGTTTCGGTGCATTATTACATGACAGCTAAAGACTTATTGTGAACGAATGTGGCCTCTGTTATCTTTTCCTAGCGCTACCTCGCGCACATCTGGGGGGAGGGGGTTGTTATTTCATGAGTGGCGGGGTGGTGATGGGAATGAATAAGGGCAGACAGTATGAATTATTTACATGTGTATATATGTATATGTCTGTGTGTGTATATATATGTATACGTTGAGATGTATAGTTATGTATATTTGCGTGTGAGGACGTGTATGTATATACATGTGTATGTGGGTGGGTTGGGCCATTTCATCCGTCTGTTTCCTTGCGCTACCTCGCTAACACGGGAGACAGCGACAAAGCAAAAAGGGGAAGAGTGGTTTGGAAATGTCTGGGGAGTGAAGTCAGGGGTTAGTGAGAGGACAAGAGCAAGGGAAGGAGTAGCAATACTCCTGAAACAGGAGTTGTGGGAGTATGTGATAGAATGTAAGAAAGTAAATTCTCGATTAATATGGGTAAAATTGAAAGTTGATGGAGAGAGGTGGGTGATTATTGGTGCATATGCACCTGGGCATGAGAAGAAAGATCATGAGAGGCAAGTGTTTTGGGAGCAGCTAAATGAGTGTGTTAGCGGTTTTGATGCACGAGACCGGGTTATAGTGATGGGTGATTTGAATGCAAAGGTGAGTAATGTGGCAGTTGAGGGAATAATTGGTATGCATGGGGTGTTCAGTGTTGTAAATGGAAATGGTGAAGAGCTTGTAGATTTATGTGCTGAAAAAGGACTGATGATTGGGAATACCTGGTTTAAAAAGCGAGATATACATAAGTATACTTATGTAAGTAGGAGAGATGGCCAGAGAGCATTATTGGATTACGTGTTAATTGACAGGCGTGCGAAAGAGAGACTTTTGGATGTCAATGTGCTGAGAGGTGCAACTGGAGGGATGTCTGATCATTATCTTGTGGAGGCTAAGGTGAAGATTAGTATGGGTTTTCAGAAAAGAAGAGTGAATGTTGGGGTGAAGAAGGTGGTGAGAGTAAGTGAGCGTGGGAAGGAGACCTGTGTGAAGAAGTATCAGGAGAGACTGTGTACAGAATGGAAAAAGGTGAGAACAATGGAAGTAAGGGGAGTGGGGGAGGAATGGGATGTATTTAGGGAATCAGTGATGGATTGCGCAAAAGATGCTTGTGGCATGAGAAGAGTGGGAGGTGGGCTGTTTAGAAAGGGTAGTGAGTGGTGGGATGAAGAAGTAAGAGTATTAGTGAAAGAGAAGAGAGAGGCATTTGGACGATTTTTGCAGGGAAAAAATGCAATTGAGTGGGAGAAGTATAAAAGAAAGAGACAGGAGGTCAAGAGAAAGGTGCAAGAGGTGAAAAAAAGGGCAAATGAGAGTTGGGGTGAGAGACTATCATTAAATTTTAGGGAGAATAAAAAGATGTTCTGGAAGGAGGTAAATAGGGTGCGTAAGACAAGGGAGCAAATGGGAACTTCAGTGAAGGGCGTAAATGGGGAGGTGATAACAAGTAGTGGTGATGTGAGAAGGAGATGGAATGAGTATTTTGAAGGTTTGTTGAATGTGTCTGATGACAGAGTGGCAGATATAGGGTGTTTGGGTCGAGGTGGTGTGCAAAGTGAGAGGGTTAGGGAAAATGATTTGGTAAACAGAGAAGAGGTAGTAAAAGCTTTGCGGAAGATGAAAGCCGGCAAGGCAGCAGGTTTGGATGGTATTGCTGTGGAATTTATTAAAAAAGGGGGTGACTGTATTGTTGACTGGTTGGTAAGGTTATTTAATGTATGTATGACTCATGGTGAGGTGCCTGAGGATTGGCGGAATGCGTGCATAGTGCCATTGTACAAAGGCAAAGGGGATAAGAGTGAGTGCTCAAATTACAGAGGTATAAGTTTGTTGAGTATTCCTGGTAAATTATATGGGAGGGTATTGATTGAGAGGGTGAAGGCATGTACAGAGCATCAGATTGGGGAAGAGCAGTGTGGTTTCAGAAGTGGTAGAGGATGTGTGGATCAGGTGTTTGCTTTGAAGAATGTATGTGAGAAATACTTAGAAAAGCAAATGGATTTGTATGTAGCATTTATGGATCTGGAGAAGGCATATGATAGAGTTGATAGAGATGCTCTGTGGAAGGTATTAAGAATATATGGTGTGGGAGGCAAGTTGTTAGAAGCAGTGAAAAGTTTTTATCGAGGATGTAAGGCATGTGTACGTGTAGGAAGAGAGGAAAGTGATTGGTTCTCAGTGAATGTAGGTTTGCGGCAGGGGTGTGTGATGTCTCCATGGTTGTTTAATTTGTTTATGGATGGGGTTGTTAGGGAGGTAAATGCAAGAGTCTTGGAAAGAGGGGCAAGTATGAAGTCTGTTGGGGATGAGAGAGCTTGGGAAGTGAGTCAGTTGTTGTTCGCTGATGATACAGCGCTGGTGGCGGATTCATGTGAGAAACTGCAGAAGCTGGTGACTGAGTTTGGTAAAGTGTGTGGAAGAAGAAAGTTAAGAGTAAATGTGAATAAGAGCAAGGTTATTAGGTACAGTAGGGTTGAGGGTCAAGTCAATTGGGAGGTGAGTTTGTATGGTGAAAAACTGGAGGAAGTGAAGTGTTTTAGATATCTGGGAGTGGATCTGTCAGCGGATGGAACCATGGAAGCGGAAGTGGATCATAGGGTGGGGGAGGGGGCGAAAATTTTGGGAGCCTTGAAGAAATGTGTGGAAGTCGAGAACATTATCCCGGAAAGCAAAAATGGGTATGTTTGAAGGAATAGTAGTTCCAACAATGTTGTATGGTTGCGAGGCGTGGGCTATGGATAGAGTTGTGCGCAGGAGGATGGATGTGCTGGAAATGAGATGTTTGAGGAAAATGTGTGGTGTGAGGTGGTTTGATCGAGTAAGTAACGTAAGGGTAAGAGAGATGTGTGGAAATAAAAAGAGCGTGGTTGAGAGAGCAGAAGAGGGTGTTTTAAAGTGGTTTGGGCACATGGAGAGAATGAGTGAGGAAAGATTGACCAAGAGGATATATGTGTCGGAGGTGGAGGGAACGAGGAGAAGAGGGAGACCAAATTGGAGGTGGAAAGATGGAGTGAAAAAGATTTTGTGTGATCGGGGCCTGAACATGCAGGAGGGTGAAAGGAGGGCAAGGAATAGAGTGAATTGGAGCGATGTGGTATACAGGGGTTGACGTGCTGTCAGTGGATTGAATCAAGGCATGTGAAGCGTCCGGGGTAAACCATGGAAAGCTGTGTAGGTATGTATATTTGTGTGTGTGGACGTGTGTATGTACATGTGTATGGGGGGGGGTTGGGCCATTTCTTTCGTCTGTTTCCTTGCGCTACCTCGCAAACGCGGGAGACAACGACAAAGTATAAAAAAAAAAAAAAAAAAAAAAAAAAAATATATATATATATATATATATATATATATATATATATATATATATATATATATATATATATATATATATTATCTAATTATATCTATTCGCTGTTTCCCGCGTTTGCGAGGATGCGCAAGGAAACAGATGAAAGAATGGCCTCATCCACCCACATACACGCGTATATACATAAACGCCCACACAGCACATATACATATTTATACATTTCAACGTATACATACATACACATACACAGATATATACATATATACACATATACAGACTCATACTTGCTGTCCCCATCCATTCCTGTCGCCACCCCGCCAACAATGAAACAGCACCACCCTCCCCCTGCGCGCGCGCGAGGTGTCGCCAGGAAAAGACAACAAAGGCCACATTCGTTCACACTCAGTTTCTTGCTGTCTTGTGCAATGCACCGAAACCACAGCTCCCTTTCCAGACCCCACAAAACTTTCCATGGTATACCCAAGTGGTGCAATCCACTGACAGCACGTCGATCCCGGTATACCACATCGTTCCAAATTACTCTATTCCTTGCACGCATTTCTCCCTCCTGTAAATTCAGGCCCCGATCGCTCAAAACATTTATCACTCTATCCTTGCACCTCCAATCTGGTACCCCACTTCTCGTTCCCTTCACTTCTGACACACATATATATATATATATATATATATATATATATATATATATATATATATATATATATATATATATATATATATATCTTTCTTTCAAACTATTCGCCATTTCCCGCATTAGCGAGGTAGCGTTAAGAACAGAGGACTGGGCCTTTGAGGGAATACCCTCATCTGGCCCAATTCTCTGTTCCTTCTTTTGGAAAATTAAAAAAAAAAACGAGAGGGGAGGATTTCCAGCCCCCCGCTCCCTCCCCTTTTAGTCGCCTTCTACGACACGCAGGGAATACGTGGGAAGTACTCTTAATCCCCTATCCCCAGGGATAATATATATATATATATATATATATATATATATATATATATATATATATATATATATATATATATATATTATTTTTTTTTTTTGCTTTGTCAGTCTCTCGCGTTTGCGAGGTAGCGCAAGGAAACAGACGAAAGAAATGGCCCAACCCACCCCCATATACAATGTATATACATACACGTCAACACACGCAAATATACATACCTATACATCTCAATGTACACATATATATACACACACAGACACATACATATATACCCATGCACACAAATCACACTGTCTGCCTTTATTCATTCCCATCGTCACCTCGCCACACATGGAATACCATCCCCCTCCCCCCTCATGTGCGCGAGGTAGCACTAGGAAAAGACAACAAAGGCCCCATTCGTTCACGCTCAGTCTCTTGCTGTCATGCAATAATGCCCGAAAACCACAGCTCCCTTTCACCATCCAGGACCCACACAACTTTCCATGGTTTACCCCAGACGCTTCACATGCCCTGATTCAATCCACTGAGAGCACGTCAACCCCGGTATACCACATCGATCCAATTCACTCTATTCCTTGCCCGCCTTTCACCCTCCTGCATGTTCAGGACCCGATCACACAAAATCTTTTTCACTCCATCTTTCCACCTCCAATTTGGTCTCCCACTTCTCCTCGTTCCCTCCACCTCTGACACATATATCCTCTTGGTCAATCTTTCCTCACTCATTCTCTCCATGTGCCCAAACCATTTCAAAACACTCTCTTCTGCTCTCTCAATCACGCTCTTTTTATTTCCACACATCTCTCTTACCCTTACATTACTTACTCGATCAAACCACCTCACACCACACTTTGTCCTTAAACATCTCATTTCCAACACATCCACCCTCCTGCGCACAACTCTATCCATAGCCCACGCCTCGCAACCATACAACATTGTTGGAACTACTATTCCTTCAAACATACCCATTTTTGCTTTCCAAGAAAACGTTCTCGTATTCCACACATTCTTCAACGCTGCCAGTACCTTCGCCCCCTTCCCCACTCTGTGACTCACTTCCGCTTCCATGGTTCTATCCGCTGCTAAATCCATTCCCAGATATCTAAAACGCTTCACTTCCCCCAGTCTTTCTCCATTCAAACTCACCTCCCAATTAACTTGTCCCTCAACCTTACTGAACCTAATAACCTTGCTAATATTCACATTTACTCTCAGCTTTCTTCTTTCACACACTTTACCAAACTCAGTCACCAACTTCTGCAGTTTCTCACCCGAATCAGCCACCAGCGCTGTATCATCAGCGAACAACAACTGAGTCCTAAGTCATCTCATCTACAACAGACTGCATACTTGCCCCTCTTTCTAGAAGTCTTGCATTTACCTCCAAAACAATTCCATTCATGAGCAAATTAATCAACCATGGAGACAACACGCACTCCTGACGCAAACCGACATTCACTGGGAACCAATCACTTTCCTCTCTTCTTACTCGTACACATGCCTTACATCTTTGATAAAAACTTTTCACTGCTTCAAGCAACTTACCTCCCACACCATATATTCTTAATACCACAGAACATCTCTATCAACTCTATCATATGCCTTCTCCAGATCCATAAATGCTACATACAAATCCATCTGTTTTTCTAAGTACTTCTCACATACATTATTCAAAGCAAACACCTGATCCACACATCCTCTACCACTTCTGAAACCACACTGCTCTTCCCCAATCTGATGCTGTGTACATACCTTTACCCTCTTAATCAATACCTTCCCACATAATATCCCCGGAATACTCAACAAACTTATACCTCTGTAATTTGAACACTTACCTTTATCCCTTTTGCCTTTGTACAATGGTACCATGCATGCATTCCGCTAATCTTCAGGCACTTCACCATGAACCATATATACCCTGAATATCCTTACCAACCAGTCAACAACAAGTTACCACCGCTTTTGATAAATTCTACTGCAATACCATCCAAACTCGTCGTCTTACCTGCTTTCATCTTTCGCAAATCTTTCACTATATGATAAAAACACAGTCTGCGTATAACATTATACACTTAGAAACAGGAGTAAGGAAAGATGATTTCCAAGATCTTAAGTATACCAAGTGTCTATGCATCTGCACGTTACTCCTTCATGGCCTGACCGTAGCTCCTTGAGGCCCCATCCACACTCTGGGTGTAGGTATTTCAGGATCTTTCAAATGTTTTAAATCTGGGCAGGTTTTCCTCAGAGGCCAGAGACGGAACACAGTGAAAGAATGCTTCAGTGTAAATGTAATTCAAAGGATGTAGGCTTCAGAGGTCTGTGTATGAGGGGCTTAGAAGTCGACGTTATATTTTACTTGTCACCAGAGCTTCAACTTGGGAGAAATGTAAAGAAGGTAAACTATTTACCGGCGAATAATCATGGTGACGTTCAGGTATATGGCGAGAGATATATTCAGGAAACGATTCTCATCTTCTATTAGGCCAAAAACTAGATTATGCTTAACGAAGGACAAAGAAAGAATAGAGAAGTTCCAGAGGAGAGCAACCATGTTGGCACCCGGATTAGGGAAGCTGTTAAAAGGAGAGGTTCGAAGCCATACATCTCTTCATGGCAGAGAGAAGAGTAAGGGGTGACTTGATCACAGCCTTCGAGTCTCTGTAAATCAGTTTGATGTCGAGATCTTTGAGAGAGTCACGCACAGATCAACTGGAGGACAACATGAATCAAACTACAGTGAAAAGGTCAAATGATGATACCTTTATGGTGTAGGAGGAGTTGGACGAATGGCATGAGCGAAGTGATGAAACTGAGAACCAAACTAATTTAGAGTAAAACTGAACCACGGAAAAATATCTGGCTTCAAACCTCTCCTTTGAACAGCTTCCATGATTCGGGTACCATCTTCTGTTGCCTTCCTCTGGACCTTCTCTATTCGTTCTTTTCGTGTTTCTTAAAGCACATTGTACTTTGTCGTAATATATAATACAAAAATAGGTATTGAAATTGTGAATACTGATAGCATACAAAAGTATGCTAAGCTGAATAATAGGACGTTCAAAAGATTGGGTCCAACGAGTGATGAACACCCTCCCCATTGTGCACAAAATAATTATTACAGATATGTAATCACACACCTAACCTAGGAGTTCAAACAAAAGTAATTACATATATCTGATTACACACCCAACGTAAGAATTCAAATAAAAGTAATTAGAGATATGTAACACACACGCCCAACTTAGGAGTTCAAACAAAAGTAATCCTAGATAAGTAATTACAAAGCCGATATAGTCGTTCAAACAGAAGTAATTACGGACATGTAACTACAAACCTAATCTATGTTTTTTTTCATCATTTTTTTCTCAAAGAAGACGAACCACAATACAACAAACAACACAAGACTATAATGAAAACGATCGTCAACAAAAAGTAAAAATATTCGACAAATGCAAACACCATCTTTACCTTACAGACCTAAGGTAAAATATTTACCTAGCAATCATCTAGCTGTTGTGGACCAATGACTAGTTACCTACTTTCTTCCCTTAAGTTGTTGTGAGTAATATCACCATCTGGATCAACCAACTTCAAAGGCAAACACATTAACCCCAATTTTTCCCTCAGCCATCGACTATTCCCCCTTTTTTTTTCGATATTTTTTTCCTCCGACTTACCTCTCCATTCCTTGATCACTGCTAAGGATCAGTATTGCTCCGTGTGAACGAGTGGCTACCTCCAATTACCACCAAACGAGAAATGACACAGGCGTTAGGAGGAAGGTTAAGTTGATGTCAATTTTTTTTTTTTTTTAGCACGATCGGACGATCCTTGGTGACTGCTTAAGTTAACATCATTTTCCCTTAAATCATCATCTCTCACCCTAACGTTAGTATTATCTGCCTTCTCTTAGCAAATTTCGTTCTTCACTTAGTATTGTCTGACCTTCAGTCAGCATTACTCACCCGTATATCAGCATTATCCGTCTTCAAGTTAGCATTATCCACTCTTAAGTTAGCATCACCCGTCCTTAGTTAGCATTATCCATCCTTACATTAGCATTATCCATCCTTAAGGTAGCATTATCTGCCCTTAAGTCAGCATTACCCGTCCTTACATTAGCATTATCTGCCTTAAGTTAGCATTACCCATCCTTAAGTTAGCATTATCCGACCTCAAGTTAGCATTACTAGCCCTAATGCAAGCATCACCTTCCCTTAAATCAGCATTAACCCAGGCTATCAGACCTGAGACCCTTCCCTCCCCTTTGTCTACTTGGTGACAGTAACCCAGCGACAGACAGGATGGATGAGACAGCTGTGTATTCTCTAAGGATAAAGAGTACTGAGTGTGAAGACGAACACCTCACCACATTCATTCGCTACGGTAACCAAGACACAGAAAATCTTCGTTGTCAATTACTTTTATACCCATCAGGTCTGTTACGTTGTACTCATCGATCAGTGACTGAAACCGGTACTATCTATAGATACCTTAAAGAGTTGATGATCACTTCGCTTCAAGTCCACGACTAAGATTATCTGCGTCTCAGTCACACTGGCAGCTTGCAGGTTATTCTTTCACCGTATCAGTCTGCGAGTTTATGATGTCTCACGCCATCATAAACAGCCTCGAAGAGAACCTAATGGTCTGTTTTTGTTTGAATTCACTTTGTACTCCTCCTGCGTCATTACGATGAAGGTTCAATTCCAATTGCGAGAAAATTCAAAGGTAATCTGAAACCTACGGGCGTTTATGAATTTGAGAGTCTCCAGAGAACGTTTTATTATGCTCCTTCCTTCAAAAACTTTCCTTCTACACCAATAATTCACTGGCTTATATTCAGACGGATGTCTCATGATTCAACAGAAAGGTAATTCGCAATTTCTGTTTGAGGTCATGAAGGAATATCGTGGTATTTGTAATCAGATGATAAACTTAACCACCAAGTGAGGACAAATACTATATCTTTGAGCAGACGACACCTTCCGTGTCTTTTATCTCCCTCTTTATACTCGCCTGGTCTGCCATCTTGCATTCACCTGTGCAAATAGACTTATCCCGTTAAAATTCTTATCTTCTTGCGAAGTAACTTGTCAAAGGCTCCGGAGAAAAGCCACTTTGGCATTGCTTTTATGTCGACGAATAAAAGGGGGGTCTCTGGTGTGGAGGGTTGGCAATGTAGAGTTTTGACATGTGGGAGGTGTGTGTGTGTGTGTGTGTGTGTGTGTGTGTGGAGGGTAGCTGTGGAAAAGGGTGGGTGTGTTGAAAGATGGCATGTGAGGTGTTGGTATGTGGAGTGTTAGGTGTGAGGTTAGGTTAGTCTGTGTAAGATTGGTTGCTCTGTAAAAGGTAAATGTGTAGGGGATAAGTGTTTGCATGATTTTAGTCAGATCATGATTATAATATATATAGTATATGGACCTCCGTGGTGTAGCGGTTAAAGTTCCTGACCGTAATGCACTCACTGATCATCTCCAGTCGACGGCATAGGTTCGAATCCTGGTTGTGGTAGTCGGTCAACAGTCACCCTATTCATTCACCCAGCCTCAGGGGTTGGTCGATAAACTGGGTACCTGGCAAAGGTAAACGCACACACACATATACACACACATACATACATGCATATATATATATATATATATATATATATATATATATATATATATATATATATATATATACATATATATATATATATATATATATATATATATATATATATATATATATATATATATATATATATATATATATATATTTCCCTTTTTTTAATTGTGATATTAGAATACTTAATCGTCGTCTCCCGTGCTAGCGAGGTAGCGCAAGGAAACAGATGAAAGAATGGCCCAACCCACCCACATACACATGTATATACATAAACGCTCACACACGCTCATATACATACGTACACATTTCAACATATACATACATATACATACACAGACATATACATATATACACATGTACATATTCATACTTGCTGCCTTCATCCATTCTCGTGGCCACCCAGCCACACATGAAATCGCATTACCCTCTCCCCAGGTGCGCGTGAGGTGGCGTTAGGAAAACACAACAAAGTTTACATTCGTTCACACTTAGTCTCAAGCTGTCATGTGTAATGCACCGAAACCACATCTCCCTTTCCACATCCAGGCCCCACAAAACTTTCCTTGGTTTATCCCGGACGCTTTGCATGCCCTCGTTCAATCCACTGACAGCACGTCGACCCGGGTATACCACATCGTTCCAATTCACTCTATTCCTTGCACGCATTTCACCCTCCTGTATGTTCAGGCCCTGATCGCTAAAAATCTTTTTCACTACATCCTTCCACCACCAATTTGGTCTTCCACTTTATCTCGTTCCCTATACCTCTGATATATATATCCTCTTCGTCAATCTTTCCTCACTCATTCTCTCCATGTGACCAAACCATTTCAACATACATTCTTCTGCTCTCTCATCCGCACTCTTTTATTACCACACATCTCTCATCCTTTCATTACTTACTCGATCAAACCCCCTCACACCACATATTGTCCTCAAAAATTTCATTTCCAACATATCCACCCTCCTCCGCACGACCCTATCTATAGCGAATATAACATAGTTGGAACCACCATTCATTCAAGCATAACCATTTTTGCTCTCCTAGATAAAGTTCTCGGCTTCCACGCATTCTTCAACGCTCCCAGAACCTTCGCCCCCTCCCGCACCCTGTGGTTCACTTTCGCTTTCATTGTTCCTTTCGCTGCTAAATCCACTCCCAGATATCTAAAACAATTCACTTCCTCTAGTTTTCTCCAGGCATTCTTATCTCCCAGTTAACTTGCCCCTCAACCCTACTGAACCTAATAACCTGCGCTTATTCAAATTTGTTCTCTGTGTTCTTCTCTCACACACTTTCTCTAACTCAGTCACAAACTTCTGCAGTTTCTCACCCGAATTTGCCACCCGTGCTGTATCATCAGCGAACAACTACTGACTCACTTCCCATGACCTCTCATCCACAACAGACTGCATACTAGACCCTCTCTCCAAAACTCTTTCAATCACCTCCCTAACCACCCCATTCATAAACAAATTAAACAACCATGGAGACATCATGCACCCCTGCCGCAAACCTACATTCACTAAGAACCAGTCACCTTACATCCTTGGTAAAAACTTTTTACTGCTTCTAACAACTTACTCCCATACAAATACTCTTAATAATTTCCACAAAGCATTTCTATCAACTCTACCATATGCCTTCTCCAGATCCATACATGCTACATATAAATCCATCCGTTTTTCTAAGTATTTCTCACATACATTATTTAAAGCAAACACCGGATCCACACATCCTCTACCACTTCGGAAACCACACTGCTCTTCCCTAATCTGATGCTTTGTACATGCCTTCACCCTCTCAATCAATACCCTCCCATATAATTTCCAAGGAATACTCAACAAACTTATACTTCTGTAATTTGAACACTCACCTTTATCCCCTTTGCCCTTGTACAATGGCACTATGCATGCATATATATCTATTATTCATATCTATTATACTTAGTCACTGTCTCCCGCGTTAGCGAGGTAGCGCAAGGAAACAGGAAAGAATGACCCAATCCACTCACATACACATTTATATACATAAACGCCCACACACGCACATATACATACCTATACATTTCAACGTATACATACATATGCATATATACACATGTACATATTCGTAGTTACTGCCTTTATCTGTTTCCGTCTCCATCCCGCCACATTTGAGATGGCATTCCCATCCCTATGTGCGCTCGCGAGGTAGCGCTCGGAAAACAAAACAAAGGTCACATTCGTTCACACTCTCTCTCTAGCTGTCATGTGTAATGCACCGAAACCACAGCTCCCTTTCCACATCCAGGCCCCACAAAACTTTCCATGGTTTACCTCGGACTCTTCACATGCCCTGGTTCTATCCATTGACAGCACGTCGACCCCGGTGTAATACATCGTTCCAATTCAATCTATCAATTGCACGCATTTCACCCTCCTGTATGTTCAGGCCCCGATCGCTCAAAATCTTCTTCACTCCATCTTTCCACCTCCAGTTTGGTCTTCCACTTCTCGTTCCATCGACTTCTGACACATACATCCTCTTTGTCAATCTTTCCTCACTCATTCTCTCCATGTGACCAAACCATTTCAATACACCCTCTTCTGCTTCTCAACCACAATCGTTTTATTACCTCACGTCTCTCTTATCCTTTCATTACTTACTCGATCAAACCACCTCACACCATATATCTTCCTCATACATTTCACTTCCAACACATCCACCCTCCTCCGCACAACCCTATCTATAGCCCATGCCTCGCAACCATATAACATCGCTGGAACCACAATTCCTTCAATCATACCCGTTTTTGCTCTCCGAGATAACGCTCTCGCCTTCCACATATTCTTCAACGCTCCCAGAGCCTTCGCCCCCTCCCCTAGCCTGTGAATCAACTTCCGCTTCCATGGTTCCACTGCTAATCCACTCCCAGATATCTAAAACACTTTACTTCCTCCAGTTTTTTCTATTCAAACTTACCTCCCAATCAACTTGTCCCTCAACCCTACTGAACCTAATAACCTTGCTCTTATTCACATCTACTCTCAGCTTTCTTTTACCACACACTTTACCAAACTCATTCACCAATTTCTGCAGTTTCTCACCCGAATCAGCCACCAGCGATGTATCATCAGCGAACAACAACTAATTCAATTCCGAAGCTCTCTCATCCACAACAGACTGCATACTTTCCCCTCTCTCCAAAAGTCTTGCATTCAGTTCCCTAACAACCCCATCTATAAACAAATTAAAAAACCATGGAGATATCATACACCCCTGCCACAAACCGACATTCATTGGAAACCAATAACTTTCCTCTCTTCCTACTCGTACATATGCCTTACATCCTTGATGAAAACTTCTCACTGTTTCAAGCAACGTACCTCCCACACCATATACTCTTAGTACTTTCCATAAAGAATTTCTATCATTCCTATGATATGCCATCTCCAGATCCTTAAATGCTACATACAAATCCATCTGTTTTTCTAAGTATTTCTCACAGACATTCTTCAAAGCAAAACACCTGAACCAAACATCCTCTACCACTTCTGAAACCACACTGCTCTTCCCTAATCTAATGCTCTGTAAATGCCCTTACCCTCTCAATCAGGAATATTCAAAAGACTTATACCCCTAATTTGAACACTCACCTTTGCCTTTGTACAATGGCACTATGCAAGCATTCCTCCAATCCTCAGGCATTTCAACATGAACCATACATGCAATGAATATCCTTACCAAACAAGAAACAACACAGTCACCCTCTTCTTTATTAAATTCCACTGCAATACCATCCAAACCCGCCGCCTTGCCGGCCTTCATCTTCCGCAAAGCTTTACAAAACCATTCTCCCTGACCCTCTCACTTCGCACACCATCTCGACCAAAACACTCTATATATGCCACTCTATCATCAAACGCATTCAACAAACCTTCAAAATACTCAGTCCATCTCCTTCTCACATCACCACTACTTGTTATCACCTCCCCATTAGCCCCCTTCACCGATGTTCCCAATTGTTCTTTTGTCTTCGCACTTTATTTACCTCATTTCAAGATATCTTTTAATTCTCCTTGAAATTTCATGATACTGTCTCACCACAACTCTCATTTACCCTATTTTTCACCTCTTGCACCCTTCTCTTGACCTCCTGCCTCTTTCGTTTATACATCTAATCATTCGCACTACTTCCCTGCAAAAATTGTCCAAACGCCTCTCTCTTCTCTTTCACTAACAATGTTACTTCTTCATTCCACCACTCACTACCCTTTCTAATCTGCCCACTTCCCAGGTTTCTCATGCCACAAGCATCTTTTGCGCAAGCCATCACTGCTTCCCTAAATATATCCCATTCATCCCCCACTCCCTTTACGCCATTCGCTCTCACCGTTTGCCATTCTGCACTCAATCTCTCCTGGTACTTCCTCACAGAAGTCTCGTTTCCAAGCTCCCTTACTCTCACCACTCTCTTCACCCCAACATACTCTCTTCTTTTCTGAAAACCTCTACAAACCTTCATTTTCGCCTCCACAAGATAACGATCAGACATCTCTCCAGTTGCCCCTCTCAGCACATTAACATCCAAAAGTCTCTCTTTCATGCGCCTATCAATTAACACGTAATCCAATAACGCTCTCTGGCCATCTGTCCTACTTACATAAACATACTTATGTATATCTCTCTTTTTAAAGCAGGTATGCCCAGTCACCAATCCATTTTCAGCATACAAGTCTACACGCTTATCACCTATTTCTATTTACAACACTGAAAACACCATGTACACCAATCATACCCCAACTGCCTCATTATATATATATATATATATATATATATATATATATATATATATATATATATATATATATATATATATATAAGTGTTTTAGATATCTGGGAGTGGATCTGTCAGCGGATGGAACCATGGAAGCGGAAGTGGATCATAGGGTGGGGGAGGGGGCGAAAATTTTGGGAGCCTTGAAAAATGTGTGGAAGTCGAGAACATTATCCCGGAAAGCAAAAATGGGTATGTTTGAAGGAATAGTAGTTCCAACAATGTTGTATGGTTGCGAGGCGTGGGCTATGGATAGAGTTGTGCGCAGGAGGATGGATGTGCTGGAAATGAGATGTTTGAGGACAATGTGTGGTGTGAGGTGGTTTGATCGAGTAAGTAACGTAAGGGTAAGAGAGATGTGTGGAAATAAAAAGAGCGTGGTTGAGAGAGCAGAAGAGGGTGTTTTGAAATGGTTTGGGCACATGGAGAGAATGAGTGAGGAAAGATTGACCAAGAGGATATATGTGTCGGAGGTGGAGGGAACGAGGAGAAGAGGGAGACCAAATTGGAGGTGGAAAGATGGAGTGAAGAGGATTTTGTGTGATCGGGGCCTGAACATGCAGGAGGGTGAAAGGAGGGCAAGGAATAGAGTGAATTGGAGCGATGTGGTATACAGGGGTTGACGTGCTGTCAGTGGATTGAATCAAGGCATGTGAAGCGTCCGGGGTAAACCATGGAAAGCTGTGTAGGTATGTATATTTGCGTGTGTGGACGTGTGTATGTACATGTGTATGGGGAGGGTTGGGCCATTTCTTTCGTCTGTTTCCTTGCGCTACCTCGCAAACGCGGGAGACAGCGACAAAGTATAAAAAAAAAAAAAAAAAAATATATATATATATATATATATATATATATATATATATATATATATATATATATATATATATATATATATACACGTCCCCACACGCAAATATACATACCCATACATCTCAATGTACACATATATATACACACACTGACATATACATATATACACATGCACACAATTCACACTGCCTTTATTCATTCGCATCGCTACCTCGCCACACATGGAATACCATCCCCCTCCCCCCCTCATGTGTGCGAGGTAGCGCTAGGTAAAGACAACAAACGCACCATTCGTTCACACTCAGTCTCTAGCTGTCATGCAATAATGCCCAAAACCACAGCTCCCTTTCCACATCCAGGCCCCACACAACTTTCCATGGTTTACCCCAGACGCTTCACATGCTCTGGTTCAATCCATTGACAGCACGTCGACCCCGGTATACCACATCGATCCAATTCACTCTATTCCTTGCCCGCCTTTCACCCTCCTGCATGTTCAGGCCCCAATCACTCAAAATCTTTTTCACTCCATCTTTCCACCTCCAATTTGCTCTCCCACTTCTACTCGTTCCCTCCACCTCCGACACATATATCCTCTTTGTCAATCTTTTCTCACTCATTCTCTCCATGTGCCCAAACCATTTCAAAACACCCTCTTCTGCTCTTTCAACCACACTCTTCTTATTTCCACACATCTCTCTTACCCTTACATTACTTACTCGATCAAACCACCTCACACCACATATTGTCCTCAAACATCTCATTTCCAGCACATCCACCCTCCTGCGCACTACTCTATCCATAGCCCACGCCTCGCAACCATACAACATTGTTGGAACCACTATTCCTTCAAACATACCCATTTTTGCTTTCCGAGATAATGTTCTCGACTCCCACACATTCTTCAAGGCTCCCATGATTTTCGCCCCCTCCCCCACCCTATGATTCACTTCCACTTCCATGGTTCCATCCGCTGCCAGATCCACTCCCAGATATCTAAAACACTTTACTTCCTCCAGTTTTTCTCCATTCAAACTTACCTCGCAGTTCACTTGACCCTCAACCCTACTGTACCTAATAACCTTGCTCTTATTCACATTTACTCTTAACTTTCTTCTTTCACACACTTTACCAAACTCAGTCACCAGCTTCTGCAGTTTCTCACGTGAATCAGCCACCAGCGCTGTATCATCAGCGAACAACAACTGACTCACTTCCCAAGCTCTCTCATCCCTAACAGACTGCATACTTGCCCATCTTTCCAAAATTCTTGCATTCACCTCCCTAACAACCCCATCCATAAACAAATTAAACAACCATGGAGACATCACACACCCCTGCCGCAAACCTACATTCACTGAGAACCAATCACTTTCCTCTCTTCCTACACGTACACATGCCTTACATCCTCGATAAAAACTTATCACTGCTTCTAACAACTTGCCTCCCACATCATATATTCTTAGTACTTTCCACAGAGTATCTCTATCAACTCTATCATATGCCTTTTTATCTATTTATTTTGCTTTGTCGCTGTCTCCCGCGTTAGCGAGGTAGCGCAAAGAAACATATGAAAGAATAGCCCTACCCTCCCACATACACATGTATATACATACACGTCCACACACGCAAATATACATACCTATACATCTCAACGTATACATATATATACACACACAGACATACATATATATACACTTGCAAATAATTCATACTGTCTGCCTTTATTCATTCCCATCGCCATCCCGCCACACATGAAAATAACCACCCCCTCCCTCCAAAATTGCGCGAGGTAGCGCTAAGAAAAGACAAAGGCCACTTTCGTTCACATTCAGTCTCTAGCTGTCATGTAATAATGCACCGAAACCACATCTCCCTTTCCACATCCAATCTCCACGGAACTTTCCATGGTTTACCCCAGACGCTTCACATGCCCTGGTTCAATCCATTGACAGCACGTCGACCCCGGTATACCATATCGTTGCAATTCACTCTATTCCTTGCACGCCTTTCACCCTCCTGCATGTTCAGACCCCAATCACTAAAAATCTTTTCCACTCCATCTTTCCACCTCCAATTAGGTCTCCCACTTCTCCTCGTTCCCTCCACCTCTGACACATATATCCTCTTGGTTAATCTTTTCTCATTCATTCTCTCCAAGTGCCCGAACCATTTCAAAACACCCGCTTCTGCTCTCTCAACCATACATATATCATTACCACACATCTCTCTTACCCTATTATTACATACTCGATCAAACCACCTCACACCACATATTGTCCTCAAACATCTCATTTCCAGCACATCCACCCTCCTGCGCACTACTCTATCCATAGCCCACGCCTCGCAACCATATAACATTGTTAGATCCACTATTCCTTCAAACATATCAATTTTTGCCTTCCGAGATAATGTTCTCGACTGCCACACATTCTTCAAGGCTTCCAGAACTTTCGCCCCCTCCCCCACCCTATGATTCACTTCCGCTCCCATGGTTTATCCGCTGCCAAATCCACTCCCAGATATCTAAAACACTTCACTTCCTCCAGTTTTTCTCCATTCAAACTTACCTTCCAACTAACTTGTCCCTCAACCCTACTGTACCTATTAACCTTACTTTTATTTACATTTACTCTCAGCTTTCTTCTTTCACACACTTAACCAAACTTAGTCACCAGCTTCTGCAGTTTCTCATACGAATCAGCAACCAGCGGTGTATCATCAGCGAAAAACAACTGAATCACTTCCCAAGCTCTCTCATCCACAATAGACTGCATACTTGCCCCTCTTTCCAAAACTCTTACATTCACTTCCCTAATAACCCCATCCATAAACAAATTAAACAACCATGGAGACATCACATACCCCTGCCGCAAACCTAATTTCACTGAGAACCAATCACTTTCCTCTCTTCCTGCACGTACACATGCCTTACATCCTCGATAAAAACTTTTCACTGCTCTTCCCCAATCTGATGCTCTGTACATGCCTTCACCCTCTCAATCAATACCCTCCTTATAATTTCCCAGGAATACTCAACAAACTTATATCTCTGTAATTTGAGCACTCACTTTTATCCCATTTGCCTTTTACAATGGCACTATGCAATCATTCCGCCAATCCTCAAGCACCTTACCATGAGCCAAACATACATTAACTAACCTTACCAGCCAGTCAACAATACAGTCACCCCCTTTTTCAACAAATTCCACTGCAATACCATCCAAACCCGCTACCTTGCCGGCTTTCATCTTCCGCAAAGCTTTTACTACCTCTTCTCTGTTCACCAAATCATTTTCCCTAACCCTCTCACTTTGCACACCACCTCGACCAAAACACCCTATATCTGCCACTCTATCATTAAACACATTCAACAAACCTTCAAACTACTCACCCATCTCATACTCACATCACCATTTTCTGTTATCACCTCCCCATTTGCCCCCTTCACTGAAGTTCCCATTTGTTCCCTTGTCTTACGCAATTTATTTACCTCCTTCCAAAATATCTTTTTATTCTCCCTAAAATGTGATGATACTCTCTCACCCCAACTCCCATCTGCCCTCTTTTTCACCTCTTGCACCTTTCTCTTGACATCCTGCCTCTTTCTTTTATACATCTCCCAGTCATTTGCATTATTTCCCTGCAAAAATCGTCCAAATGCCTCTCTCTTCTCTTTCACTAATAATCTTAATTTTTCATCCCACCAATCACTACCCTTTCTAATCTGCCCACCTTCCACGTTTCTCATGCCACAAGCATCTTTTGCGCTTGTTATCAATGCTTCCCTAAATACATCCCATTCCTCCCCCACTCTCTTTACGTCCTTTGTTCTCACCGTTTTCCTTTCTGTACTCACTCTCTCTTGGTACTTCCTCATACAATTCTCCTTCCCAAATTCACTTATATATATATATATATATATATATATATATATATATATATATATATATATATATATATATATATATATATATATATATATATTTTTTTTTTTTTTTTTTTTATACCTCGTCGCTGTCTCCCGCGTTTGCGAGGTAGCGCAAGGAAACAGACGAAAGAAATGGCCCAACCCCCCCCCATACACATGTACATACACACGTCCACACACGCAAATATACATACCTACACAGCTTTCCATGGTTTACCCCGGACGCTTCACATGCCTTGATTCAATCCACTGACAGCACGTCAACCCCTGTATACCACATCGCTCCAATTCACTCTATTCCTTGCCCTCCTTTCACCCTCCTGCATGTTCAGGCCCCGATCACACAAAATCCTTTTCACTCCATCTTTCCACCTCCAATTTGGTCTCCCTCTTCTCCTCGTTCCCTCCACCTCCGACACATATATCCTCTTGGTCAATCTTTCCTCACTCATTCTCTCCATGTGCCCAAACCATTTCAAAACACCCTCTTCTGCTCTCTCAACCACGCTCTTTTTATTTCCACACATCTCTCTTACCCTTACGTTACTTACTCGATCAAACCACCTCACACCACACATTGTCCTCAAACATCTCATTTCCAGCACATCCATCCTCCTGCGAACAACTCTATCCATAGCCCACGCCTCGCAACCATACAACATTGTTGGAACCACTATTCCTTCAAACATACCCATTTTTGCTTTCCGGGATAATGTTCTCGACTTCCACACATTTGTCAAGGCTCCCAAAATTTTCGCCCCCTCCCCCACCCTATGATCCACTTCCGCTTCCATGGTTCCATCCGCTGACAGATCCACTCCCAGATATCTAAAACACTTCACTTCCTCCAGTTTTTCTCCATTCAAACTCACCTCCCAATTGACTTGACCCTCAACCCTACTGTACCTAATAACCTTGCTCTTATTCACATTTACTCTTAACTTTCTTCTTCCACACACTTTACCAAACTCCGTCACCAGCTTCTGCAGTTTCTCACATGAATCCGCCACCAGCGCTGTATCATCAGCGAACAACAACTGACTCACTTCCCAAGCTCTCTCATCCCCAACAGACTTCATACTTGCCCCTCTTTCCAAGACTCTTGCATTTACCTCCCTAACAACCCCATCCATAAACAATGCGTGCATAGTGCCATTGTACAAAGGCAAAGGGGATAAGAGTGAGTGCTCAAATTACAGAGGTATAAGTTTGTTGAGTATTCCTGGTAAATTATATGGGAGGGTATTGATTGAGAGGGTGAAGGCATGTACAGAGCATCAGATTGGGGAAGAGCAGTGTGGTTTCAGAAGTGGTAGAGGATGTGTGGATCAGGTGTTTGCTTTGAAGAATGTATGTGAGAAATACTTAGAAAAGCAAATGGATTTGTATGTAGCATTTATGGATCTGGAGATGGCATATGATAGAGTTGATAGAGATGCTCTGTGGAAGGTATTAAGAATATATGGTGTGGGTGGCAAGTTGTTAGAAGCAGTGAAAGGTTTTTATCGAGGATGTAAGGCATGTGTACGTGTAGGAAGAGAGGAAAGTGATTGGTTCTCAGTGAATGTAGGTTTGCGGCAGGGGTGTGTGATGTCTCCATGGTTGTTTAATTTGTTTATATATATATATATATATATATATATATATATATATATATATATATATATATATATATATATATATATACACACATATACATTTTATTTATTTGTATATTTTACTTTGTCGCTGTCTCCAGCGTTAGCGAGGTAGCGCAAGGAAACAGACGAAAGAATGGCTCAACCCACCCACATACACATGTATATACATACACGTCCGCACACGCAAATATACATACCTATACATCTCAATGTACACATATATATACATACACAGACATATACATATATGCACATGTACATAATTCATACTGTCTGCCTTTATTTATTCCCATCGCCACCCCGCCACACATGGAATACCAACCCCCTCCCCCCTCATGTGTGCAAGGTAGCGCTAGGAAAAGACAACAAAGGCCACTTTCGTTCACACTCAGTCTCTAGCTGCCATTTAATAATGCACCGAAACCAGAGCTCCCTTTCCACATCTAGGCCCCACAGAACTTGCCATGGTTTACCCCAGACGCTTCACATGCCCTGGTTCAATCCATTGACAGCACGTCGACCCCGGTATACCACATCGTTCCAATTCACTCTATTCCTTGCACGCCTTTCCCCCTCCTGCATGTTCAGGCCCCAATCACTAAAAATCTTTTTCACTCCATCTTTCCACCTCCAATTTGGTCTCCCACTTCCACTCTATCCATAGCCCACGCCTGGCAACCATACATCATTGTTGCAACCACTATTCCTTCAAACAAACCCATTTTTGCTTTCCGAGATAATGTTCTCGACTTCCAAACATTCTTCAAGGCTTCCAGAATTTTCGCCCCCACCCCCACCCTATGATTCACTTCCGCTACCATGGTTCCATCCGCTGCCAGATACACTCCCAGATATCTAAAATACTTTACTTCCTCTAGTTTTTCTCCATTCAAACTTACCTCCCAATTGACTTGACTCAACCCTACTGTATCTAATAACCTTGCTCTTATTCACATTTACTCTTAACTTTCTCCTTTCACACACTTTACCAAACTCAGTCTCCAGCTTCTGCAGTTTCTCACATGAATCAACCACCAGCGCTGTGTCATCAGCGAACAACAACTGACTCACTTCCCAAGCTCTCTCATTCACAGCAGACTCCATACTTGCCCCTCTTTCCAAAACTGCATTCACCTCCCTAAGAACCCCATCCATAAAGAAATTAAACAACCATGGAGACATCACACACCCCTGCCGCAAACTTACATTCACTGAGAACCCGGTTATATCGTTATAAACAAACATGGGTTATAAGACTCTTGGGTATACCGTAATAAAGTATACGTGGACAGTTCTTCCGTCACAAATAAAATGTAGGGTCTAAAGTTAAGATCTTTAACTTCTGGAGGTTGTAATAATTGAATCTAATCTGGCTTATCATTACTATTATTGTCATTATTATCATTATTATTTTCATTGATTGTTACATTACGATGATGATTATCATATTATTACAATTATCAAAATCATCATCATTATTTCATTTACTTATTCTATTCTTTATTTTAATGATTTATCTAATTTTTTGCGTTCGGAATAAACCTCACACGGCGTTTATCACTGATCTTCACTTCGGCTGGTTTTACGAAAACTGAACTTTTGTCTTTTTTCAAACTTCAAAACTTTTGGATTTAAAGTCTATCACCGACCAGAACTTGTGAGACGTTTGGAATTGCTTAACTAAGAATCATTTTTCATCATTTCTTTATGTAAAAATCTTTTGACTTTAATTATTACGTTGACATCAGAATAAATAAAGATAACGGCATATGAAATATAGCATCAGCAGTAGCAGTAAAAGTAGTAGTAGTAGTGTAATAGTAGTAGTGGTAGTAGTAGTAGTAGTAGTAGTAGTAGTAGTAGTAGTAGTAGTAGAAGTAGTAGTAGTAGCAGCAGTAGAAGGAACAACACAGTACATTACGTCAGGTTGGTGGCTACTGGAAGGTTACAGAAGAGCACTTCACAAGAAGCGGGCTGGGTTCGAGGGAGGGGAAGACCCTTCACTTCACGAGAGGCTTCGTGGAAAAGCTGATCGTTGACTTGAAGTTCTGTGGGAGATTCCGGGGAGGTGGCTGACGCTGTTGGCTCCTCCACCCTCGAGGACAGCTCCTCTGGGACTTGCTCTCGTGTAGGCAACAAGACTGTTTAAGACACCGTTCAGCGAGTGATGGCTCTTGGGCCAGAAAATAAGAGACAGACGGAAAAGCATAATGTCGACTTCATGTGCCCCCCATAATGCGTCCTGAACCACCGGAGGAGGACCTGTCATTCCTCTAGATCGAGCAGTTCGATGTTGTGAAGTCTTATAGTGTTAAGATGACCCTCGGAGTGTTGCAGATCGTGATTCTCTATGCTCAGGATCCTGTAGCACTGAGGATCACAGTCTCCCCAAGCTGTGTATCCTACGCTAAGAAAGAGTCTCTGTTGAGGATCCTGAGTGTCCAAGACATTTGAATATCATATGGTATTGTATTTGATGATTATGGCTCACTATGTGAAGGACTCAAGTATGCATTGAGAATCCTATATTACAGCGTTAAAGTTCCTGAAATACAGTTTTAAGATTCGGACATGATCAAAAGCACTAAATTTACCCCTGTCTCCTCCTCCTCCTCCCTCTCTCTCTCTCTCTCTCTCTCTCTCTCTCTCTCTCTCTCTCTCTCTCTCTCTATCTATCTATCTATCTTTCTCCTCGTCTCGTTCGTTTACGCTGCATCATTACCTCCCAGTATTGGGTTAGTTATCTAGACGTCCGCACCAAATAACCGCGCGATATTTTCCTTCCAGATATTCCTTCGTTGATAATCTTTATGTTGATGACGGACGATATTCGGTCCTCCAGCTACCAGTCAATATTGAGTTCCAGACACTTGGAACTTCCGTCGAGAAGGAATTCCAATGTTGGAATAAGGCTATTCCGGGAACAGAGATCGACTTGCTAGATGCTGCTGGCGTGAAGCCGTTGTCGAAAGCTTTGATTAAAAAAACTTTGATGGTAACAACAGACGCCCGTCTGCCCCTTATTGCTAAAGTTGTTAATAAGTTATTCGGCGCACGCAATGATGATGACGGATATGACGAAGACAACCAAGCAGGAGGAACAAGAGACAAATAACAACACACACACACACACACACACACACACACAACTACGAGTCAGTCCAGGCCCGTCCAGGGCCGTGCCACCATGGGTTCGAATCCTAGGCCTGGCAGTCGGCTCACACCCAACCCAGGTGTTCATCCTCCCCTCTCGGGGCTGGACAATAAATGGGTACTTGACTCAACGCTGTGGTGTGTGTGTGTGTGTGTGTGTTTATGTGCAAACACACTACATTAGGATAAAAGACAAAATTCATATGTACAAATTCAAGAGACGGGGCAACATTAGTGTAAAACTCTCTTCCCTTACAGTACAAGGGAGTAATTACAATCACACACACACACACACACACACACACACACACACACACACACACACACACACACACACAAACACACACACACAACATGAACACATTTTTTCCTTTTCATATTCTCTAGCTGTCTATGGCCGCCCATCATCCACTGGAGTTCCTATGACCAATACCATGAAATTGATATAAGACTAATATAAAATCAGCACTACTCTCTGGAGTTATTAGTATTCCTGTGGAGCGAGAGAGCCGTCACATTAATGACGCAACTTTAGGCAGCTTAATGGAGATAAAATCCTCTTAGCAACTTCGTCGTAGTTACACTTTTAGAAAGTGAATACAAGCCAAATACTCTGTGAGACCATGCGATGAAGGAAAAGGAAAAATATACAGAGAAAGAAGTCATGAATGAAGATTGAAGGAACATACCCATGCTCACTAGTGTAGCGGTAAAACGTTTCTGACCGTGAATGAATTCACGGTCCGCCCACGGTCCAGCGGATAGCTTCGAATCCTGGTCCACAGTCAACCCACATGTTCATCCATCAGTAGCCTTGGTCGATGAAATAAGTACATGGCTCAGGCTAGGATATATATATATATATATATATATATATATATATATATATATATATATATATATATATATATATATATATATATATATCTATTTATTTATTTTCATTTATCTTGCTTTGTAGCTGTCTCCCGCGTTAGCGAGGTAGCGCAAGGAAACAGACGAAAGAATGGCTCAACCCATCCACATACACATGTATATACATACACGTCCACACACGCAAATATACTTACCTATACATCTCAATGTATACCTACATATACACACACAGACATATACATATATACACAGGACATATGTACATAATTCATACTGTCTGCCTTTATTCATTCCCATCGCCACCTCGCCACACAAGGGATAACAACCCCCTCCTCCCTCATGTGTGCAAGGTAGCGCTAGGAAAAGACAACAAAGGCCACATTCGTTCACACTCAGTATCTAGCTGTCATATAATAATGCACCGAAACCACAGCTCCCTTTCCACATCCAGGCCCCACAGAACTTTCCATGGTTTACCCCAGACGCTTCACATGCCCTGGTTCAATCCATTGACAGCACGTTGACACAGATATACCACATCGTTCCAATTCACTCTGTTCCTTGCACGCCTTTCACCCTCCTACATGTTCAGGCCCCGATCACTCAAAATCTTTTTCACTCCATCTTTCCACCTCCAGTTTGGTCTCCCACTTCTCCTCGTTCTCTCCACCTCTGACACACATATCCTATTGGCCAATCCTTCCTCACTCATTCTCTCTATGTGACCAAATCATTTCAAAACACCCTCTTCTGCTCTCTCAACCACACTCTTTTTATTACCACACATCTCTCTTACCCTATTATTACTCAGTCGATCAAACCACTTTTCACCACATATTGTCCTCAAACATCTCATTTCCAGCACATCCATCCTCCTGCGCACAACTCTATCCATAGCCCACGCCTCGCAACCATACAACATTGTTGGAACCACTATTCCTTCAAACATACCCATTTTTGCTTTCCGAGATAATGTTCTCGACGTCCACACATTCTTCAAGGCTGCCAGAATTTTCGCCCCCTCCCCCAACCTATGATTCACTTACGCTTCCATGGTTCCATTCGCTGCCAAATCCACTCCCAGATATCTAAAACACTTCACTTCCTCCAGTTTTTCTCCATTCAATCTTACCTCCCAATTGACTTGACCCTCAACCCTACTGTACCTAATAACCTTGCTCTTATTCACATTTACTCTCAACTTTCTTCTTTCACACACTTTACCAAACTCAGTCACCAACTTCTGCAGTTTCTCACATGAATCAGCCACCAGCGCTGTATCATTAGCGAACAACAACTGACTCACTTCCCAAGCTCTCTCATCCACAACAAACTGCATACTTGCCCCTCTTTCCAAAACTCTTGCATTCACCTCCCTAACAACCCCATCCATAAACAAATTAAACAACCATGGAGACATCACACACCCCTGCCGCAAACCTACATTCACTGAGAACCAATCACTTTCCTCTCTTCCTACACGTACACATGCCTTACATCCTCGATAAAAACTTTTCACTGCTTCTAACAACTTGTCTCCCACAACATATATTCTTTATACCTTCCACAGAGCATCTCTATCAACTCTATCATATGCCTTCTCCAGATCCATAAATGGTACATACATATATACATATATATACATATGTATCCCTGGGGATAGGGGAGGAAAAAGACTACCCACGTATTCCCGCGTGTCGTAGAAGCCGACGAAAGGGGGCGGGAGCGGGGGCTAGAAGACCTCCCTTCCTTATATTTCAACTTTCTAAAAGGGGAAACAGAAGAAGGAGTCATGCAGGGATTGCTCATCCTCCTCGAGGGCTCAGACTGGGGTGTCTAAATGTGTGTGGATGTAACCAAGATGAGAAAGAAGGAGAGATAGGTAGTATGTTTGAGGAAAGGAACCTGGATGTTTGGGCTCTAAGTGAAACGAAGCTCAAGGGTAAAGGGGAAGAGTGGTTTGGGAATGTCTTGAGAGTAAAGTCAGGGGTTGGTGAGAGGACAAGAGTAAAGGAAGGAGTAGTACTACTCCTGAAGCAGAAGTTGTGGGAATAGTATGTGATAGAGTGTAAGAATGTAAACCCTAGATTGATATGGTAAAACTAAAAGTGAATGGAGAGCGATGGGTGATCACTGATGCCTATGCACCTGGTCATGAGAAGAAAGATCATGAGAGGCAAGTATTTTGGGAGCAGTTGAGTGAGTGTGTTAGCAGCTTTGATGAACGAGACAGGGTTATAGTGATGGATGATTTGAATGCAAAGGTGAGTAATGTGGCAGTTGATGGTTTGATTGGTGTACATAGGGTGTTCAGTGTTGTAAATGAAAATGGTGAGGAGCTTGTAGATTTGTGTATTGAAAAAGGACTGATGATTGAGAATCCTGGTTAAAAAGAGAGATATACATAAGTATACGTGTGTAAGCTGGAGAGGTGCCAGATAACGTTATTGGATTAAGTGTTAATTGATATGCACGTGAAAGAGAGACTTGTGGATGTTAATGTGCTGAGAGGTGCAACTGGAGGGATGTCTAATCATTATCTTGTGGAGGCGAAGGTGAAGATTTGTAGACATTTTAGAAAAGAAGAGAGAATGTTTGGGTGAAGAGAGTGGCGAGAATAAGTGAGCTTGGAAAGGAGACTTGAGTGAGGAAGTACCGGGAGAGATTGAGTGCAGAACGGCCAAAGGTGAGAACAAAGGACGTAAGATGAGTGGGGGAGGAATGGGATGTATCTAGGAAGGCAGTGATGGCTTGCACAAAAGACGCTTGTGGCATGAGAAAGGTGTGAGGTGGGCAGATTAGAAAGGGTAGTGAATGGTGGGATGAAAAAGTAAGATTGTTAGTGAAAGAGAAGAGAGAGGAATTTGGACGATTTTTGCTGGGAAGTAGTGCAAATGACTGGAAGATGTATGAAAGAAAGAGGCAGGAAGTCAAGAGAAAAGTGCAGAGGAGAAAACGAGGGCAAATGAGAGTTGGGGGGAGAGAGTATAATTAAATTTTAGGGAGAATAAAAAGATGTTTTGGAAGGAGGTAAATAAAGTGCGTAAGACAAGCGAGCAAATGGGAACATAGGTGAAGGGGGCTAATGGGAAGGTAATAACAAGTACTGGTGATGTGAGGAGATGGAGTATTTTGAAGGTTTGTTGAATGTGTTTGATGATAGAGTGGCAGAAGTAGGGTGTTTTAGTCGAGGTGGTGTGCGAAGTGAGAGGGTCAGGGAGAATAGTCTGGTAAAAAGAGAAGAGGTAGAGAAAGCTTTGCGGAAGGTGAAAGCCGGCAAGGCGGTGGGTTTGGCTGGTATTGCAGTGGAATTTATCAAAAAAGGGATGACTATGTTGTTAACTGCTTGGTAAGGATATTCAATATATGTATGGTTCATGGTGAAGTGCCTGAGGATTGGCGGAATGCATGCAAAGGGGATAAAGGTGAATGTTCAAATTACAGAAGTATAAATTTGTTGAATATTCCTGGGTAATTATATGGGAGGGTATTGATTGAAAGGGTAAAGGCATGTACAGAGCATCAGACTTAGGAAGAGCAGTGTGGTTTCAGAAGTGGAAGAGGATGTGTGGACCTGATGTTTGCTTTGAAGAATGTGAGAAATTCTTGGAAAAAACAGATGGATTTGTATGTAGCATTTATGCATCTGGAGAAGGCATATGATGGGGTTGATAGAGATGCTTTGTGGAATGTATCAAAATTATATGGTAGGAGAGGAAAGTTGCTGGAAGCAGTGAAAACTTTTTCCGAGGATGTGAGGCATGAGTGCAGGTAGGAAGAGAGGAAAGTCATTAATTCCCAGTGAATGTTGATTTGCGGCAGGGGTGCGTGATGTCTCCATGGTTGTTTAATTTGTTTATGGATGGGGTGGTTACGGAGGTGAATGCAAGAGTTTTGGAGAAAGGGGAAAGTATGTAGTCTGTTGTGGATGAGATGGCTTGGGAAGTGAGTCAGTCGTTGTTCGCTGATGATACAGCGCTGGTGGCTGATTCGGGTGAGAAACTGCAGAGGTTGGTGACTGAATTTGGTAAAGTGTGTGAAAGAAGAAAATTGAGAGCAAATGTGAATAAGAGCAAGGTTATTAGGTCCAATAGGGTTAAGGGACAAGTTAATCGAGAGGTAAGTCTGAATCGAGAAAAACTGGAGGAAGTGAAGTGTTTTAGATATCTGGGAGTGGCCTTAGCAGCGGATGGAACCATGGAAGCGGAAGTGTCACAGGGTGGGGGAGGAGGCGAAGGTTCTGGGGGCGTTGAAGAATGTGGGGAAGGCGAGAACGTTATCTCGAAGAGGAAAAATGGGTATGTTTGAGGGAACAGTAGTTCCAAAAATGTTATATGGTTGCGAGGCGTGGGCTATGGATAGGGTTGTGCGGAGGAAGGAGGATGTGTTTGGAAATGAAATGTTTGAGGACAATATGTGGTGTGAGGTGGTTTGCTCGAGTAAATAATGAAGGAGTAAGACAGATGTGTGGTAATAAAAAGAGTGTGGTGAGAGCAGAAGAGGGTGTATTGATATGGTTTGGTCAAATGGAAAGAATGAGTGAGGAAAGATTGACCAAGAGGATATATGTGTCAGAGGTAGAGGGAACGAGAAGTGGGAGACCAAAGTGAGGTGGAAGCCTGGAGTGAAAAGGATTTTGAGCGTTCGGGGCCAGAACATACATGAGGGTAAAAGGCGAGCAAAGAATAGAGTGAAAGGGAACGATGCGGTATACCGGGGTCAACGTGCTGTCAATGGATTGAGTCACGGCATGTGAAACGTCTGTGGTAAACCAAGGAAAGTTTTGAGGGGCCTGGATTTGGAAAGGGAGCTGTGGTTTCGGAGCATTACACATGACAGCTAGAGATTGAGTGATAAGAAATGTGGACTTTGTTGTCTTTTCGTAGCGGTACCTCGCGCACGGGCGGGGGAAGGGTGGTGCTATTTCACGTGTGGCGGGGTGGCGACGAGAATGGATGAAGGCAGCAAATACGAATATGTACATGCGTCTATATGTATATGTCTGTGTATGTATATGTATGTATACGTTGAAATGTATAGGTATGTATATGAGCGTGTGTGGGATTATTTGTTTATACATGTGTATGTGGGTGGGCTGGGCCATTCTTTCTCACATACAAGCTTCAAAGCAAACATCTGATCCACACATCCTCTACCCCTTCTGAAACCACACTTTTTTTTACCCAATCTCATGTTCTGCACATGTCTTTATCCTCTCAATCAATACCCTCCCACATGATATCCCAGGAATACTCAACGAACTAATACCTCTGTAGTCTGAACACTCACCTTTATCCCCTTGCCTATGTACAATGGCACTATGCATGCATTCCGCCAATCCTCAGACATTTTACCATGAATATGCTTACCAACCAATTAACAACACAGTCACCCCTTTCTTTAACATATTCCACTGTAGTACCATCCAAATCTGCTGCCTTGCCGACTTTCATCTTCCGCAAAGCTTTCACTACCTCTTCTCGGTTTATCAAACCATTCTCCCTGACCCTCTCACTTCGGACAACACCCCTACCAAAACGTCCTATATCTGCCACTCTATCATCAAACACATTAAAAAACCTTCAAAATACTCACTCCATCTCCTCATTTCATCATTATTTGTTATTACCTCCCCACTTGCCCACCTCACCGATGTTCCATTTGTTCTCTTGTCTTACGCTCGCTATTTACCTCCTTCCAAAACATATTTTTATTCCTCCTAAAATTGAATGATACTCTCTCACCCCAGTTCTCATTTGCCCTCTTTTTCACCTCTTGCACCTTTTTCTTGACCTCCTGCCGCTTTCTTTTATACATCTCCCAGTCATTTGCACTACTTCCCTGCAAGTATCGTTCAAACGCCTCCCTCTTCTTTCACTAACAACATTACTTCCTCATCTCACTACTCACTACCCTTTCTAATCTGCCAACCTCCCACCTTTCTCATGCCACATGGATCTTTTGCCTAAGCCATCACTACTTCCCTAAATACGTTCCATTCCTCACCCACTCCCCTTACGTCATTTCCTCTCACCTTTAGCCATTCTACATCAATCTCTCCTGGTACTTCCTCACACAAGTCTTTCCAAGCTCACTTGCTCTCACAACTCTCTTCTCCCTAACATTATCGCTTCTTTTTTGAAAACCTCTACAATTCTTCACCTTCGCCTCCACAAGAGAGTGATCAGACATCCCTCCAGCTAATCCCCTAAGTATATCAACATCCAAAAGTCTCTCTTTTACACACCTGTCAATTGACAATGCAATTCAATAACGCCCTTTGACCATCTCTCTCACTCACATACATATATCTCTCTTTTTAACCCAGGTATTCCCAGTCACCTGTCCTTTTTCAGCACACAAATCCACAAGCTCTTCAACATTTCCATTCACAACAGTGAACACCCAATGTACACCAATAATACCCTCAACTGCCACGTTACTCACCTTTGCATTCAAATCACCTATCACTTTTACTCGGTCTTGTGCATCAAAGCTCTAACACACTCACTCAGCTGCACTCAAAACAGTTGCCTCTCATGATCTTTCTTCTTATCACCAGTCGCATAGGCAACAATAACCACCCATCTCTCTCCATCAACTTTCAACTTTGCCCATATCAATCTAGAATTTACTTTCTTACACTTTATCACATACTTCCACAACTCCTGCTTCAGGAGTAGTGCTACTCCTGACCTTGCTTTTGTCCTCTCACCAACCCCTGGCTTTACAGCCAAGACTTTCCCAAACCGCTCTTCCCTTTTACCCTTGAGCTTCGCTTCACTCAGAGCCAGAATATCCAGGTTTCTTTCCTAAAGCATACTACCTATCTCTCCTTTCTTCTCATCTTAGTTACATCCACACACATTCAGACACCTCAATCTGAACCTTCGAGGAGGATGAGCACTCCCCGCTTGACTCCTTCTTCTTGTAGAGATTTAGATACAAGGTGGGGGTTCCAGTCCCCCGCTACCGCCCCCTTTAGTCGAATTCTAAGACACGTGGGGAATACGTGTGAAGTATTCTTTTCCCGTGTTCTCAGGGATATATATATATATATATATATATATATATATATATATATATATATATATATATATATATATATATATATATATTACTGTGAGTCCACAGGGAAAATGAAACACGGAAAGTTCCCAAGTGCACTTCCGTATAATAATCACATCATCAGGGGAGACACAAGAGAGGAATATAACAGTCAGTTGATATTCATCGAAGAGACGAAGCTAGGACGCCAAATGGGAAGTGTGAGTCACAGGGTGGGGGAGGGGGCGAAGGTTCTGGGGGCGTTGAAGAAGGCGAGAACCATATCTCGGAGAGGAAAAATGGGTATGTTTGAAGGAATAGTGGTTCAAACAGTGTTATATGGTTGCGAGGCATGGGCTATGGATAGGGTTGTGCGGAGGAGGGTGGATGTATTTGGAAATGAAATGTTTGAGGACAATATGTGGTGTGAGTGGTTTGATCGAGTAAGTAATGAAACTGTAAGATTGTTGCAATAAAAAAGAGTGTGGTTGAGAGAGCAGAAGAGAGTGTGTTGAAATGGTTTGGACACATGGAGAGAATGAGTGAGAAAAGATTGACAAAGAGGATATATGTGTCAGAGGTAGAGGGAAGAAAGAGAAGCTGGAGACCAAACTGGAAGTGGAAAGATGAGGTGAAAAAGATTTTGAGCGATCGGGGCCTTAACATACAGGAAGGTGAAAGGCGTGCAAGGAATAGAGTGAACTGGAACGATGTGGTATACCGGGGTCGACGTGCTGCCAATGGATTGAACCAGGGCATGTGAAGCATCTGGGATAAACCATGGAATGTTTTGTGGGGCCTGGATGTGGAAAGGGAGCTGTGGTTTCGGTGCATTATACATGACAGCTAGAGACTGAGTGTGAACCAATGTGGCCTTTGTTGTATTTTCCTATCGCTATTTTGCTGGATGCGGGGGTGCTTTTTCATGTGTGGCGGGGTGGCGTGGAAAATGGATGAAGGCAGCAAGTATGAATGTGTACATTTGTATATATGTATATATCTGTGTGTGTATATGCATGTATACGTTGAAATGTATATGTATGTATATGAGAGTGTATGGGTCTTTATGTATATAAATGTGTATGTGGGTGGATTGTGCCATTCCTCGACTGTTTCTTTGCGCTACCTCGCTGACGCGGGAGACGGCGATTAAGTATAAACACACACACACACACACATATATATATATATATATATATATATATATATATATATATATATATATATATATATATATATATATATGCTAGAGATCTTGACTCCTGAAAAACCATTAAACAAAATTATATCCCTAACGAACTTAAGAAAGAGATTATATTTCAAAAGGGGCCATTACCACTTGTCCCCAGTTTTCACAGGGAATCCAAAGCCATATTCCACAAGAGAGTACAACGAAGAAAATGTCTTAGGCTCCATGAACATCTACGTTGAAAGCCTACGATTCCAAAGAGAACTTTTAACAGCTATATCAAACACAACCGTAGGACCATTTGACATCATCAGCTTCAAGGATAAAAGCCAAGCCATCATACAGCAGTGTTCAAGACGTACAACCTCTGCACCACACTGTACATTCATAGTTAGCCATCACAACCACAGATCGTACACTGGTGATTGTAGAATTCCCCAGGCGCCCTATACTCTGGTAACATAGCCAGGTTAGGAATTAACCTCACGACATCCTGTCTACAACATCGGATCCAAACTCTCAGCAGCCACGCAAACACCACATATACGTTAAAAACACGCCGAAAACACGCCACAAAACACGCCAGGGACTTATTTTCGGGCAAATTCCGCCATCCTTATCTGAGGATGGAAATGACTGGGCACTTGTTCCCCCCGAGGCTGACATACAGATATTTCGTCCAGTTCGGAGCTGCGGAGATGTTCCACCTTGATAACAACACTGTTGAGACATGAGCGGGAAAAACTTAAAGAGAATATATACAACCGAATGACGGGCGGTAAGGAGTATATATATATATATATATATATATATATATATATATATATATATATATATATACATATATATATATATATATATATATATATATATATGTATATATATATATATATATATATATATATATATATATATATATATATATATATATATATATATATATATATCTTTTATACTATTCGCCATTTCCCGCATTAGCGAGGTAGCGATATATATATATATATATATATATATATATATATATATATATATATATATATATATATATATATATTTATATTTATTTATTATACTTTGTCGCTGTCTCCCGCGTTTGCGAGGTAGCGCAAGGAAACAGACAAAAGAAATGGCCCAACCCCCCCCCGCCCCCATACACATGTATGTACATACGTCCACACACGCAAATATATATACCTACACAGCTTTCCATGGTTTACCCCAGACGCTTCACATGCCTTGCTTCAATCCACTGACAGCACGTCAACCCCGGTATACCACATCGCTCCAATTCACTCTATTCCTTGCCCTCCTTTCACCCTCCTGCATGTTCAGGCCCCGATCACACAAAATCTTTTTCACTCCATCTTTCCACCTCCAATTTGGTCTCCCTCTTCTCCTTGTTCCCTCCACCTCCGAGACATATATCCTCTTGGTCAATCTTTCCTCACTCATCCTCTCCATGTGCCCAAACCACTTCAAAACACCCTCTTCTGCTCTCTCAACCACGCTCTTTTTATTTCCACACATCTCTCTTACCCTTACCTTACTTACTCGATCAAACCACCTCACACCACACATTGTCCTCAAACATCTCATTTCCAGCACATCCATCCTCCTGCACACAACTCTATCCATAGTCCACGCCTCGCAACCATACAACATTGTTGGAACCACTATTCCTTCAAACATACCCATTTTTGCTTTCCGAGATAATGTTCTCGACTTCCACACATTCTTCAAGGCTCCCAGAATTTTCGCCCCCTCCCCCACCCTATGATCCACTTCCGCTTCCATGGTTCCATCCGCTGCCAGATCCACTCCCAGATATCTAAAACACTTCACTTCCTCCAGTTTTTCTCCATTCAAACTCACCTCCCAATTGAATTGACCCTCAACCCTACTGTACCTAATAACCTTGCTCTTATTCACATTTACTCTTAACTTTCTTCTTTCACACACTTTACCAAACTCAGTCACCAGCTTCTGCAGTTTCTCACATGAATCAGCCACCAGCGCTGTATCATCAGCGAAAAACAACTGACTCACTTCCCAAGCTCTCTCATCCCCAACAGACTTCATACTTGCCCTTCTTTCCAAAACTCTTGCATTCACCTCCCTAACAACCCCATCCATAAACAAATTAAACAACCATGGAGACATCACGCACCCCTGCCGCAAACCTACATTCACTGAGAACCAATCACTTTCCTCTCTTCCTACACGTACACATGCCTTACATCCTCGATAAAAACTTTTCACTGCTTCTAACAACTTGCCTCCCACACCATATATTCTTAATACCTTCCACAGAGCATCTCTATCAACTCTATCATATGCCTTCTCCAGATCCATAAATGCTACATACAAATCCATTTGCTTTTCTAAGTATTTCTCACATACATTCTTCAAAGCAAACACCTGATCCACACATCCTCTACCACTTCTGAAACCACACTGCTCTTCCCCAATCTGATGCTCTGTACATGCCTTCACCCTCTCAATCAATACCCTCCCATATAATTTGCCAGGAATACTCAACAAACTTATACCTCTGTAATTTGAGCACTCACTCTTATCCCCTTTGCCTTTGTACAATGGCACTATGCACGCATTCCGCCAATCCTCAGGCACCTCACCTTGAGTCATACATATATATATATATATATATATATATATATATATATATATATATATATATATATATATATATATATATATATATCTATCTATCTATCTATCTATCTATATATATATATATATATATATATATATAGATAGATAGATATTGTTTTCTTCATACTATTCGCCATTTCCCGCGTTAGCGAAGTAGCGTCAAGAACGGAGGACTGGGCCTTTCAGGGAATATCTTCACTTGGCCCCCTTTTCTGTTCCTTCTTCTGGAAAATTAAAAACGAGAGGGGAGGATTTCCAGCTTCCCGCTCCCGTCCTCTTTTAGTCATCTATGACACGCAGGGAATACGTGGGAAGTATTCTTTCTCCTCTATCCCCTCCCTATTCGGCATGGGGAGAAGAAGAGGTTGTCCCGTAAAATGGTATGTTCCAAGCCAAGAATGTGTATAACACAGAGCATATCGTGTAAACCCGTATAGGTCAGACGCATAGTGTATTTCGCAATGTCAAACAAGGCTTACACAAGGCGAGCAGGGATATATTGAGTTCAAAACATAGGATTAGAAAGGATAATGACATAAAAGAGGGTCAAATCATTATGGTTGAAGTATAAGAGAGAATCTCTTATATTTGCACAGACTCTCTCCAACCAGGTACCAGTTCAGTCTCAACATACTTGCGAGTATTTTCCTCCCTTGGCGTTTAGAGTGAAATGGGCTGGCAATTTTGTGGGTCAGTAGCTAGAATTTCAAAGTTTAGGTATTACTGTGATCTTCGCTTCCATAAATGCCATGAGAGAAAGAGTTCTTTGTTAGTCACAACGTTGGAATAAGTTGAAAAGGTTTGCGAAATGCTATCTTCATTTTTGGGTCAGTTTAACATTTTTTTTCTCCATGGCTGTAGGGCTGTGCTTTTGGTTTTTCAAGATCGATGTTCGTATTTATGACAAGTCAATTGTCGCTGGGAGGCAGCTGTCAAGGATACGACGGAGTTAAGTCTATGGTCTGGCGTTCAATGGTTTTTCTCCCTATTAAGTCAGCAGTAGACTGGAGTTTCTTCATCATGGAACTGGTTCTGGTTCCTATTTCCTTCCTAATTCCATTTGTTTATGAATTTTTAATCCACATTATTTTCTGTTACTCTCAGTTGTCTCATAGGTGTTCTTGCCTTTAAGGAATCTATTTATGATTGTTGAATATTCTCCCAGAAGTGCTCTTGGTTCATTGTACTTTCGTGAAAGTGTATCAATAATTCATCCTGCCTTCCCCTCCTTCTCCCACTGCTTACTGTATTTTGCATCAAAATTCTTCATCAGCGTCTGGTGGAGATGATCTTCTTCACTGGTTGGTGGAGGGAACGCCTCACATCCACGAGGTGTGGGCGCTCGCTGGCCGGTGTGTGTGTATATATATTGGCGAAGCGACGGTTTGTTTCTGTGATTTCCCCGGGTGTGAGGCGGGTGTCGGGTGTGATAGCGTTTTGCATCTGGTGGCACGTATCGCATATGTATCAGACCTCAGCACACCCCGTCTCTTGGGGCCTTCCTCTTCCCACACACACACGGTCCTCTTGCTTCGAGATTTTTTTGGTATAAAACTTCATTTTCATCTCTCTTCTATCCACCTCTTTTCTCCATCTCTTTCTTACAGCATCTACATCACAAGATCATTCTACTTTTTGAACGACTTCCTCGAATTAAGATCGGTTCACGAAGGCACCTGTGGAGAGGCCAACACCACCACCACCCTCCTTCGTCACAGAAACGAGCGACTGTCTCTATAAGGGAGATACGAGGCACCAAAGTCTCGTCAGTGACAATGAGAGGTTCGCCACTCGTTCAAAAAAATGAATGTTTCAATCAACAATTCCCTGATCTGAGTCAAGCCATTGAGATTCAAGTTTCCTCGGCGTTGCCCCGTAAGGCCTCGCTGTGTGGCTCTTCCTCCCACGCCGAGATAATATTACCCATCGCGCTCACCTCCCGAACTAATCAACCCCTTGAGCGCGACAACACAAACCCTTGAACACAGCGGTGCAGCTCCTGAGAGTCATGGCGCGACCCTTTATCGTGACTGTGTGTGTGTGTGTGTGTGTGTGTGAGAGAGAGAGAGAGAGAGAGAGAGAGAGAGAGAGAGAGAGAGAGAGAGAGAGAGAGAGAGAGAGAGAGAGAGACCCTCCTCAGGCTATCCTTCCAAGAGTTGTACCGTCGCACCCTAAAGGCCAGCAACACAGACCATTCTCCCGGCTGTGTATATCGTCCGCTCCAACTATTACCTCCCCTTCCTCACGACTGTGTATATCGTCCGCTCCATCTATTACCTCCCCTTCCTCACGATTGTGTATATCGTCCGCTCCATCTATTACCTCCCCTTCCTCACGATTGTGTATATCGTCCGCTCCAACTATTACCTCCCCTTCCTCACGACTGTGTATATCGTCCGCTCCAACTATTACCTCCCCTTCCTCACGACTGTGTATATCGTCAGCTCCAACTATTACCTCCCCTTCCTCACGACTGTGTATATCGTCCGCTCCATCTATTACCTCCCCTTCCTCACGACTGTGTATATCGTCCACTCCAATTATCACCTCACCCCCCTCACGACTGTGTATATCGTCCGCTCCAACTATTACCTCCCCTTCCTCACGACTGTGTATATCGTCCGCTCCAACTATTACCTCCCCTCCCTCACGACTGTGTATATCGTCCGCTCCAACTATTACCTCCCCCCCCCTCACGACTGTGTATATCGTCCGCTTCAACTATTACCTCCCCTCCCTCACGACTGTGTATTTCGTCCACTCAAACTATTACCTCACCCCCTCCCTCACGACTGTGTATATCGTCAGCTCCAACTATTACCTCCCCTCCCTCACGACTGTGTATATCGTCCGCTCCAACTATTACCTCCCCTCCCTCACGACTGTGTATTTCGTCCACTCAAACTATTACCTCACCCCCTCCCTCACGACTGTGTATATCGTCCGCTCCATCTATTACTTCCCCCCCTCACGATTGTGTATATCGTCCGCTCCAACTATTACCTCCCCTTCCTCACGACTGTGTATATCGTCCGCCTGAACCGTTGACTGCCAACGTTAAGAGTCTTAGATAAGCATAATTGGCACAAATCTCTGTCCTCCTGAATGTCCCTTTCTTTCATCGCCAGTCTCCCAAGCTACGCTATTTTCAACATGAATGCAATCGTGCCTCCCTCTATATCACACAAGATATGACGGCTTTCATTGATTTCCTTCAGTAAGACGTAAAACAAATCCCTTTCAATGATGGTTTTAAGAAAGCTCTGATCCTTGTAAACAGCTTATCTCTTTGCCACGTACGAAATAATATGGTAAACCATTTTATTCAACAGTCGTAAACCCTGGTAAACCAAATCTACTTTAAGTATTTTATGAGGAATTCGTTTGGGATTGTGAGGGAGGGAGGGAGGATGGGGTGAGGATGGGGGGAATTAGGCAATTCTGCCGAAAAGAGAGAGAGAGATTTTTTGCGTATGCAAATGGGGTTTGCTCATCCCTTCACGGAGCAGTCGGGGCTCAGGCTGTCTTCACAAAGAAAGAGGGTGGGGTGAGGGGGGAACACCGTCCCTAATGAACGTTTCATTGATGTCCCCCATCTCTGTTTGCCTTTCATGACACACACACACACACACACACAGACACAGACACAGACACACACACACACACACACATACACAGGCACACATATCTGGCATATGCTTAGGTGCAGATGTGTGTGTGTTAGTGTGTGTGTTAGTGTGTGTGTGTGTGTGTGTGTGTGTGTGTGTGTGTGTATACACATACACAGGAGTAAAGACATGGTACATATACACAAGGACAACATGAGTGCAAAACTCTCTCTCCGTAACACACAGATAGTAATCACACACACACACACATACACACACACACACACACACACACACACACACACACACACGCACACACACACACACACACACACACACACACACACACACGCACACACACAAACCATGAAAGAATTCTGAAGGAAAATGGTGAACGAGAGGAAAATACGAATAAAATCACATCAAAGAAAATGACTCGTAAGATGACGGTGAATTCAGACTGAAAATGAAAATAATGGGGAACAAAGGTGAACATCTATCCAAGTAACGAGACAAAAAAAAGTAGACCGAATGAATAAGAAAAGACAAAACTCCGACATCAAATGAGCGGATGAGCCAAGGAAAGAAAAACGAGGCGAGAAAGACGTGAGGAGCGTCGTGTGAGAACACTGAAGAATGACTAGGAGAACAGAAGGAACATAACTAACTACTGACGGTGTGCAATCACTCGTGGCGTCCCAGAGGCTCCTGCATGGCGCCAAACATCTCGTGTGACCCAGACATATGAGACAGCTCGCACGGCGCTAAGCTTATGGCATCACACAGACTCGTGCTTGGCATCCGTCTCGTACCCGGGACTTATAAGACAGCTCGTACTTTGCCTTATGGCATGGTATAGACTCCATCCTGGTACCTCCACGGTACCCCAGGCGTATTAGACAGCTCGTATAATGCCTCATGGCATCTCACACACTCGGGCTTAGCACCTGTCTCGTACAGCACCTTGTGGCGTCCCTAAGACTCGTACTAGCCACCTCCCTCGTACACAGGACAGAGGCGAAAAGAATCTTCAAGGTACACTGTGTAAAGGCGGCGACATCAAGTACCTAATTAGCTCCCTGAGCATGAGTGTACGACCCTTGAACACGAGGGTATGACCCTTTAACGAACGACGAAACCCTAAGATGACATTGCCTGGTCTTTGACTCGATCCTTAAGAATGAGGTCAAAGGTTCAGGCCATCATACTAAGGGGTCGTCCTGTTGTGTATAGTGGGTTAGATTTCCATGATCTACTTCAAGTACATCTCTTCAAATGTTGGGGTTGAAGATAGGGAAAAAGAATTCAGCAAAGGATGGACCTACACTACTCAAGACTTATTCTCCGCTAATTCATAACATAGATCTCAACAGCACAGGGAAACACCAGAACACCATTATGATAAATGGTGTGTTGAGAGAGGGGGCTGTGGGATACTGTCGGAGTACACAGGTAATTACGGACGACTTCCTTTCAAATGTGGCAGGCACCTCGGGGAAACCCAAGCAGACCCGGCTGGAGTAACGTGGCGAAGCACTGGAGGTCTTCCCCACCAGCACCCTCCTCCCTCTAACGACTCTTGCTTCTCCTCCTCCTCCTCCTCTTCCTACTTCACCTTTCTGTGGTCGGAACCACAGAAGCAAGTTGGGCTGATTGGCTCCGTGAACCTTAAGTGTCTAGGTCTTGCACGCTATGCGTAAGTAAGCATGAACATTCTCTCTCTCTCTCTCTCTCTCTCTCTCTCTCTCTCTCTCTCTCTCTCTCTCTCTCTCTGTATTCACCACAGGATACGAGAATGAAAAATGAATGTTCCCATCCCACAGGATTCTTGCTCTAACTCAGCTGTACGTGAGCTAGTCAACGACATTCCCCTTTCCCTTACTCTAACCGGAACCCCCGAACCACTTGTGTAAGTCTGTGTTACTGGAATCCACGGACACCAGCTGGTACGACGTTCACTCGCCCAAAACCTGTCCTTGTCAGACATGGAGTACGTGAATTCCTCATGGCAATCCTCTGTTTCAGCAGTGTCCGCGCCCTTCACGACAGCATCAGAATGGTGGGATATTCCTCTTCTGGTCGTATAAACACCTCTGACCTCCCTGTAGCTCTGGTAACTCTTCGAAATACAAAACTTTGATCGGTAAATAATCCTTCTAAAGTCCTCTTCCTAGATCTTATTACGTACAACACTGCCTCCTTGATTTACGATGCTAGACTCATCATTAAAACTTGATATCCGATTAAATGGAAGCTAAAATGCCAGCACACCATCTACATCTCTTGTTTAAGCCTCAGTACTGTGAGTTTTATTTATTTTACCCATTAAGTCCGCGTTCATAAGACGACATAAGAGGATTGTTATGGCTTCCACAAAAGGCAGCGACCAGACTACCAGAAGATGAGTGGTCTGGTTGCACAACTCACACTGACTCTTACTCCACCACCTCCACAACCTCTTCCCCCTAATGCCACAATAACCAATCCCTCCCTTCACTCCCTCCACTTCCCCTCCTGTTACTCCTACGGTTCCTCGACCCCTGATTTCACACTGCCTCCCTCCTTACCCCCATAGTCCCTCACTTGCTCCCTAGTCCCTTCCGACGCTCCTTTCTACACCCACTCAGTCCCTCCACTCACATCCCCATTAACCTCCCTTCCTCACCTCACTTCCTCCGTCCTTCGCACGCACTCCCATCATCTCTCCCCCTCCGTCTGTGTTTCACGGTAATGAGTACAGAAGCATTAGAGAGAGCTCCGGCTCGTGCATGTTTCACCGCCTCCAACAGTTCTAGACGGTGAATGGCGCACCTTACGCTGGGTGCGGGGAATAACACGTGGTTCCTATGAGCGTTAGCTTTCACAGGAACGAAAATAAGACGATCTCTCTCCTCATTTAGGGAAGGTCCTGAGTTGCTCACAAGTACAGGGTTTTGTGATGGGCGAAAATAGAACAGTAAACTTGCTTTCTGAGTCATGACATACAACTTCGGAGGCAACCTATTAAAATGTACAGAATTTTTAAAATACCCTTCACTACGGCCATAAACCCTTGAATATAATGGCTTGACCTTTGACCAAAACCTTAACAGCGGGGTTGAAAGATCACCAATCGTGGTTCAGGATCTTGTCTACATATTCCAGTGTGACTGTCTTGGGTTCATCATCGCAGATCTCTTCAGCTCAATCACGTCCCTTGAGTTCCTAGCAGCTACACAGCACCTCCTTCACTTGGTGATATCTTAAGTCCAAGTACGTATGATGAACGCTGAAGACGAAATGCTACTCGCTGACTGTTGGGAAGGGGTTCTTATTCACAGTGGAATAAGGCCCCTTTTAGCTCGGTGTCTCCCCTTTCCCCTGGGCGTGTTTAAGACGGTAGGTGCATTCAGCACATTAGGAATGTAATCCCTCTTCAGTAGGAACCGGCAGGGGTAATAGTACTAGCAGGCAAAAGCGTCTTACAATATTCATTACACACCGGGCACAGCTGCGCATAGCAATGTGGGGTACAGCTGTAAGACGTAAGAGCAAGGAGTCAAGAAGCAGCTGCACACAGGAAGAGGTGGCGCCATCACAGACGAGACCATACAGCCATAAGAGGCCCTCGGTTCTCCTCTCACACACTACTTAGTTGAGGAGCTCGTTACTGAGGAACCCGTTACTGAGGAACTCGTTACTATTTCATGTGTTTCAAAACCAAAAAAGTACGACCTACACCCCGTTTTTTAAATGAAAGCTTCCACCTCCTCAAAATATTAGGTACTTTTACCCCCTCCGTTTCCGTTTTTTTTTTTTCATATATGTTTAAAATTTCTCTCATCTTTCATTTCACTGTGTAATGTGGGTGGCTCCAGAGTCATGTGGGTAGAAATGAAATGTTAGTCCTTATGCACCTGGTAACGAGGGGAGTAGGGAGAATGTTTTGAGAGGAGCAGAGCGAGTGTGTCGACAGTCATGATGCCAACAATCGACTGTGATTTGAGAGCAAGAGTGGAGGATGTAGCAGTCGAGGGTATAATTGGAGATCATGGGGTGCCCACGGTGAGCGACGGTGGTAGACACCTTATGTAACTACGTGCTGAAAAAGGCTGGTGTTTGGGACTACCTAGCTGAAAAACGGAACACAGGTAAGTATACGTGGGCGGGTGGGGTAAATGGTGAGCGGGTATCACTGGATTATGTATGGAATAAGAGATGTGCTAAGGAGAGAGACTCCTAGATGAAAACGAGCTGAGAGGGGCATCTAATTGGATACCTGATTACTATTTCGTGGAGGCAAGGGTGCAAATTTCTAAAGGCGCTAGGAAAAGAAGAAATGGTGGGAAGTGTGAGCACGTGTGAGCTGATATCAAATGAGACTGGGTGAAAAATGGCAAAAGCTAAGAGTACACGAAACTAGAAATGTCCGCTGGAATAGAAGGTGTTTACGGAAGCAGTGCTAACACGTGCGGGAGAATTTTGCAGCATGTGGATAAAGGAAAGAAAAGCGTGTGGTAAGGGTAGAAAGTGGAGGGATGAAGAAGTCAGGTTACTTGTCAAGAGGATAGGTATATGGGGTTTACCTGCAGGGAAAGAATGCGAGTGATTGAGAGATGTACAAAAGGAAGCAGATGTAAATCAAGAGAGAGGTATAGGGACTGGGAAAAAAAAAACCCATCAGTGTGAGGAGCACATGGGAAGGGGAACTGGCGACAGGCAAGAAAGAGAAGGGAACATGGAGTGAATACTTTGAAGGACTGTTGAATGTGTCTGGGGATAGGGTGACATATATGGGGTACTTGAGATGTGGCATTACGCAGAGTTTGGTGAAAAGAGCTTGTGAAAGCGTTGTGCAAGATGAAGTAGGGCAAAGCTGCTGAAGTGGATGGAAATGCTCTTGAAATTCTCAAGAAAGGGGATGACAGTGTACTGACTGGAAAATCAGGATCGATAACTGGTGGAGGGCGCTACGAATATATGATGTGGGAAACATGCTACTAGAAGCAGTCAGGAGTTCATATCAAGAGAATAGGACGTGTCTGCGAATAGGAAGGGAGGAGGATGAGTGGTTCCAGGTGAAGCTAGGTCTGAAGCAAGGGTGTGTGTTGTCACCATGGCTGCGATGAATATGTTCATACATAGAGTGGTGTGGGAGGTACTTGCAAGAGATTTGGAGAGAGAGAGAGAGAGAGAGAGAGAGAGAGAGAGAGAGAGAGAGAGAGAGAGAGAGAGAGAGAGAGAGAGAGAGAGAGAGAGAGAGAGTCTCCAGTCATTTGGGGGTGAGGGGGTGCTGTCATCTCTGCCAGATGGCTGTCAGAAGGAATTCCAGGGCTTGTCTATAGATAAGGAAATGGTTTCGGTGCACTATCCATGGCAGATAGGGTAGATGGGAGCGAATAGAAATGCTATCTGTTTGTTCGTGGCGCTACCTAACTGACATGGGACAAGCAAACAAGAAAAAAATACTCCCCAAATATCTATAGCAGGTTTTAAAAGTCGATAAGTGGGGGGTGGAGGCGGAGGAAGGGACTGCAAATCTTCCCCTCCTGTATTACTACTTTTACAGAGGAGGGGGGGAGGGGGAGAGGAAGGGGCTATACAAGTATCTGTCCTCTATTGTCCCATCTTCTGTTCCTGAGCCTACCTCGCTAAGGCGGAAAATGGCAAACAGGTATGAAAGAAAGAATACTTCCCACGTATCACCTGCGAGTCGTAAAAGACGACTAAAAGGGACGGCAGTTGGGGCTGGGAATCCTCCCCTCAAGTTTTTTAATTTTCCAAAAGAAGGAACAGAGAAGGGGGTCAAGTGAGGATATTCCCTTTTAAAGCTCAGTCCTCTGTTCTTATCGCTACCTCGCTAATGCGGGAAATGGCGAATATGTATGAATATATATATATATATATATATATATATATATATATATATATATATATATATATATTTCTTTCGTCTGATTCCTTGCGCTACCTCGCAAACGCGGGAGACAGCGACAAAGTATAAAAAAAAAAAAAAAAAAAAAATATATATATATATATATATATATATATATATATATATATATATATATATATATATATATATATATATATATATGTATATATATATTGGAAAGGATCACAATATTGCGCGTGATCAAGATATTCCTATGAGTCCACGGGGAAAATGAAACACGATAAGTTCTCAAGTGCACTTTCGTGTAATAATCACATCATCAGGGGAGACAAGAGAGAAATATAAGTCAGTTGATATACATCGAAGAGACGAAGCTAGGACGCCATTTGGTAAACAATCGCATGTTTACGAAATGGCGTCCTAGCTTCGTCTCGTCGATATATATATATATATATATATATATATATATATATATATATATATATATATATATATATATATATATATATATATATATGAAATTGTGTGTTATTTTCTGTCTGTACTGTACGAGGAGGGAGTTTTACACTCGTGGAGCTCTATCTCTTGTCCATTCTCTACTATCATCAAACTTTTGAAAACTTTTGGAAGCCGTTCGTATCAACGGTGTCTTCATTCGTCATAATCCATCGTTCTTATCCTATAAAAGTACCGTCTCGCATCTTATTCTTTTCAACAAGTCTTCCGATTAATTTCATGTGAGGTCTACTGGTTGTTCTACCCCTCTCAAAGAACTGTTCACTGTCTACGTCATCAGTGTGTGTGTGTGTGTGTGTGTGTGTGTGTGTGTGTGTGTATATGTGTGTGTGTGATGCCTACACTCCTCTCTCGTGATCTAGTTTCTTCTGCCGTACTAGAAATTCTCTTAAAGTATATTGCTGGAACAATTTCTCTTTGTCTTGCTCATCCTAATTACTTCGGTATCAGGGGGAGAGAGAGAGAGTGTGGGTGGGATAATGGGAGATACAAACAAGGACTTTACCGAGAACAAAAATATAAAGCTCAATGCTAAGCCTTTAAACGCCCACCTAACGCAGTGAGACAAGTAAACCAAGGGAAGCCTCGGATGAAACCCAGAGCTAGCCATGTTGCTCCCACTTACACGCGTTTTTTTTAAAAGCGCCCTCTCACACGCTCCCTCTAACACACTTCCCCTAACACACATCCGCTAACACGCGTCTCCTAACATGCGCCCTCTAACACGCGCCTCCCAACACGCACCCCCTTGCATAATACACACAATGAAAGATGAAGTTTGTTCATACCATTTCCGTCTAGAAGAGTTGACGACCTCCCAGCCATGAAAGATAGTACTGTTATCCTCCACCTCGGAGCCACACAGCTGTTCCAAGACCAGCGGGTGGGTTTGGGCAAGTCGTGAGTGAAAGTATACCACAGGATTAGATTTCATTGGCCACATTTGATTATACACAGTGTGTGATCACTCGATTAAGAGAGATGAGTGGGAATGTTGCACACACAGCGTGAGCGTGTCTGTCAAGCTCGCGTGGACGACAGCTTCATGACGACCTGGTACTACCCTACTGTGTTACACAAGGTCGTGCGTCATGACGACCTGGTACTACCCTGCTGTGTCACACAAGGTCGTGCGTCATGACGACCTGGTACTACCCTACTGTGTCACACAAGGTCGTGCGTCATGACGACCTGGTACTACCCTACTGTGTCACACAAGGTCGTGCGTCATGACGACCTGGTACTACCCTACTGTGTCACACAAGGTCGTGCGTCATGACGACCTGGTACTACCCTACTGTGTCACACATGGTCGTGAGTCATGCCGACCTGGTACTACCCTACTGTGTCACACAAGGTCGTGCGTCATGACGACCTGGTACTACCCTACTGTGTCACACAAGGTCGTGCGTCATGACGACCTGGTACTACCCTACTGTGTCACACAAGGGCGTGCGTCATGACGACCTGGTACTTCCCTGCTGTGTTACACAAGGGCGTGCGTCATGACGACCTGGTACTACCCTACTGTGTCACACAAGGTCGTGCGTCATGACGACCTGGTACTACCCTACTGTGTCACACAAGGTCGTGCGTCATGACGACCTGGTACTACCCTACTGTGTCACACAAGGTCGTGCGTCATGACGACCTGGTACTACCCTACTGTGTCACACATGGTCGTGCGTCATGCCGACCTGGTACTACCCTACTGTGTCACACAAGGTCGTGCGTCATGACGACCTGGTACTACCCTACTGTGTCACACAAGGTCGTGCGTCATGACGACCTGGTACTACCCTACTGTGTCACACAAGGTCGTGCGTCATGACGACCTGGTACTACCCTACTGTGTTACACAAGGTCGTGCGTCATAACGATCAGGTACTACCCTACTGTGTCACACAAGGGCGTACGTCATGACGACCTGGTACTACCCTACTGTGTCACACAAGGTCGTGCGTCATGACGACCTGGCACTACCCTACTGTGTCACACATGGTCGTGCGTCATGCCGACCTGGTACTACCCTACTGTGTCACACAAGGTCGTGCGTCATGACGACCTGGTACTACCCTACTGTGTCACACAAGGTCGTGCGTCATGACGACCTGGTACTACCCTACTGTGTCACACAAGGTCGTGCGTCATGACGACCTGGTACTACCCTACTGTGTCACACAAGGTCGTGCGTCATGACGACCTGGTACTACACTACTGTGTCACACAAGGTCGTGCGTCATGACGACCTGGTACTACCCTACTGTGTCACACATGGTCGTGCGTCATGCCGACCTGGTACTACCCTACTGTGTCACACAAGGTCGTGCGTAACTGTTTATTTTGAGTATCTTGACGATAATGTGAGATACTTTGAGTTATGTTACTCACAAGTGTAGACGTTCTAGCCTTCTGTCTGTCAATCTATCTCTCTATAAGTTCTTCTCCTTATCTATCCACTTTTCTGTATCTCTGTGTATCTATCTACATGTCCACCTGTCTATCTAATAGTTCTATTTCTATCTACTTGGGTTAGATCAATTACATACAGCTTCTTGGTTCCCTCACACAAACCTTAAACTGTATCAAAATGTCAAAAACACTAACCTGTTCTCAAGTGATTTCTCCTCCAAGAAGAAGAATCAAAGCTCCCTCCTTCGTCGGCTACTGACAAACAATGAAGAATTAAACTTTCCCGGACCTTGCCTTAAGCCAACAATCACAGTGAGTGCGTGTGTAGTTCGTAGAAATATCCAAGAAAAGCATAAACATATGTCACAGATGTCACAGCCAATATGCCGAAGCTAGAATGATTATTCTACAGCAACAAGGTAAATCCTGAGGAGTTCTATGTAACCTCCCTACATATATTCTTTTACATATTGTTCATCACTGCAGCTGGGTCTGTCAAAAGAAAATCCCTTATCCTATTTGATCTAGGGTCTTTGCTCTCCATCAAAGGGAGAATCCTATAGAATATGTCAATATTAATATAACTGTCTCATCTATTTGTCGTGTTGATGCTTTTATCTCTCTACAGTAATACCTGCATTGTTTACTCAGTTTCTGCGAAAAGCACTGTTGACACAGGTAAAAGTGTATTTGATGGTAAGGTGGCAGCTGTTTGGTGTTCATGTCGGGGAGGTATACGATGTTAGTGTGATTGCAAGTGGTTTCGTGGAAAAAGAGGAGGTGGTGAAAACCTTGCGTAAGACGAAGAATGACTATGCGGCTGCAGTCGATAGGAATGCAGCTGAATTTCTCAAGAAAGGGGTCGACTGTCTTGGTGACTGGTAAATCAGAATTTTCCGCGTATATATGGCTTAAGGTGAGATGTTCGAGGATTGGCGGAGTGCCTGTACAGAGAGACTGTATCAACGCAAAAGAGAAATAAGTGTATGTTCAAATTACAGACGTTTGAGTTTGTAGTTGGGCGCATCTTGGTAAGTTGTATGGGAGAAAGGTGACAAATAGGTTGGTGGTGTGCACAGAGTGCCGATTAGGGAGGAAGGGTGTCTACAGGACTTGGCATATGCCAGGGTTGACGGAAATAATTTGTGGAAGTTGTTATGGCCATGTGGTGTGGCAGGAAAGTTACCTGAGGCTCTGAAGAGGTATTATCAAGAGAGTAGGACATGAGTACAAGTAGATAGGGAGGAGGGTTCGTGGTTCGTGGTGAAGGTCAGTCTGTAGCAAGGATATGTGATGTCACCATGGCTGTTTAATCTGTTCATCGATAGTGTCGTTTGGAAGGTAAGTATGTTTGTCTTTGCTAATGACGCGACCGCAGTAGCGCATGCGATTGGGAAATTGCAGAGGCTTGCTGCTGGTTTCTAGGTTTGGGAGTGTGTGTGTGTGTGTGTGTGTGTGTGTATGTGTGTGTGTGTGTGTGTGTGTGTATGTGTGTGTGTGTGTGTGTGTGTGTGTGTGTGTGTGTGTGTGTGTGTGTGTGTTTGTGTGTAAAAGGGGACAGTTGAGAATTAATTCAAACAAAAGTATGGGTACAAAGTTTAGCGGGAGGAAGAGACAGGTCATCTGGAGTGTGAGTTTAAAGAAAGAGATCCTGGAGAAACTGGATTGATTTAGATAATGTGCCTGAGTGGATACTGCAGCCGATGAAAGCATGAAGGCTGAAGTAAGCCACCGAGTTGGTAAGGTGGACTGAGGTCCTGGGTGTAGTGAGGGGTGCGTGGAAAGAGATGTCACTGTCAGTGAGGACAAAGACAGATATGTCTGATGGTGTACGAGTCTTGATGGTGACTAATGAATGAGATGGAGTAAGAAATGGTAAGTTACGGGAGAGGAGTAGAAGTGAGAAGAGTATGTACGAGAGCTGAAGAGGATATGCTGAATTGGTTTGGACATATTCTTATTTTCCCTGATGCTTTGAAGAGTGTATGCTGAACTGGTTTGGATATATTCCTATCCTCCCTGATATTTTCTAACTCTCCCTCACCTCAACTCTCATTTGCCCTCTTTTACAACACCTGCACCTTCCTCTTGACGAGCTGTCGCTTTCTCTTGTAAGTCTCTCAATCACTCGCACTCCCTCCCTGCGACAAACGCTCCTACACTTTATTTTTTTTTTCTTTCTAGCAACGTAACCTCGTCATCCCACCCCTTACTGCCCAGCTCCCACCTTCTGCAAGGCACTCACTTCTCTCCCATGTCAGCACTGTTTCTTTGAATACTTCCAGCTCATCATTCACTCTCCAACCTTCATTAAATCTCACCTTTTGGCCTCTCTTCATACAAGCCTCCATTTCAAGCTCACTCATTTTCGCCACTTTTCCCCATCCATACCGTTTCCTCATTTCCGATAAATCTCTACAAACCTTTATCCTCGCCCTCACACATTCCAGCATCTGACCCTCTTAGCACATTCGTAATCAAGATTCTATGATCACATTCATCAATTAGTACATATTCCAAGATTCCCGCTCACTATCATGTTTCTTACTCAACCATAAAAACTTACTTTTTTTCCAGGTATTTCCAATCACCAGCCTTTTTCAGCACAGAACTTCCAAAGCTCTTCATTTTCATCCACAAGACGACGTATCGCATGATTCCTTAGTATGCTTTCCATTGCCACTTAACGCACACTCACGTTTAGATAACTAAAATCACTAATACCCGATCACTATCATCGCTATTTCTGAAGCACTAAATTAGCTCCGCCCAAAACACTCGCGTCTCTTCCTCGCACCTTTCGCTTCCACTTGCAGAAACATTAACAATCATCCAATTATCATAATCCACTTTAATTTTTACTAACATTCATTTAGGAATTACTTCCTTACACGTTTTTTTTTTTTCACTCATTCTCAAACTCCTTCACCAAAATTGTTACCCTCTTCCTTAACCCTTGCTCCTCACACTAACCCCTTGCCTATACCACTAAGACATTACCAAACAATTCTACCCGTTTTCCCCTTGAGCTTTGTGTCTTACAGAGCCAGAGCATCCAGGTTTCTCTCCCCAAACATTCTACTTACTTTTCTAATATCACATGGTTTACATCCACACACATATCTAAATACCCAGCCCTAAGCCTTTGGGGAGGATGATCACTTCAACTTTTAAAAACGGGAAAAGAAACGAGGAATGAGAGGGTTTCCAGCTCCCTGTTACCGTCCCCTTTTAGTCACCTCTTAGGACACGCAGATGATACGTGTGAGGTATTCCTTTTCCCTTATACTCGGGAATCGGGAATGAAGAGAACTTTGAGCTGGCAGGCATTTTAGTATAGATTTTAAATGTGAAATACACAGATTCCATGGTAAAGAAAGGCGGTCTGTTCAAATCGAGTGTTTCCTTTTGAAGGAGAGTCGTAGGCATGATTTAGTTACACATGATGTAAGTGCGTTGTCTAAAGTCCCGATGGGCTGAGCTGCTTATGGTGACGGAGTATTCATTTTTGGCATGTAGTGGCTTTCAGCGGGACAAGCTTCTTACACAAAACTCTTGATGGCACGAGTGGTTGTATTATTATTTCATTTGTCGTTTGTAACCTTTTGGGTTAAATTAATGAGTAAATGAATATATATATATATATATATATATATATATATATATATATATATATATATATATATATATATATATATATATATATATATATATATCTTTTTTCTTATTTGATCGTCATTTCCAGTGTTCGCGAATTAGCGTCAGAAATATACGAAAAAAGGCCGCATTCGCTAACATCAATTCTCTAACTGTCACATGCAACGCCTCGAAACCACAGCCCCTTATCGACAACTAGATCCCTACAGACAGTTCCATGGTTTTCCCAGTTTGCTTCAAATCTCCCGCTTCAGTTCATTGACGGTACGTCGATCCCTGTATATCACATCGTTCAAGTTCACCCTATCCCGTGTATGCCCTTCACCCTCCTGCATGTTCAGGCTACGATCACTCAAAATTTTTTTTCACGCCATTCTTCTATCTCCAATCTGGTCTACCCTCTTCTCTTTATTTTCCTCCACTTCTGACACATATATCCTCTTTGTCAACCTCTCCTCACTCGTTCTTTCCATACGTCCAAACCATTTCAATACACTCTCTTCAGCTCTCTCAACCATACTATTTCTATTAACACAACCTTACCTTTTGTCACTTACTTGATCATTCACCTCACACCACATTTTGTCCTTACACATTTCATTACCAACACATCCACCATCCTCCGCACATTCTCTTCAATAGCCCATGCCTCACATCCATACAACATTGTTAAGATAACTATACCTTCAAACATATCCATTTTCGCCCTCCCAGATAATAAAACCTCTTTCCAGACTTCTTCAATGCTCCAAGAACCTTCGCCTCTTACCCACCCTATGACTCATTTTCACTTCCATTTGTCGCCATGTCCACTCCAAGGTATCTAAAACATTTCACTTTTCCAAATTTTTTCCATTCATACTCACACCCCAACTAACAGTACCTTTACCTTGCTAAACCTAATAACCTTGTTTTTAATCACATTCACTTCCAACTTCCTTATTTTCCATTCTTCAAAACTGAGGCACCGACATTTACAGTTTCTCATTCGAATCAGCTATTGGTGCTGCATCATCAGCAAATAACAACTGACTTACTTCCTAGGTCCTTTCATCCCCAGAGACTGCATACTGGATCCTCCCTCCAAGACTCTTCCACTTATCTCCCTCGCCACTCCATCCGTAAAGAAATTAAACAAAATTGGTGACATCACACACCCCTGCTCTCGACCAACCTTCACTTGGAACCGCTTACTCTCCTGTCCTCCTATTCGTATACAAGCCTTACACCTTTAGTAAAACATCTCACTGCTTCTAACAGCTTTCCTCTCACACCAAATATTCTTAAGTCATTTCTCAAGGCATCTCTTTCAACCCTATCATATGTTTTCTCCAGACCCATAAATGCTACATGCAAACTCATGCGTTTCTCTGAGTATTTCCCACATATTCACACATGAACAAAACAACAAAAAAAAATCGCTTTTACTTACCAAGCCTTGCAAGAAATACTGGGTCAAGCAGAAACAATCAAGAAAGGTCCCAACTTACCTATGAAGAGAAAAAGGAATGTTAAATTGACACGTAAAATGAATTCACACTCACGCACACACAAATTGACACGTAAATGAATTCACACACACACACAAACACACACACACACACACACGCACACACAACACACACACACACACAAGAGAAGTGATAGAAGAGGAGGATTGAATCAACTTGTAAGGGGATCTTGACAGACTCAAAAGTTGGTGTGATACATGGTTAATGACACTCAGCTCAAGTTAATATGAAGAAAACAAGCTATAGGAACCTGCATGTGAGGAGGACTTAGGAGTTAAAATCGTCCCTAACCTATTGCCAGAGTCCCTCATTAAGAGAACAGCAAAGGAGACAAACTGTCTGCTGGCTAAGTAAATATTCAGCAAATATTCATATCCTGCATTAGGATGAATCAAGAATATTCTTCTCAGGTCTGGTCAACGTGCTTAAAGTAGCACAAAGAATTGATAGAGAAAGTCCAGAGGAAGGCAACAAAGATAGTACGGAAATTAAGAAAGCTCGCTCGATTACAAGGAAAGGCTGGAGGCCTTAAATGAGTCCTCCATGGAGGAGAGAAGAGTGAGGGGTGACCTGACCACAACATTTTAGGTTTCAAATTAGTTTGATGACGCAAATAGTGAACCCCTCTTTGAAACAGGCGGGGATAGAACGACCAGAGGCCACATCATGAAACTAAAGAAGAAGCTTGGTAAAATGGATAAAAAGGATGTGCAAAACGTATGGATGAAATAGTGAGGAAACAGTAGACACCATAGAAAAAATTTAAAAGATTTCTTTGATGATAGAGAACATCACGGAGAAATAGGTCTTACGACTGTAAAACTCTCTCTCTCATCTACAATACAAAGAGATAATCACAAATCGCTAATTGCACAAGTAGGACAGTAAATATAATTCGAAAAAGGGTGCCCTACGAATTACAAATAACATACCATACAAACGCACACACTGGTGATGCAAGGGACGGTCATGACTGTAGCCCACGGCTGTCTACACGCCCCTGTGACCCACGGCTATCTACACACCCCCTGTGGCCCACGGCTGTCTACACACCCCCTGTGGCTAACAAGATAGAAAGCAGAGGATATGACCCCTTCATCACCAGAGGGGATCAGGGAGAAGCAGGAGGATGTAATCCTTTCATCTAGCGCCGTCGAGAGTTGTAATACTTTCGCAACTCTGGTTCGTATATAATTTCTCCCTCCTTCATTAAAGCCAAGCCTTCTCTATGTTCAAACTTCTTCAGAATCAGTCCTTCCACACGGTTCTTATCTTGTGGTTTACAAAACCTTTGAGGGTTACAAGAAGCATTGATGATTATGAGAACACAAGCAATTGTCTTAGTGTAAACATCCCTTCATAATCATAAAGAGGATTCGAGCTATCAAGATAGTAAACCTCCGTGGTGTAGCAGTTAGCGTTCCTGACCATGACGCACTGAAGGGACGCCCAGCGTCAAGCGCATTGGTTCGAATCCTGGTTGTGGCAGTGGGTCCACAGTTAAGCCAGCTGTTCATCCGCCATGAGGCGCTTGTTAGATGAAATGCGTACCTGGCTCAGGCTAACATAATACAAAAGACCACACTGGTGCCCCTCCCTCATCATAACGCAATCACAGGTTCTGACAAGAGCAGATGACCAGATAACCCGGTACAGCGATGAGTGATGTTTTGGTCCTTAGGACAGATGTGTTGGTGTGTTGAGCATCATGCTACTTTTCCTGTTACTTCTTAGGACGGACGAATTGATGGGGGTATAATGTGTCATGTTCTCTAGTTACTTCCTGGAACAGATGTAGTGATGTATGGAACAGTACGTAATGTTCTGTTAGTTCCTAGAACAGATGTATCAATACTTTAAGCTTCTTGTGTGTGTGTGTTCTTCTGTATACACCAAGTAAAAATACGTAGATTTGTTTCTGTGGTCGATGAGATGGCACGGACAATTAGATGCCCTCATCTAATTGTCTTAAATACGCCATCATCATCTTTACATATACGCAACCCAGCCTAAGCCAAGTACCTATTTACAGAGCAGCAGCACCGAGGAGAAAATGAAGAGCCAGGTTGGCCGCGAAATCCAAATCCGGGCAAACTCAAAGCCAGCAGAGCTAACCACTATACCACAGAAACCTCTTCACAACACCGTATGTTTTGTCCTACCGTTAATTCCCGAAACGGATGTATGAACACATCGAGCAAACCACTGTGTCCAGCATAGTTTTAACTTCGTATTATACCCTTTTCAGTCGTTGGCTCCAAGTATAGACGTGCCAAGGTCTGGAAAGATGTCTTGGCTCTCCCGTAAGCTCACAGCAAAGGAGTCTGATCCATTGTGCGACACGTGATGAAAAGGAAATTGGTTTCAAAACCTCAAAAGAGGTATAAGACTCACACGGTCTTCAGCTGTCCCACACCACAGTCATGGTCTAAAGCTGTTGCAGAGCCTTTCCCTTTCCTCTCCCCCCCTCACTCTCACAGTCCACAGACGCCTCTCGTCACAGGGTCATCACACAGCCACGAATCCCATTAACCAGCATAAACGAGAGGGAATAAAACTCAGTAACTCAGCAGCGGAAAATGAGGGACGACAGTCGGACATAATCATGATGATGGCCTACGTTATCAGGATCTCGCTTCCCTCGATAAAGCCACTCCCTGCCACACTGACCTTGCTGTGAGACTCGAATGACGCAGTGCGTAGTCTGCATGACAGCTTCGTAAAGGTCAAATGATTAGTGTAGTTTAGGACTTTATCATCCCTGTATTCTTACTGCCTCATATCGTTTTCACCCACAGCTGATACATAACGCCACGAAAGATCAAGTAAAAAGGAAAAATAAATCACAAAAATTTCTTCTGATGTTCAGTGAAAGTATACGAAAGGTACATAGCAGTTCATCTGCGATATGATATAAAAGAGGATACAGATGAAGACATACACAAATTTGCTCTCTAGCTGTTGTGGATAATGCAAGGAAACTACACCTTCTTATCCACAGACCTTTACATGGTTTACTACGGACGCATTAGGTGTCCTGGTTCAGTCCATTGACAGCCCGTCGCGCCCTGTACACCACTTCGCTTAAATATACTCTTTCTTTCTATAATGATAATAATGATAATAATGATGATAATAATAATAATAACAATAATAATAATAATAATACTAATAATAATAATAATAGTAATGATAATAATAAAAATTATATTGATAATGATAATTATAATAATAATTATGATGATAATGATATGATAATGATAGCAATAATGATAATAATACTAATAATAATAATAATAATAATAATAATAATAATAATAATAATAATAGTAATAATAATAATATCATAGTAGCTATTATCATTCGTATCATTCATATTCATATCATTATCATTATCATTATCATTATTATTGGTATTATCATCAATATTATCATCATTATTATCATTATTACTATCAAAGCAAGAAGCTGCGTCCGGTACTGAGAGTGAAGTGGGCGGGCGGCAGCATACAGTAATGCAAGAAATGACCATTATAATGAATATGTTCCTCTTACCAAGGATTTTACTCAGAATGTTTCATATTGATACGTTCAGAATGATTAGGTAATAAAGACGTCATCTAAACCCCATAATAACTAGTCTCATACATAACTGCAAGCGCGCGCTCGCACACACACACACACACACACACACACACACACACACACACAAACAGTCACTTTCAGTCCTGTCAAGTTCGTCAAGTTCCCATACTTGGCCTAAGTTGAAGTCATTTTCTTTTTCTTTTCCACCCACAAGTGGGTTTTTGCCATACATACACACACGCATGAAAAAACAAAAAACAAACACCGTCTCACACACAACCCTTCACAGCATGGAACTTACAAGACTCATTACTCTTAACTATGTCTCACTGCGGTGAGTTCTACGCGCTGGCCCTGACGGTTGGATGTTCGTGAGTATTCTCTCTTTCTCTCTTAATGTCATATGTATATATATATATATATATATATATATATATATATATATATATATATATATATATATATATATATAGGGAGTGGGGGAAGGAAATTCTCCCTCTCTCGTTTTTGATTTTCCAAAAGAAGGAACAGAGAAGGAGCCAAGTGAAGATATTCCCTCAAACGCTCAGTCTTCTGTTCTTGACGCTACCTCGCTGATACGGGAAATGGCAAATAGTTTAAAAGAAATAGTATATATATATATATATATATATATATATATATATATATATATATATATATATATTCATTTTATTTCTATTTATTTTGCTTTGTCGCTGTCTCCCGCGTTAGCAAGGTAGCGCAAGGAAACAGACGAAAGAATGGCCCGACCCACCCACATACACATGTATATACATACTCGTCCACACACGCAAATATACATACCTATACATCTCAACGTATACATACATATACACACACAGACATATACATATATACACATGTACATCATTCATACTGTCTGCCTTTATTCATTCCTATCGCCACCTCGCCACACATGAAATAACAACCCCCTCCCCCCTGCATGTGCGCGAGGCAGAGCTAGGAAAAGACAACAAAGGCCACATTCGTTCACACTCAGTCTCTAGCTGTCATGTATAATGCACCGAAACGACAGCTCCCTTTCCACATCCAGGCCCCACAGAACTTTCCATGGTTTACCCCAGACGCTTCACATACCCTGGTTCAATCCATTGAGTGCACGTCGACCCCGGTATACCACATCGTTCCAATTCACTCTATTCCTTGCACACCTTTCATCCTCCTGCATGTTCAGGCCCCGATCACTCAAAATCTTTTTCACTCCATCTTTCCACCTCCAATTTGGTCTCCCACTTCTTCTCGTTCCCTCCACCTCTGACACGTATATCCTCTTTCTCAATCTTTCCTCACTCATTCCCCCTATGTGACCAAACCATTTCAAAACACCCTCCTCTGCTCTCTCAACCACACTCTTTTTATTACCCCACATCTCTCTTATAATATTATTACTTACTCGATCAAACCACCTCACACTACATACTATCCTCAAACATCTCATTTCCAGCACATCCACCCTTCTCCGCACAACTCTATCTATAGCCCACGCCTCGCAACCATATAACATTGTTGGAGCCACTATTCCTTCAAACATAACCATTTCTGCTTTCCGAGATAATATTCTCGACTTCACACATTCTTCAACGCTCCCAGAATAGTGAAAGCAAGTGAGCTTGGGAAGGAGACTTGTGTGACGAAGTATCAGGAGGGACTGAGTACAAAATGGAAAAAGGTGAGAACAAAGGACGAAAGGGGCATGAGAAGCGTGGGAGGTGGGCAGATTAGAAAGGGTAGTGAGTGGTGGGATGAAGAAGTAAGGTTATTACTGAAAGAGAAGAGAAAGGCATTTGGACGATTTTTGCAGGGAAATAATGCAAATGAGTGGGAGATGTATAAAATAAAGAGGCAGGAGGTCAAGAGAAAGGTGCAAGAGGTGAGGAAGAGGGCAAATGAGAGTTGGGGTGAGAGAGTATCATCTAATTTTAGAGAGATAAAAAGATGTTTTGGAAGGAGGTAAATAAAGTGCGTAAGACAAGGGAACAAATGGAAACTTCAGTGAAGGGGGCTAATGGGGAGGTGATAACAAGTAGTGGTGATGTGAGAAGGAGATGGAGTGAGTATTTTGAAGGTTTGTTGAATATGTTTGATGATAGAGTGGTCGAGGTGGTATGCAAAGTGAGAGGGTTAGGGAGAATAATTTGGTAAACAGAGAAGAGGCAGTAAAAGCTTTGCGGAAGATGAAAGCCGGCAGGGCGGCGGGTTTGGATGGTATTGCAGTGAAATTTATCAAAAAAGGGTACTTTAACTTAGTACCCTAGATCTTTCATTGATAAATCCCTTAAGTTAGCAAAGAAATCATTTTATAGAGCTGAGCCCAAACCTCCCATTGACACCAAGAATCTTTTAGTTCTCCCTTTTAATAACAATTTCACTTTTCTTCCCATGTTGCTTAAATCCTTTAATGTAAATGTTGCCTTTAGCAACAGTAATACTATAAAGAACATCTTAATCAGGAATTCACCAGAAAATTCTCTTGGATGCATCTATAAAGTGCCTTGTGGAGACTTTGATGAATCTTATGTTGGTCAGACTGGTAAGGATCTTTCTGTTAGACTTAAGCAACATAAATATAATATAAGAACGGGTCAAGAATCAAATGCCTTGTTTAATCATGTTGAAAGCTATGATCATCGTATTGACTTGAGTAACGCCATCTCAGTTATTAACTCTATTACCAAGAGAAATATCATTGAATCTTCTATTATTGAATACACAAAGAATTATAATCTTAATATTAGTGATGGTCTATACAAGTTAGATAACTTTATTGTTGATAAGATTTGTAAAATGATAAGTTTATGAACGCTCGTTGTATGTTTTGGACAATCACATGTTTACCGAATGGCGTCCGAGCTTCGTCTCTTCGATGTATATCAACTGACTGTTATATTTCTCTCTTGTGTCTCCCCTGATGATGTGATTATTACACGAAAGTGCACTTGGGAACTTTTCATGTTTCATTTTCCTCGTGGACCCATAGGAATATTTTGATCACGCGCAAAATTGTGATCCTTTTCAATATATATATATATATATATATATATATATATATATATATATATATATATATATATATATATACTTCACTCGTAGAAGGCGACTAAAGGGAGCGGGAGCGAGAGCTGGAACACACCCCCGTCCTTGTATCTAAATCTCTAAAGAGGGAAACGGAAGAAAGAGTAAAGCGGGGAGTGCTCATCCTTCTTGAGGGCTTAAATTGAGGTGTCTGAACGTATGTGGATGTAACCAAGATGAGAAGAAAGGAGAGGTAGGAAATATGTTTGAGGAAAGAAACCTGGATGTTTTGGCTCTGAGTGAAACGAAGCTCAAGGGTAAAAGGGAAGAGTGCTTTGGGAAAGGCTTGGGAGAAAGGTCAGGGGTTGGTGAAAGGACAAGAGCTAAGGAAGGAGTAGCAATACTCCTGAAGCAGTAGTTGTGGGAGTATTCGATAGAATGTAAGAAAGTAAATTCTAGATTGATATGGGTAAAACCGAAAGTGGATGTAGAGAGATGGGTGATTATTAGTGCCTATGTACCTGGTCATGAGAAGGATCATGAGAAGCAAGTGTTTTGGGAGCAGCTGAGTGAGTGAGTTAGCAGCTTTGATGCAAGAGACCGGGTTATAGTGATGGGTGATTAAAATGCGAAGGTTAGTAACGTGGCAGTTAAGGGTATAACTGGTGTGCATGAGGTGTTCAGTGTTGTAAATGGAAATGGTGAAGAGCCTATGGATTTGTGTGCTGAAAAGGGACTAGTGATTAGGAATACCTGGTTTAAAAATAGATATACATAAGTATACATACGTGAGTAGGAGAGATGGTCAAAGGGCATTACTGGATTACGTGTTAATTGATAGGCGTGTAAAAGTGAGTTTTGGATGTTAATGTGCTGAGAGGAGCAGCTGGATGGATATCTGATCACTATCGTGTGAAGGCAAGGGTGAAGATTTGTAGATGTTGTCAGAAAAAAAGAGAATGTTGGGGAGAAGAGAGTGATGTGAGTAAGTGAGCTTGGAAAGGAGACTTGTGTGAGAAAGTACCAGGAGAGATTGAGTGTAGAATGGCAAAAGGTGAGAGCAAATGACGTGAGGGGAGTGGGTGAGGAATGGGATGTATTGAGGGAAGCAGTGATGGCTTGCGCATAAGATGCTTGTGTATGAGAAAGATGGGAGGTGGGCAGATTAGAAAGGGCAGTGAGTGGTGGGATGAAGAAGTAAGGTTGTTAGTGAAAGAGAAAAGAGATGCGTTTGGACGATACTTGCAGGGAAGTAGTGGAAATAACTGGGAGATACATAAAAGAAAGCGGCAGGAGGTTAAGAGAAAGGTGCAAGAGGTGAAAAAGAGGGCAAATGAGAGTTGGGGTGAGAGAGTATCATTAGATTTTAATGAGAATAAAAAGACGTTTTAGAAGGAGGTAAATATCATACGTAAGACAAGAGAACAAATGGGAACATCGGTGAAGGGGGCAAGTGGGGAGGTGATAACAAGAAGTGATGAAGCGAGTATTTTGAAGGTTTGTTGAATGTGTGTGATGATAGGGTGGTAGATATTAGGTGTTTTGGTCGGAGTGGTGAGCGAAGTGAGAGGGTCAGAGAGAAGAGTTTGGTGAAGAGAGAAGAGGTGGTGAAAGCTTGGCAGAAGATGAAATCCGGCAAGGCGGCTGGTTTGGATGGTATTGCTGTGGAATTTATTAAAAATGGGGTGACTGTGTTGTTGATCGGTTGGTTAGGATATTCAGTGTATGTATGGATCTTGGTGAGGTGCCTGAGGATTGGCGGAATGCATGCATAGTGCCACTATACAAAGGCAACGGCGATAAAGGTGAGTTTTCAAACTATAAAGATGTAGGTTTGTTGAGTATTCCTGGGAAATTATATGGGAGGGTATTGACTGAGAGGGTGAAGACATGTACAGAGCATCAAATTGGGGAAGAGCAGAGTGGTTTTCGAAGAGGTAGAGGATGTGTAGATTAGGTGTCTGCTTTGAAGAATGTATGTGAGAAATACTTGGAAAAACAGTTGGATTTGTATGTAGCGTTTATGGATTTGGAGAAGGCATATGATAAGGTTGATGGAGATGCTTTGTGAAACGTCTTAAAAGTGCGTGGCGTGGAAGGTAAGTTGCTAAGAGCAGTGAAAAGATTTTACCAAGGATGTAAGGCATTTGTACGAGTAGGAGGAGAGGAAAGCAATTGGTTCCCAATAAATGTCGGTTTGCGGCATTTGTTCCCATGGTTGTTTAATTTCTTTATGCATGGAGTGGTTAGGGAGGTAAATGCAAGAGTTTTGGAGAGAGGGGAGAGTATGCAGTCTGTTGTGGATGAGAGGGCCTGGGAAGTGAGTCAGTTGTTGTTCGCTGATGATACAGCGCTGGTGGCTGATTCGGGTGATAAACTCCAGAGGTTGGTGACTGAGTTTGGAAAAGTGTGTGAAAGGAGAAAGTTGAGAGTGAATGTGAATAAGAGCAAGGTTATTAGGTTCAGTAGGGTTGAGGGACAAGTCAATTGGGTTGCAAGTTTCATTGGAGAAAAATTGGAGGAACTGAAGTGTTTTAGATTCTGGGAGTGAACTTAGCAGCGGATGGAACCATGGAAGCGGAAGTGAGTCACAGGGTGGGGGAACAGGCAAGGTTCTGGAAGCGATGAAGAATGTATGGAAAGAAAGAACGTTACGTAGGAGAGCAAAAATGGGTAAGTTTGAAGGAATGATAGTCCCAACAGTGTTATATGGTTGTGAGGCGTGGGCTATAGATAGCGTTGTACGGAGGAGGGTCGATGTGTTAGAAATGAAATGTCTGAAGACAATATGTGGTGTAAGGTGGTTTGATCGAGTAAGTAATGAAAGGGTTAGAGAGACGTGTGTTAATAAAAAGAGTGTAGCTGAGAGAGCGGAAGAGGGTGTATTGAAATAGTTTGGACATATGGAGAGAAGGAGTGAGGAGAGATTGACAAACAGGATATATGTGTCAGAGGTGAAGAGAACAAGGGAGACCAAATTGGAGGTGGAAGGATGTGTATGTACATGTATATATATGTGCGTGTATGGGCATTTATGTATGGATATATATATATATATATATATATATATATATATATATATATATATATATATGTGTGTGTGTGTGTGTGTGTATATGAGTGGATGGGCCATTCTTCCTCTGTTTCTTGTCGTCCACCTCGCTGACGTGGGAAACAGCGATTAAGTATAAAATAATATATATATATATATATATATATATATATATATATATATATATATATATATATATATATATATATATATATATATATATTCTGGGAGCCTTGAAGAATGTGTGGAAGTCGAGAACATTATCTCGGAAAGCAAAAATGGGTATGTATGAAGGAATAGTGGTTCCAACAATGTTGTATGGTTGCGAGGCGTGAGCTATGGATAGAGTTGTGCGCAGGAGGATGGATGTGCTGGAAATGAGATGTTTGAGGACAATGTGTGGTGTGAGGTGGTTTGATCGAGTAAGTAACGTAAGGGTAAGAGAGATGTGCGGAAATAAAAAGAGCGTGGTTGAGAGAGTAGAAGAGGGTGTTTTGAAATGGTTTGGGTACATGGAGAGAATGAGTGAGGAAAGATTGACCAAGAGGATATATGTGTCGGAGGTGGAGGGAACGAGGAGAAGTGGGAGCCCAAATTGGAGGTGGAAAGATGGAGTGAAAAAGATTTTGTGTGATCTGGGCCTGAGCATGCAGGAGGGTGAAAGGAGGGCAAGGAATAGAGTGAATTGGATCGATGTGGTATACCGGGGTTGACGTGCTGTCAGTGGATTGAATCAGGGCATGTGAAGCGTCTGGGGTAAACCATGGAAAGCCGTGTAGGTATGTATATTTGCGTGTGTGGACGTATGTATATACACGTGTATGGGGGTGGGTTGGGCTATTTCTTTCGTCTGTTTCCTTGCGCTACCTCGCAAACGCGGGAGACAGCGACAAAGCAAAAAAAAAAAAAAAATATATATATATGTGTATATATACAGCACACAGACCCAAGGTCCAAGCAAGGTGGTCTGGTCTTAACAAGAGAAGGAGAGAGAGAGAGAGAGAGAGAGAGAGAGAGAGAGAGAGAGAGAGAGAGAGAGAGAGAGAGAGAGAGAGAGAGAATTAGCCCAAGCCTCATTTTCCCGGTTATCATCTGGCTCAGTGGGAGACGCCGTAACTGTGTGTTGGTTAAGATTACGTGAGCTTTGTGGGGTTTATCATGTGATAAAGTATAGTGCAGCGAGGTCTCTTGCTCATCTGGCATAAGACTCCGTAGATGTATTCATGTTTAATTACCTTTTCACGTTGAGTGAGTCTTCACATACGCGTTTGTATGATTCCCTGTTTATCATTATCCATCCTCATCTTCCTATAAAACGTTCGTACCTTCTTAAAAGAAGATTCGTATCTTCCTCAAGAATAAAGATATGAAATTTTGACACAATTTTGAGGGTTCGTTTCCCGAGTACAACCTTTTAACCTTCTGTATGGTGTCCACATTTGTTATGTCCTCATTCAATCTATTAAGTTCATTCACTGCCCTTATCCAACAAAAGTACTTTTTGAATCTATCATGTCTTAAAAGTTTCTCCGTTAAATTGCGTATTTTGGCCTTTGGTGAATCTATCTTCTGCTCCTCTCGAAGAACTGTTTACTATCTACAAGCATGAAGATCATTTAAAGACTTAAAGCAGTAATCAGTTTTCTTCCTCATTCTCATCTCTTCCATGGTGAGCCAATTCTAAGACCTCTAGCTTTTCCCTGTAACTCAACTTTCATAATTTTCCTACCATATTTGTTGTCTTCCTCTGTATCTTCTCTAATACTTCTTTGCGCTTCCTCAAATGTGGTGACCAAATTTGAGGCGCATATTCTGGTTTTAGACTCATGTAGGATGTGAACAAGGTGGTGATTATTTCCTAATCCATTTACTTGAATTCTCTTCTGATATTTGTTAGGTAATAGTTCGTCTCCTTTGCTTTTCTCCGAACGCAGGTCTATGGTGAGGGACCACTTCAGCTCCCAAGTCCCCAGCACACAGATTACATCCTGCAGGATGATAGTCATACTGAGACTTTCTTTCACTGTGTCCCATTCTTATCGCTTTACATCTATTTGGATTGAATTTTCAACTGTGGTTCAAGTCTAGGTAGATCCTTTGTTAGTTGATGCAATCCTTCTTGCTTTTCACTTTCCTGATGACCTTTGCGTCATATCAGAGTCTGACTTAACACCTGGTAAGTCATTTACATAGATCAAGAAGGGTGATTGTCCCAGAGACGAGGCCTATGGTGCACCACTGATGACACAAACCTCTTTCGAGAAGGCTTTTCTGACATGCGTCCTTTGTTTCTTTCCACTAAGATCTATCCATCAAAGGAGTCTCTCTCTCTCTCTCTCTCTCTCTCTCTCTCTCTCTCTCTCTCTCTCTCTCCTTGTTAACCTCACATGTGTCAGTGCCAAATACTTTCTTGCAGTTCAGTTATAAACAATCCACTCAGCCTTCTCCGTCCTCTTGCCTCATTTGGTGTCTCCAGTTCTTTGCCTTTTGATTGTCCCTTCCTATTTTCTCAACCTCCTCTCTTCCCTTGGTCTATCACATTTTTATGAATAATCCAATGCACTCCATTTTGATCTTAGGTTCCATACCCTGCCAAAGTACCTTAGTAACAAATGCAACCACAACTGGTTGTCCTCTGAAGTCCTAATTATAACCAAATATATTCTCCCCTCTTCCGCTATCGCAAAAACTGTGCCTGACAAGTGTATGGCCTCCAGTGATCTATTTATGGGCATTTCATCTTCCTTTATCCTTTTTTTTTAGGGGGAGTATAGTCTTCTTCCACACTAAACATAATGGGTGAATAAAGTTTACTAACCTCCTGTTTTGTTAATTCACTTTTTGTGCCGCCCTCTTAACAGTTGGAACCAATAGTGTGTATTGAGTAATTACCTGCTTGAAGTGCACGGGGAGGGAATTTTACACTCGTGAGACTCCATCTCTTGAATATTCTATAATCGCACAACTCAGATTTTCCTATGCTGACTGCATTTAACCATGCTTTCAGTCATCTTATTGCATTCATCCACCTCTCTTATACTGTAGAAGTAATTCATCACATCTTCCCTGACAATTTCTTGCTAAAATTCGTGTTCCTATACCTCTCGATAAGTTTTAGATACATAAAGATTATGACCAGGTCATCCCTTATACTCCTCTCTTCTGAGATAGACTTAGTATCTATCCTTTCTTTGATTCTGGTATCATCTTTGTTACCTTCCTCTTGACCTTCTCTATTAGCTCCTTGTTTATAATTAGGTGCGATATCCAAATTTGAGAATAACATTCAAGATTTGCTGTTATATAGCATATGAACCGCTTGCTAAATATTTCAGTACCCAAGTACTTGCAAACTATTCTGGTGTCTGCCAGAAGCCAGACTGCCTCCTTAACTATTCTTCTAACGTCGGACTCCAGCGACAGGTTGAGGAGGACGTCGACTTCCATGTCCATCCCACACTCAAAATTCTGAAGATTATAGCCTGTTAGAGGATAACCTTGTTGAAGCCTTCTTTTGCTTTGACTCAAAATCATTATTTTTTTTTTTTGCCTGGGTTGAATTTCATCAACCATTTTTCAGACCACCTTTTTGTTGTCTTTATACGTTCCCTTATAAGTTGATGTAATCCTCCTCACTTTTCACTTCGCTCATAACCTGTGCATCATCTGCAAAGATATTCAAGTATGAGTCCACATCTTCAGGGAAGTCATATACAAAGTCAAGGAGAGTACTGGTCCCAGAATAGATCCCTGTGGCACGCCACGTGTAACCTCGTCCCATTTTGAAAATGCTCCTCCAAAATGCGTCCTTCTTCCCGTCCACTGATATAACCCACTATCCACTGAAGGTGTTTCTTCCTTATTCCTGCCTGGTGATCCAGCTTTTTAATCAGCCTCCGAATAGATACAGCGCCAAATGCTTTCTGGCAGTTCATACACACACAATCTACCCAGCCTTCCTTTTTGCATAAGACAGAGCTCACTCCCTCATAGATATCTATGAGGTTTCTTACGCAAGACCTACCTTCCTTTCCCTAAAACCACGTTGTCTCTCACTTAAGCAGACAATTTCTCCTCGACACAAAGTCATCTGTTTGCTTTCTGATTATCATTTCCAGGACCTACCTGACCACATTCGTTCAGTGCTTGTTCCTGGTCTCTTTCCTTACAGACAGGAGTGACGTCTACCGTTTTCCATTCCCCAGGCACTCTGCCTCTCTCCAGCGACATTTTTCAAAGTATTTCAAGAAGTTTATGTAGTGTATCTGCACATATTGTGAGCATTTATGAAAAGTTTCACCGGTACAATAAGATTGATTAATATCTTTTTTAGACAACTCAACAACTTCCAAAACCTCCTCGCCATTGTATCTCACTGGTGTTGGGGCTGTCGTGTCTTACACTGTGAAAACACTTTTGAACTTGTTATTCAGTTCCTCGCATATCTTTACAACATCCTCAAAAATTCTCCTCTCTGACTCCCTTAGCCTGATTGACTGACAACCGATTTCTGATGGATTTATGGAAAAGTTATGGAATTTCACTTGCCTTGTCCACAACACTATTGTCAAATATTCTTTGTTTTCCTCTCGTCTCATCCGACTGTACTCGTTCTTTGCTTTCATGTACCTTGCAACCGCTGGCTGGCTAGAGTACAGTCTATATAAGTCACTGCACATCTCGAAGGCTCTTTTGCTTCGAGACCTTTGTTATTTAACCATTCTTTCCTCTTCCTTACCACTCCCCTCTGTATCTAAAGCTAGAGCTACCCATGTTGCTACTCCTTCAGTGTGAATTTTACGGAACCTCGCATAGCAAAGCCTTGGTTCCTGGCTCCTGAACTCCATTTCACAATCTATGTCACCATAAAAAATGAGGTTTGTGTTGTGTCTGCAAATGTATCTCCTCATCATCTCTTGTCTCACCTATGCTCTTTTAATGCCCTCATTTACCACATAATCGAACTGATACAGCATAAATACATTCCCGATATACATGCGAGTACGTGTGAAGATAAGATCAAGTAATGATGGTGGATCAGTCCCTCTCATCCTAAAGTTTGCTCCCTGACATGATGGTATGGGAAACTATTACTGTATACACGCTACATATTTGTGTCTCCATGACTCCTTTTCACCAAGAGAATCCATATTCCCCAAGTCTATCTGACTGTAATTGCAATACCTAATTATCAATACTGTACCATCCGCTTCATATACCATCCTGATTGTTCCTTCATTTTTATCAATGTATATTTCCTATACATCGTTGCAGTTCTTCTGGGGGATTATATGATACTGACACCACTATGCACTTCTGTACAGTTACAGTTTCATTGTCTGGAAAGTGTATCTTCTGCTACTTCTTCAAACCTATGGCTATCTTTTATCAAGTGGGTCAATCCTCCTCGATCCTTTGCCTTCTCTTTTCTTCCTTATAATCATGTACTTCTCTAGGGGGAACAGATGATTTAGTAAGCATTAATCCCACTTTATACGATCCTTGAATTCCAGCTCTTTACCATAACTAATTAATCTATCAATATTTGAATACATGCCTGTATGTGTGTGTGTGTGTGTGTGTGTGTGTGTGTGTGTGTGTGTGTGTGTGTGTGTGTGTGTGTGCGCGAGTGCGTGTGTACGTGTGTGTGTACGTGTGTGTGTGTGTGTGCGTGTGTTTACCTCTTTTTATGACATAACACTCAGGTTGGTCATAAATGCGTATGTAGAGGAGGGCACGGATCACTCTTTCAGCTTATATCCCTATCTATCTATCTATCTATCTACATATCTATCGATTTATCTATCTATCTACCTATCTATCCACATATCTATCTATCTATCTATCTATCTATCTATCTATGTATATATGTGTCTGTGTGTGTATATATATGTGTACATTGACATGTATGGGTATGTATATTTGCGTGTGTGGACGTGTATATATATACATGTGTATGGGGGTGGGTTGGGCCATTTCTTTCGTCTGTTTCCTTGCGCCACCTCGCAAACGCATGAGACAGCGACAAAGCAAAATGAATAAAATAAAATATATATATATATATATATATATATATATATATATATAATATATATATATATATATATATATATATATATATATATTATCCCTGTGGATAGGGGAGAAAGAATACTTCCCACGTATTCCCTGCGTGTCGTAGAAGGCGACTAAAAGGGAAGGGAGCGGGGGGCTGGAAATCCTCCTCTCTCATTTTTTTTTTTCCCCTATAGAAAGAACAGAGAAGGGGGCCAAGTGAGGATATTCCCTCAAAGGCCTAGTTCTCTGTTCTTAACGCTACCTCGCAAATGTGGGAAATGGCGAATAGTATAACATATATATATATATATATATATATATATATATATATATATATATATATATATATATATATATATGTATATACATATATATATATATATATATATATATATATATATATATATATATATATATATATATATATGTATATACATATATATATATATATATATATATATATATATATATATATATATATATATATATATATATATATATGTATATACATATATATATATATATATATATATATATATATATATATATATATATATATATATATATATATATAAATGTGAATAAGAGCAAGGTTATTAGGTACAGTAGGGTTGAGGGTCAAGTCAATTGGGAGGTGAGTTTGAATGGAGAAAAACTGGAGGAAGTGAAGTGTTTTAGATATCTGGGAGTGGATCTGGCAGCGGATGGAACCATGGAAGCGGAAGTGGATCATAGGGTGGGGGAGGGGGCGAAAATTCTGGGAGCCTTGAAGAATGTGTGGAAGTCGAGAACATTATCTCGGAAAGCAAAAAATGGGTATGTTTGAAGGAATAGTGGTTCCAACAATGTTGTATGGTTGCGAGGCGTGGGCTATGGATAGAGTTGTGCGCAGGAGGATGGATGTGCTGGAAATGAGATGTTTGAGGACAATGTGTGGTGTGAGGTGGTTTGATCGAGTAAGTAACGTAAGGGTAAGAGAGATGTGTGGAAATAAAAAGAGCGTGGTTGAGAGAGCAGAAGAGGGAGTTTTGAAATGGTTTGGGCACATGGAGAGAATGAGTGAGGAAAGATTGACCAAGAGGATATATGTGTCGGAGGTGGAGGGAACGAGGAGAAGAGGGAGACCAAATTGGAGGTGGAAAGATGGAGTGAAGAAGATTTTGTGTGATCGGGGCCTGAACATGCAGGAGGGTGAAAGGAGGGCAAGGAATAGAGTGAATTGGAGCGATGTGGTATACCGGGGTTGACGTGCTGTCAGTGGATTGAATCGGGGCATGTGAAGCGTCTGGGGTAAACCATGGAAAGCTGTGTAGGTATGTATATTTGCGTGTGTGGACGTATGTATATACATGTGTATGGGGGTGGGTTGGGCCATTTCTTTCGTCTGTTTCCTTGCGCTACCTCGCAAACGCGGGAGACAGCGACAAAAAAAAAAAAAATATATATATGGCGAAGTGCCTGAGGATTGGCGGAATGCATGCATAGTGCCAGTGTACAAAGGCAAAAGGGATAAGGGTGAGTGTTCAAATTACAAAGGTATAAGTTTGTTGAATATTCCTGGGAAATTATATGGGAGGGTATTGATTGAGAGGGTGAAGGCATGTACAGAGCATCAGATTGGGGAAGAGTAGTGTGGTTTCAGAAGTGGTAGGGGATGTGTGGATCAGGTGTTTGCTTTGAAGAATGTATGTGAGAAATACTTAGAAAAGCAAATGGATTTGTATTTAGCATTTATGGATCTGGAGAAGGCATATGATAGAGTTGATAGAGATGCTCTGTGGAAGGCATTAAGAATATATGGTGTTGGAGGCAAGTTGCTAGAAGCAGTGAGAAGTTTTTTTTATCGAGGATGTAAGGCATATGTACGAGTAGGAAGAGAGGAAATTGATTGGTTCTCAGTGAATGTCGGTTTGCGGCAGGGGTGCGTGATGTCTCCATGATTGTTTAATTTGTTTATGGATGGGGTTGTTAGGGAGGTGAATGCTAGAGTTTTGTAGAGAGGGGCAACTATGCAGTCTGTTGTGGATGAGAGAGCTTGGGAAGTGAGTCAGTTGTTGTTCGCTGATGATACAGCGCTGGTGGCTGATTCGGCTGAGAAACTGCAGAAGCTGGTGACTGATTTTGGTAAAGTGTGTGAAACAAGAGAGCCTAGAGTAAATGTGAATAAGAGCAAGGTTATTAGGTTCAGTAAGTTTGAGGGACAAGTCAGTTGGGAGGTAAGTTTGAATGGAGAAAAACTGGAGGAAGTGAAGTGTTTTAGATATCTGGGAGTGGATTTGGCAGCGGATGGAACCATGGAAGCAGAAAAGAGTCACTGTGTAGGGGAGGGGGTGAAAGTTCTGGGAGCGTTGAAAAATATGTGGAAAGCGAGAACATTATCTCGGAAAGGAAAAATGGGTATTTTTAAAGGAATAGTGGTTCCACCAATGTTATATGGTTGCAAGGCGTGGGCTATGGATGGAGTTGTGAGGACGAGGGTGGATGTGTTGGAAATGAGATGTTTGAGGACAATATGTGGTGTGAGGTGGTTTGATCGAGCAAGTAATGAAAGGGTAAGACAGATGTGGGGTAATAAACAGAGTAAGGTTGAGAGAGCAAAAGAGGGTGTTTTGAAATGGTTTGGTCACATGGAGAGAATGAGTGAGGAAAGATTGACCAAGAAGACATATTTGTGAGAGGTGGGGGGAATCAGGAGAAGTGGGAGACGAAACTGTAGGTGGAAGGATGGAGTGAAAAAGATTTTGGGCGATCGGGGCCTGAACATGCAGGGGGGTGAAAGGCGTGCAAGGAATAGAGTGAATTGGAACGATGTGGTATAGGGGTCGACGTGCTGTCAATTGACTGAACCAGGGCATGTGAAGCGTCTGGGGTAAGCCATGGAAAGTTCTGTGGGGCCTGGATGTGGAAAGGGAGCTGTGGTTTCGGTGCATTATACAGGACAGCTAGAGACTGAGTGTGAACGAATGTGGCCTTTGTGTTCTTTTCCTAGCGCTACCTCGCGCGCATGCGGGGGGAGGGGGCTGTCATTTCATGTGTGGCGGGGTGACGATGGGAATGAATAAAGGCAGCAAGTATGAATTATGTACATGTATATATACATATATATATATATATATATATATATATATATATATATATATATATATATATATAAATATATATATATACATATATATATAGTTTTTTTCATACTATTCGCCATTTCCCACATCAGTGAGGTAGCGTTAAGAACAGAGGACTGGGCCTTTGAGGGAATATCCTTACCTGGCCCCCTTCTCTGCTCCTTCTTTTGGAAAAAAGAAAAAAAAAAGGGGAGGATTTCCAGCCACCCGCTCCCTCCCCTTTTAGTCGCCTTCTACGACACGCAGGGAATACGTGGGAAGCATTCTTTCTCCCCTATCCCCAGGGATAACATATATATATATATATATATATATATATATATATATATATATATATATATATATATATATACATATATATATATATATATATATATATATATATATATATATATATATATATATATATATATATATATATGTATATATATATATATATATATATATATATATATATATATATATATATATATATATATATATATATATTGAAAAGGATCACTATTTTGCGCGTGATCAAGATATTCCTATGAGTCCACGGGGAAAATGAAACACGAAATGTTTCCAGGTGCACTTCCGTGTAATAATCACATCATCAGGGGAGACACAAGAGAAAAATATAACAGTCAGTCAATATACATCGAAGAGACGAAGCTAAGACGCCATTTGGTAAACATGTGATTGTCCAAAACATTCAGGATAATATTAGATGCTTTGGCACAAACAAAGTCGAAAAATATTCCCTTGAATCTTTAAAATGTTATTTCATTCTCTGAGCCATTATCAACGGCTGTGTGACTCGAAATAACAATAGCAATGTTCGGCTTCATTGCTATGCTTCACGTAATTTCACGATCATATAGGAATATCACGTCATACCAGGCGATCACACTGGTTCTATCAACATCTATAAACTATATGAACAGATGAAATACTTATGAGCACCGAATGCACAACATAACACGCCGCATCTGAAATAAAACGTCTGGTATCGCCAGAGCATCTGTGAAATACGAATATGAGTTTCCGATTCTTTTGTGAAACACGAATGCACATCTCCTTAAGCCCTTCGAGATGTTTGAGATAACTAGAATACCCAGGTTATGTGTTCTACACCTGAGGCCATCTTCCATCAAGATTTGGGAAAAGATACCGGATGTCTTGCGTGTAATATACACACACCTCACTTGGTGATTGCCTTCTCATACCTGCAAAGGATTTTGCCGCTACGTGACTGCAGGCCAAGGAGCCACACCAGGGAATCCAACCCCATTATGTCTCACATTTACAATTCTCGCGAGTTTGCAGGACATGGAGAGGTGATTACTACCATCGCAAAGAGATGAAGCCAAAAAGAACTTTTGTATATCATGTCACTCTCGTGGAAGAGAAAATGTGGCTGGATTAACGTGTATGTTTTGGGTATGTCTTAGTGAAGTAAATAGATATACGTCCTGGGTAACGGTATTTCATTAATGCTCGTCTTCTGGGTGATGTATAGTCACAATCCATGGTTTGTTTAGCCCACCTACACCCTTTGGTTGGAGAGCAATCGAATCTAAGGTTTTGGAAGGGCGAGGCGAGCATACATACGCTATTTCAGTAGTTTGGTACTAGATAGCGATGACGGTGGCTGGGTGAGTGGGGGAGAAGCGTGGAATCTCGCGCGCACACACACACACACACACACACACAAACACACACACACACACACACACACACACACAAAAAAAGTCTCTCACACGAAACACATGAACTCAGTCATGAATTATGTGTTTTGGTTAAAGTTTGTATTATCTTCATAATGATCAATCTTTTTTCAACATCACAAAGCTATTTCTTAAACCTTAGCTTCGATTTCCCTCCAGCCAAGGGGGAGGGAGGGCGAGAAAGTTATAAGGAAACTGTGAAGTGTAACTGTTCTTCCAGTGTCACTGCCCTTACGGTTGATCATCGATGAGCAAATGATTAACAGTTCAGTGGTATTGAGGATGATATTGATCTTCAAATGCAAAAATAGAAGAAAGAAGTAAGAGAGATTTCTTCCTAAGAAGCTCTGTCTCTGATGTCTCCTCGCTAAGGAAGGTAAAGCGAACACGTATGAAAAAAGAAATGGTTCAGGCTTGATCTGATAATCTAGTTTATATGCACGCACTTATATACACACACAAGCACATAACGTGTCTGGGATGCTTACAGTGTTTGAGGCACACATACACCCGTGTGCATGCGTGGGTACTTATAAATAACTGATATATATATATATATATATATATATATATATATATATATATATATATATATATATATATATTGGAAAGGATCACAATTTTGCGCGTGATCAAGATGTTCCTATGAGTCCACGGGGAAAATGAAACACGAAAAGCTCCCAAGTGCACTTTCGTGTAATAATCACATCATCAGGGGAGACACAAGAGAGAAATATAACAGTCAGTTGATATACATCGAAGGGACGAAGCTAGGACGCCATTTGGTAAACATGCGATTGTCCAAGACATACAACGAGCGTTCATGAACTTATCATTTTACAAATTTTATCAACAATAAACTTATCTAATTTGTATAGATCATCACTCATATTAAGATTATAATTCTTAGTGTATTTGATAATAGTAGATTCAATGATATTTCTCGTGGTAATAGACTTAAGAGTTAATAATGCCATCTCAACTATTAAATATATAAATATATATATATATATATATATATATATATATATATATATATATATATATATATACATATATATATATATATATATATATATATATATATATATATATATATATATATAAACCTGTATGTATATACATGTGTATGGGGGTGGGTTGGGCCATTTCTTTCGTCTGTTTCCTTGCGCTACCTCGCAAACGCGGGAGACAGCGACAAAGCAAAACAAACAAATAAATAACCCTTGCCTTATCTTCTTGTCCGAGGAATCTTTTTCATATAGCCCCTGCAGCGCTCAGAAAGCCGGACATGTCCAGCGCTAGAAATTACATGTCATAATGTATGGCAATCTTGTATGTCTTGGTAAGGTAAGAACAAGGCAAGAGAGGATTAAGTGTTCAATATTTTCGAATTGCAGGTCGAGTTTTGGGCCAGATGAGTCTTGTGATACCGTGGAACGATGTTTGTAGTGTTGAAGAGATGGGTGGTGTCCAGAACCCCGGTAGAAAAAATATTACTCGTACATGTCTGGGAAGTGTAGTTTCGGATGCGTGTATGTAGGTTGAAGTGGACTTTTAAAATGGATTGGGAGGGCGGTTGTTTCTTGCTCGTAGAGTTACTGCGGAGTCTATACGTTTTCTCTGCTGTGTTCATTGGGCGAGTGAGATCTGTAACTATAAGGTGTTGAAATGTAAGGCAGGGGTCAGGTTTTCGTATTCACTTGGGGAGTTGGTGGTTGCTTACGGAGTGGTTCGGGTGCAAAAGGTTGAGTGCTGGTGCAAAAAAGTTGAGTGGCAATCATATTAAGATGGGATTGGATTGCAAGAATCTTTGTCGCGTCAAATGTTGGTGGATTTTGCTGGCCAGCCGGTGATTGTTCCGAGTGTTCTGTTTTGTGTTTTGTAGCTTTGTGACCAGGCATGTAAAGCGAAGTTTAGGGTGGAGATGATGGAATGTTCTTGGAGGATACTTTGGGACTATTGTTCTCATGCCTATCATGTCATACGTTCTAAATGCACCTTTTGAATACCCTCTTCATACCCCATAACCTTCCTATAACTTCAATCTTTATATTTTCATTCTATCTCTCCCCCTTCATTCCAGTGACGCTGTATAAAGCAACTAATACATACTTTTTTGCAGTTTATATAACCTAAAGTACACGTATGTACATTTGCGTTTCACAGCTATACATCAGCGATGGGAAAGGCTCTCCTCTCTCTCACGCAAGCTTCGTGCACGCTCTGTGCCTAATGTTTTCCCGACTCACCAGACATTTCAGTGCCTCTCCAATCCTTCTGTCTTTGCATGACTCCAATTTCAACTTCAGCTTTCTTTCCACCATCTGCTTCTAAACTTTACTCTCAAACATTTACGCTAAACCACAACTTTCAGCTCTTCAACCAAGCGAACTGATTTTACCATCCGACTTACTTTCCCTTTCAAAACCTTGCGTGCTTAATCTTAGCCGTATTCGCTTGCAACCCCCACCACCTCCATGAATATAAACCCTCGTACGAGCGCACCCCTCCACTTATGTAGCTAACAACACAGCATCATCTGCATATGACAACAATAGCAATTTCCACATTCTTTCTCTGTTAAAGAACACCCCACAGTCAACGCATTTCACTTTCATCTCACGCAGTGATCCATCAGTGAAAATCTTAAGTGCTACTTACGATGAAAGACGCGCAAGGAATTAAGGGAATTAGAGCGTTGTGGTAGACAGGGAGAGACGTGCTGTCAAAGGACCGAACCGGGGCATATGAAGCAGCCTGTGGGGCCTGGTTGTGGATAGGGTGTTGTGGTTTCGGTCATGACACATGACTGCTAGAGAATGGATGCGAGAGGAAGTGGCCTTTCTTCGTCTGTTCCTGACACTACCTCGCTAACGTGGAAAAAGGCAAACAAGTATGAAAAAAATGACAACACAGCCTTCACGTCAAGTCTTCCTCTTAAAGGAATTCACAGAGAACCAAAAACTCTCGAAAATGCGTTCCTTTTTTTCTTTTTGCCCCTAACCTTTTCAGAATCAGTAGATGCTGCATTCACCTTCGGTCTTGATGGAGTTCTCTGATCCCAATCTTGTTCTTCGTCAGTTAGAGAGTTCACTAATCAACGTCTATAACGATCATACCATAAGCCTTGCCAGCTACGCCAACGAAACTTGTTCTATATGCTTTCTTAAACTCGCTTTTATCTCCCTATCCCCATCTACAGTGGAGCCTCCCCGCCCCCCTCCTCCCTTTTTTTTAACTGAGAAAGGCACACGGGCAACTAAGCTAGGTACTCGATCTATCGGCCAAATCCTCAAGAAGGAGGAACAGCTGGATGAACTGTGTACCGACTGCTGCAACCAGGATTCGAAATTATGCTGGCTTGACCCTGGGCGGCCTGTGAATGCGTCACGGTCAGCAGCGTTAACCGCTACACCACGGAGGCCCATTATGGCTTTCATGCAGTTATCAGGCACATAGCGGCTGTTCTAGACTCCCATTCACTCTTTCCAGGTCCATTCCACATCAGTGTCGCCTCCATTCTTCATCCTGTAGATCAGCAGTACTTTCAAGAGCCTTATCGCCGCTCTCACTTCCTCCTTCGTAATGTCCTCCTCTCCTT